>NC_143523.1:3672004-3972004 GCF_031878675.1 Megascapheus bottae
AGGCAGAAAGTGACTCTGGTTATTGATAAACAAGGTTCTCCAGAAAATATTTCTCCTTAAGTGCAGAGAAAAAACAATTAGAAATGAATCAAAACCTTTCAGAAAATTTGTTTTTGGTAACAATGCTTTATGGGGTTGGTTCCTCACTGTGTGATGAGTTTGAATTCCTGAGTTTATCAGTGAAGACAAAGATATGCTGAACTTCCCTCCCCAGAAAGGCAGGTATCTGGGTAAGGCTGGATTGGTCACCAAGGACTTTTAAAATTGAATTCTTAGTGCCCTGTCATGGCCACTGTTGTTTCTGACTTTTAAACCATCTCATAGTGCAAGGAGCCCTCCGGCAGTAACCCTTCTTCCTCTTAGGAAACTCCTTCTGGCATTTCCTGCACAGCCAATATTTTACATTTTCAAAAATATATATCTTTCCCGTTCCTTAAGAAATAAACATCCACACTCCACAAGGGCCCAAAGCTCTTTCAAAAAATGTATATTGCCTGCTCCTTTAGAAATATGCATCTGCACTCCACAAGGGCCCAAAGCTCTTTCTCGTGAGTTCCCTCCTAGCTCTGCTGGGGTGTGGTGTGGTATTTCTCCTCTCACCCTGCAGGGCACTGGCTGAGCTAAGACCCCTTCCTGGCCCTGGTTTCCTAAGCACACTCATTCTGTGGTCTTTCTGCAAGGGCCTACTTCCACCCTTTACAGATTCCTCAGAGACACCTTCCGTTCTCAGAGGGATGTGAAGTGTGGGAAGCCCTTCAACAACACCCGGGGGTGCCACAGGGAGCCCAGGGCGCCTCCCAGACTGCTCCCTGTGCAGCTTCAGGAATCCGCTCCTAGCAGCCTTGCGAGTTGGAACAGGGTGACCTGACATCTGCCATGTGCTCACCTCTCCAACGTGGCTGTGGTCATGGAAAGATCCTTCTGTGCCATGTATTAGCAGTACTATCTAATCCTGGGAAAGTACACTGCAGCCCAGCATTTGATAACAACTCTACAAACGTGGGACAGGTTCTCAGAGTAAGACACTTGGCTACTGAAACACTCTCCACACCCATTGGACAAGATAAACAAACCCCGCCCACCAAGCCCCCCCCCCCCCAATCCTCTGGCTGGCGTGGTGGCATTTTCTACCATCCCACCCTGCTGCCTCGGTAACCCTAAGCACCACTAGTCTGGGTCACACCACCTCAGGGCCCTTTCTCAACCCTCCTGCCCAGTGTGCCCATAGTTTTGGCAGGGATGGTCCAGGTCTAGGCAAGGGTGCCTCTGGAATCCATGGGCTGGGTGACAGGGAAGGGGTCAGTAAATCCTCTCAGGAACCTTGCATACGTATGCGCGCTCTCTCTCTCTCTCTCTCTCTCTCTCTCTCTCTCTCTCTCTCTCTCTCTCTCTCTCACACACACACACACACACACACACACACACACACACACACACACAGAGTCAGAATGTCCTTACAGTCCCAAAGGGCCATGATCTCAAGACTGGGAAGGTGGAAACAGGAAGTCTTCCTCCTCTGTCCTCCACACCACCCCAGTCTCCAGCACCTGCTATTGCCCAGATAGGACCAGCTACTTCTCATTGCGGGGCACACATATAGAAGCTCCTCTGTCCAGAATGTTCTAGCCTTTTTGGCTGAAAGAAAACATTCCAACGAAAGCCTATTCCTTTGGCGATGCCCTCTGAGGCCCCATTCTACATCCTACCCTGCCTTCTCTGTCCCACCTTTGTGTCCTAAGTACCATCAGTCACTCTCCACACGAGACACGTGAGGGCATGCACAGGGTGGATGCCTTTCGGAAACTCCAGTGCTAAGCTCAGCGTGTGTGTACGACAGGCACTCAGGAAGGATGTAAGATTGTCTCTCCTCCATGACCTTTCAGACTCCCAAACACTGTTCTCATTTGATGTCAACCAAGAAAGATCCTTTGAAAGAGTAATGCTGGCTAGATCACAGCAGGCCTAGCATGGCTCAACAGAGTTCAAAATTATTAAATTTCTGGCTCTTGCACTTTTCTATTGCATCGGGCTCAAATCAGAGCTTTGCTTAAAGGAATTTAAATGGATAGGCAGATGACATCGCCAATAGTTGAAGGAACTTAAGCTGAGCCTTGCAAAAAAAAGTAATTGATTGAATTACTGAGGCCCTTGATCAAGGGCTACTAGCATAGCATAAAGAATGCTGAGTCAGCCACCCAGCTAGAAGTTAAGTTGGTGACCGATCTAGCACTTCCTATCCAGTCCTGCACCGAGTCCAGCTAGCTGTTTATGAAGGCCATTTTCAGGACCGCAAATACCATAGTTTGAAAAGATAAATTCATTTCAAGGAATAATTTGACAAATAATGCAATTTTTGAGATAAATTGTAGTGACATGATGGAAATGAAAAGTTTCTCTTTGATTAGATGACTTCACAGTACAATCCGGACTGCAAAGGACATTTGCTTATCTAAGAAGCTAAGATACTTTGGTCTCTGTGGAATAAAGCATTTGCGAATGCTTCTTATTCATTGAAGTACCCTAAAGCACCATTTTGCTGGCTCAGACAGAATTACTGTTAACGCTTAAATGTGGTAAAAGGCCATAAATATTTTAGCTTTTTACCAATTCCTGCCGATATCCTCTCTTGCAATTGTGAGACAGGCCTGCCTCGGTGGCCAGGGTGCTTGGGCCAGAATGCTGTGTCTGATGCAAGTATGTCACCTGTCACCACACTCTCTGGAACTGTTCCAGGCAAGCCCTGGTCCTTATCTCTGGCCCATGTGTGCCTGGGACACAATGTTCACATTTCCATTTGAAAGAGAGGGAGTACTGCACGGGCCTGGGGGCCAGCAAGAGTGGGAGACAGAGGCTCAGATTCTAAGACGCTCTGTCTCTGTCTCTGTTCTCTCTCTTCTCTAGCTCTCTGGTTTTGTCTGTCTTTTCTCTGATGCTCTCTCACCATTTCTATCTTCTATCCACCCTCTCTCTGTCTCTGTCTCTGTCTCTCCTCTCTCTCCATCTCTCATTCTTTGTCTCTCTCCTATCTTTCTGTATCAGTCTCGTTCATTTCCCTCTGCCTCTGTCTCCTCTGTCTTCCTTCTCCTGCTGGATTAGAGCAGGGGTGACGGGGGATCACTGTGGAGAATTGAGTGGAGCAGAAACTCCTTGGGCAGCTTCAGGAAGTGCCTGAGCTGGGCCCGGCTGGGCAGGTCTCTGCAGGTCCCTCTGGCCACTGAGACAGGACTCAAAGTGTGCTTTGTGTCAAGTGGGCTGCTGCTGGTAAAACTGATATAAGAAATACTGACCACTGGTGCCTGCCAAGCCTGGCCCCACCCTGTCCCCTCTCCCTCCTGTCTCCTCCTCAGTGTACTCTGAGGTCGGTTTGGGGAGGAGATACCAAACTTCCCAGAGAATCTCCACCTGTGCTGAGCAACACCAAAAGCATGCCCTCCAAGAATTTCACACACAGGGGCTGGGATGTAGCTCAGTGACAAAGCGCTTGCCTAGCAAGTGCAACATCCTGGGTTCGATCCCCAGTACCAAAAATAAAAATAAAAAAAGAATTTCACACAAAGGCCAGGTGGGTGAGCTGGAGACAGGAAGAGGAAGCACCGCTGAACTGAGAAGACAAGAGACCAGGGCTCCTGGAGCTTCTGGAAGAGCCCAGATCTCACCTCTCGTCTCTGCTCACAGCCCGGGCCTCACCTCACACTCAGCACACACGGGCTTCTAGCCCCTCCCTGTTCCAGGTGGATGCTCTCCTGCCAGGCTGAAATCATGGCCCAGGGACTCTTGCATGCTGTGGACAGACCCCTATATGCCTCCATCACCTTTGTCCAGCCTCTTCTCCACAGCATACTTCAGACAGTGCTCTGAGTCTCAGGACATTGTGACAAACCAGCCAGGCATCACTGGAGCCAATGTTGGGGACCATTCAGCTTTATCAAGACCCAGGCTGGGGGTCTAAGCAAAGTGTCCTACCAATTCTTCTTTACCCAGCAAGCCCTAGCATACAAAGCCCTTAAGATGTTGTTCTACAACCAAAGGTCAATTTCCAGTTCAGTTTCCCGCCTCCTCACAGAGTTTACATTTGCTTTGAGAAACCAGAATATGCCCTTGCCCCCTTCTTACCACTCAGCCATAGAATGGACTAAAACTCTTTATTATATTTGAAAGATCTTTTAAAAGACATGTGCCCCCCTTTAAAAATACTCCATCCGGCCCCCACTTCACTGGGAATAAATATGAAGGATGTGTTTATTTGTTTTGCTGATGACATGAAGCGTTTTTATTTCAGCAGCCTCACCGAGCTCTTTCAAGAACTTCTGTAGCTGAAAAGGAGACAATGGGCCCACAGGGCTGGCAGAGAGCCAGCACATTTCACAGGCTCTGAACCACATCAAAACTCCCTGAGCAGAACACCTGGACGGGGCAGTCCTTGGAGGGTGAGATTTGGGGAACAGAAGCCAGAACCGAAAGATAAAAGGAAGGCTGGGTGGAATCCCCAAGGGAGGGCTCTCCCACCCAGCCCAAGTCCTGCAGCCCCACCCACCCCACCACCTGTGGATGGGGGGGGAGTGGCGTTCCACATAGCCCATCACTTGATGTGCTGATCAGAACTCTCAACCTCTAAAAGTGTTAGCCAGCATCCTGGTTTCACAGAAGGACAAACCAAAGTGGCAAAATAATGAGGCATGAACCTCCCGAGATAAGCTGGCCCACGGTCTCTAGAAACGAATGGCTGCAAACTGTAGCCACCAACCTGTTCCAGGAACTGGAGATCAGTGAGCACTCTACCTAGAGCTGACATCCAGAGCCCTGAGAAAAGCAGCACGCATGCTAAGCTGGGGAGCTGGAGCCTGCCCCAGCCTGGGACCCAGCTGCACCCAGTCCACAACCCTTCCTGCTTCAGGGGTGGGAGGGGAAGTCTGGCCACACACCAGAGCCAGGAAGGCGGAGGTGAGCCACAGGACCCTCCCTGAGGAAGGAAGGGAGCAAGGTGAAATTCTTAGGTTCAGGGTCTTCCATAGATCAGAGTGTTATGCTCTGTTGTAGAAGCCACTCTCCAGCCCTGCTTCCAGATACCTCTCCTGGGCCAGGGAGCCTCTTGGTGCTGAGATGTTGGTGCACTAATACATGATCTCACACCCAGCCTGGTTTAGTTCAGGCCATGAGCCAGGTGAATGTGCAGAGCATGTTCTATTTCCACGTCGTTGGTCAGCGGGCACTAGAGTCACCGGTGCATGCAGGGACTAGATTCCCCCATGGGGCACAGGTCATGGTCAGCACGATGAGATGAAATAATTAAGCGTGCAAAGGTTGCCTCCTTGTTCAGATTATCATGCAAAATCTGAGTCCCTTACACCACATCCCAATCTATCGATAAGACCTACCCATCTGGTCGCCACACAACGGCAGAATCTATCTTGAACACTGCTCAGTCATTGGAACCTGACTGGTTCTTTAACGTGTGTGACAAGCAGCACGGGGACTGTTCTGTTACAGGAACAGGAGCCACAGTTTACTGGGCGCCAGTTACATGCCTGGTAGCTTACGTACTACCTCCTCTGTGCCCCCTCGCAGCAGCCAGTTGAAGCAGAGACAGCAAGGCCTGAATTAGAGGAGAGTACACAGAGGCCGGAACCTGGAGACAGCTGGTCAAGGTCACACCTGGGCCAGGATCTGAATCCATGCCCAAAGTCTAAGCTCACAGAGACACACTCTCCACTGACTTCCGGGTGGAGGAACTTATCTAAGCAAATCAAATGAAAGCCAAAACCGCATCTAATTGGTATTCTCCAATGGGCAGAAAATACCCTTTTATGGAATGAACAGGTCATGGATAGAGGGCCCTGGGAGCCTTGGGGACACTGAAGCATTTGAAGTATGGATAGGAATTGGGACAAAGAGTAAAGAGGAAGGAACCTGACAGCAGGAGGCTCAGAAGGCTCTATCACCTGAAGAGGGATAATATGGGCAGAGGGAGTCAAGTAGGGAAGGCCAGGCCATGGTTCAAGGGGATAACAACCCCAAAGACGGCCTAGGACACCTGGATGTCTTTCCTGATGATAACCAGTACTAGAAAGGCCTCTGTCCCAGTGGGTGGGCTCTGTGGGGGAGCAGGGCAGGGCTTGCCCACTCCAATTTGGGGGCCCATGTTTATTATCTCAAACGTCAGAAATGAAAACAGTGAGTGGCCGAGGGGAAGGGCGGGTTGCTCTCCCTGGACCTGCCTCCGTGGGAGGTTATCTGGGGTCACTCTGGGCCAGCTGTGTGCTTAGCATTTTTGTAAGAATAACTTCCGATGGACTAGTCCCATCTCTCCACATGCCACCCCTGGAACCCAAAGCTTTGGAACCTTCCCCTGGCTTCCTCTGTGTGTGTTGGGGGGGGGGTAGGCTGATCTGTGAACCCCGCTGGTCCAGATGTGCCTCTGGCAAAGGGAGAAGCAGGCTTGACTATGGTGGGAGATGGAGTGCAGGGCCCACTACCGACTCTGCTGCCAGAGGACCCAGGAAGCATCCCACAGACCCAGACTCCCTGCCCACCTCCTCAGCGGGGGTGCTGAGGGGGTGATGTTATTAAACCAAAACCCTCCAGATGTTCTCAGAGACCTGGCCTTCTACACAGACACAGCTAGCTCTTACTGATGTCTGCACAGGAAAATCTTGTTGGGCAGGGGGAGGGAGTGCAGATTTTTGAGCAGCACTAACCCCAAGGAACAAAGACCTGGGCCTTGTGGTCATGTTGAGGAGCAGGGCCCTGGCTGGGGTACAGTGCTGCAGGCTCTCACTCACAGGGTCCACCTGTCTCTCGGGCCTGTCCCTCCTCACCACCTGGCTTTTGGCTCCTCACAGCTTACAGCTAGTGCTGGCAGAGCCCAGGCCCACCCTATCATACAAGGGGCTCTGACCACACCACCAAGGCTGGGCGCCCAGGGGCCAAGGCCTAGCTGCCCCTAGCACCCAGGCATGCCTCATTTTGGAAATACACATCCACCTTTGTGTGCTTTGTAGCACTTCCTCCACCTCTGGGAAGACCTGCTGCTGGTGTCGTGGGTCATGGGGCACCTGGGGTCAAGGGCAGAGCTGGTGGAGTGGCGCAGCAGTTTCTAGAACAGTGAGTGCAGCATCCCTTGCTGGCCTGCCTGTCAAGTGGCTGGGAAAGGAATTCCCTGCTACACAGGCTCAGGTCAGCGCCGAGGCTTCATGCCTTGAGTTTCGGCAGATTGGAGCTCTCTGAGCCAGTGGCCCTAACTCAAGACAAAGCGACACCACACTTCTGCAGGTGTCATGGGCTAACCTTTCTAGAGATCTGCCATGCCTAGAGGAAAGGGAGGCCAGGCCCGCACCGCCTCCGGGCTGCCCCAGAGGGTCCTCCTGTATCCCAGGGCCGGCAGTGCTGGTCCCTGGCTCCGGACGCTCTGCCGGGTCCCCTCCCACCCCCGCACCCCTCTACCTGCCTGGAAGGCGCCTGCCCACCGCCGCATCTCGCGCCCAGTGTCCGTGCGCCTGGAACCACTTTTTGGAAAGGCTCCAGTCTCAACCCTCGCGCGCGCAGCAGCGGCGCCCTAGGCACCGCGCGCGCTCGGGGTCCTTTCCCGTTCCCTGGCGCTGCTGCCACCGGCGTGTGCGCGTGTGCGCGAGTGAACACTTACACACACACACACACGCGCGCACACTTACACACACACACACGCGCGCGCGTGCACACTTACACGCACGCACACACGCACACTGCTCCAGTTTACCGAGCGCACCGAGGTGGTCGCCGAGTCGGGGCGGGGGTCTCCGGATGGGGCCGGGCGGCCATCCGGGTGCCCAGTCTCCCGGTGCCGGCCCCGGCGCGTGGCGGGGACTCGGCGCCCGGTGCCGCCCGTCCCTCGGTCCGCGGCGCCTGGGGCGGCGCCTCCGGCCTGCCGGGGCCACGCCGGGCGGGGCGCGCGGACACCCGGGGCGTGCGGACACCCGGACCCGCCGCGCCGCGCTGCTCACCTCTGGGGGGCCGGGGCTGTCGCGCCGCTCGCGCCGCCGCCGCCGCGGCTCCGCATTTCCCGGGGCGCCCGCGGTCCCGCTGGCACCAGGAGGCCGTGGAGACGCGGGAGCAGAGGGGTCCCGGTGCCGCCGGACGCCGCCCGCCGCCCCCTCCTGCGGTCAGCCGGGCGGGAGTGGGTCCCGCAGCCGCCGCGCTCGGGCTGGGCTCCGGCTGGGCTCTGGCTCCGCTCTGGCGGGGGCGGGGCCCTGACGCTGCGAGGAGCGGGGGCGACGCCTGGCGCCTGGCGCGGGGACCGCAGCCCCGGCACCCGCCCGCAGCGGCGGCCTCGCCCGCCGGGGGCCCCCGCAGGTCCCGGGACACGCGGCCCCCCGCGTCCGCTTACCTGGCTGCCCGGCGCCCTCACTCTGCGGGTGAGCGTGGAAGCGCCGGCCCGGCCCTCCGCCCGGCCCCGCTGGAGGCAGTGCCAGGGTGTCTGGCGGCTCTGGGACCCGAGCGCACAGAGGTCCCTGTCCTTCCCGGCCTGCGCCCGCCTTGCGCCAGGAAGTGGCCGGGCCGGGCTTCGGGTCTTGCCCCTGGCACTGGGGGCCGCGGGGGAACTTGGTAACTGTGGGCTCAGAGGAGTTGGCAGAGCTGGGAAATCCCGGGAGGGCGCCTCCCCCAGAAAAGGGAGAGAGGAAGAGATGGAGGAAGAAAGAGAGGAAGGGAGGAAGGAGAACAGGAGGGGAGAGGAGGGGAGGGAGGAGAAGAGAGGGGGAGACGCTTTCCTAGCCACACTCAACTCTTGGGACAGCACTGCAGACCCATAGACCACTCACTGACCTGACACCCTCCTCAGTGGACCTGCCCAGAACGTAAGTGACCTGGGGGGCGGGGTGCCCCGTGCCCTGACACCCCTGCCTCTGGGGTCCTGTGTTCAGAGATGTGAAAGGCAGCACAGAGCTCAAAAATACGCAGATCCGGGCTATCGCCTCCCATTTCAGCTTCTGCCAACTTCTGCCAGCTCAGTCCTAACCCTGGCTTTGTTTCCTGACCTGCACCTCCTCTTTCCCATCCATCTCCAGGTCTGCCGGCTGCCCAGCCTCTCTGTGCATCTCGGTAGCACCCCATCCTTTCTCTCACTGTCCATGTGTCTCCTGTGACTGCAGCACCCCTGAATTTCAGACCCCCTGTTTAGAAGCCTCCATTCCCAATAAAACTCCAGCTGTGAGGAGGTGCTGCCTGGCTCAGCTGCTCCGGGGGGGGGGGGGGGTGCTCACCTGCTCCAGCTGTGGCTCCTTTCTCTGAGTGGCTGAGCCAGGCTGATTCCTACTTGAGGCTCTTCACGCCTTCCTTCCAATTGCTTCTGGAAGATGGCTCCTCACCCCTCCCCGCCTCTTCTTCTATTATGCCCATCATAGCTGAAGGTTATTTATGGGCCTCTTTGCTCCTTTGGTGTCTGCCAGCCTCCTTTCCGTGCTGTCGGCGTTGGGAGCACCATCAGCCATCCCTGAGCCTGTCTCCATGTTCTCTGTCCCTTTCCATGCCAAGAAGTGCTCCGTGTGTGAGCCTGGCGACCGAGCAGAGGACAGGCGACAGCAGGTAGCCTTGTGGCCAGTGGCCCAGTGGGGCAGATGGCTCCTCCTGAGCGGCCCGACAGGGACAGCCCTGTTCCCTGGAGCCTGAGCAGCCCAAGACTTCACACTGCTGGAGACTCGCCTGCTATGGGGCTGTAAAGGCACACTTCTGTATAACAAGAGAGGGAGAGAGTTTCAAAACTGCTAGGCATGGTTTTGCTTGTTAACACTGCAGGGCTGGGGAGGCAGCAAGTGTGATCCGCTGCGAGAGGAATCAGTTGTCTTGTCAGACATCTGCTGTTGCAGAGCATGCAGCCCCGGGAACACGAGGAGCAGATGGCTCTGCTCTCCCAGTAATATCCTCCCAGTGGGACCCCAAAGAGTCTTCTAGGCATTAGGCAGCGGCCCCAGCATCTTCTAAAGTCTTCAGCCCTTATGGTCCAGACAAGCCTGAGATCCTTCACTACCTATTAGCATCAGCCAATTTTCTGTGTCCCCCACCTCTCAGCCTAGGCTACAAGGACCACCCCCCACCTCACCTCCTGCCTGCTGTACCCTTAGCTGTGCAACTCCTTTCCATCTGGACCCGGCCCCAGGCAGGTTTTCTCGGGATGTTTCTGTCCCTGTAGGTCTTCCACTGTGCTCGAGGACTGGTGATACCCTTGTTTCCTTGGGGTGACCTGATTATGTTCCTCAAGACGAAGAGTTCAGCTAGAATTCTCATGCTGAGGCTAGGTATGTATGTTCCAGGACAACAAGCAAGAAAAGACAAAATTCTGTGGGGAGTGTGTGTGTGTGTGTGTGTGTGTGTGTGTGTGTGTGTGTATGTGAAGCAAATAAGCACAAATAAGCAGAAACATGATCATATTACTGAGCTGTAAGAGAAAAATCAGGCCTGAGTGATTGGTTGCTAAAGAACCACCATCCTTTGTAAGTCTGCTCAAGATCTGTCCTACAAAGGCATACCCATCAGCAAGTTATTCTCTAGAATGTACCAAAAGAATAACTAATAGATCTAGGACTTTTTAATTTTCAGGCTACTCCAATACCTTTCCCTCTTCTTTTCCACAAGCATTAATAGTGGTTACTCATTGAAATTGAGAGATCTGAGCTTTTGCTGGAAGCTTCTTCAACCTGCCCAGAAAAGTAGGAGAATGACACTCTAGATTCTCACAATATTTTGAATTTTCTTTAGGGACGGTTTTTTAATTGATGAATTATCGATGTGTGTTGCACAGATTCTAAGGTACATGTGTTGACCAAGGACAAAGGCATGAACTAGTACTGTTCCTCCCTGGCTTGTATCCTGGCACTCCCATCCATTGACTATACTTTTGTGCAGCTAGTTCTACCATAGACAGTCATTGTTTTGATCCTACTGCCATAAATAGTTTATCCAGATATGGCTCTTCACTGGAGTGCCACTTTACCATGTAGTAGACCCTTGATTTCCCGGGTACATGGCTCCAAGGAGAAGCCATTGACACCATGCATGCTAGGAAGGCAGATTTCAGTGGTGTACTACAGAATTTTGTTCCTTGTTCCTGCAATAATGTCCACCATTGGAATCCTTCCCTGTATACCATACTTTAAAGAACATGCTTATGTATATGTGTATGTAGCCCTGTACACACACACACGTATATATATATATAATCTAGATCTAACTTCCACAGACAAAAGAAAACATACCTCCTTTGTCTCTCTGAATCTGACTCTCTGAGTCTGATTTACTCCCACCTTCCTTTAAATATGTATTCACTTGTTTTGTAATTAAATATCTGCATGTGTCTCCCCAGGGAGAAGAATTTAGGTAGTTTGCTGAATTTAGGCAGTTTGCATCTATGGCACAAACCTTTACTGGTGCTGAGTAAAGCAATTTTTTTGCCAGTCCTGGGCTTGAGCTCAGGGCTGGAGCACTGTCCTTGGATTTTCTCAAGACTAGAGCTCTACCACTTGAGCTTCAGCACCACTTCTGGCTTTTTGCTATGTATGTGGTACCAAGGAATCGAACCTGGGTCTTCATGCATACAAGGCAAGCAAGCACTCTACCACTAAGCCAAACTCTCGGCCTTGAGTAAAGCATTTCTGAATCAGTAAGGTCATATTATACAGTATGCCTGTAAATAATCATTCAAATTTTGTTACATAGGTGTAGAATTGCAATTCATGTGTGACGTTACATGGTTGTTAACATTATATGAGTGTAAAGTAGAGAACACGTATGAGTGACTCAGAAGTGAAACTGAAACATCTTGCTTCCTTAGTCCCCCAGGTCTGCTCTCCTGACACAAGTTACCAGCTCCTCCGGTTTTTCCAGAAGAACATTGGGTATTTCCAAATGTTTACATGTGAATTTCTGCTACCTGAACGCTGGTGTTTGTATATTTTCCTCATATGGGCTGTTTCATCCCTGGAGGCCATTCGAGTGGATATGTATGTAGGGATGCACCAAAACCATTGATCAGTGCAGAAGTGTAGCTCCTTTCCCATATCTTTCTGATACAAAAGGCTAGAGGAATCTCCCCAGCCGAGGGCTGGGACTTCCCACACAGTGGGTGGGGCTTCCCCATCCCCTCCACTCAGATTTGCAAGCTGACTCCACAGCTGTGTGCTGCCAGCCTTCCAGGTGGTCCTTAATCCGGTCAAGTGGACCCCTGATTCAGCCACCCCAACAGTTGAGCTGGTGGGAACTGCAAGCTACATGTCACAAACACTCTTGACAGCCATGTTACTGGAGAGGAAGACTAAGCCAGGAACGGTCATCTGTAGTAGTCAACATACAAAGGCCATAAAGCAATGACCACAAAATGTGCTCATTGACCACAGCGGACTCGTGGGCATTCAAGAACAAAGGTTCATTTCCTGTTGTGTGGGTGATAGCGAGTCCAGAGCCAGGCTGGCAGTAAGGCAGAAAATACATGAACGAATGGTTTCTGGACCTTGCCTAGCAGGTAGCACAAGCCAAGATGCCTGAGAGAAAGAAGCAAAAGCATTCGAAGGAATCAAGGGTGCAGGCTGGAATCCAGAAAGAATGCTGTGACCTGCTGGGGTAGAGAAAGACGGGGTCTGGGGAAGCCAAGGAGGCTGAAGCTGGCTGTGAGGGCTAAGGAAGCTCCGGTGGACAGAGGGCCTGTGGAATCTGATGGATACAAATGCAATAACTGCAGAGACAACCAGAGGAACCGAGTATCATGGCAAACAGTTCTTGGGCCTCAGACAGGGCCAGAAGATCCTATGATCAAGAACCTGGAAAGAGACACACACAAATAGAGTCATCTGATTTTCGAGGACAATGTCTAAACAATTCATTAAGAAAAAGATATTCCCCCCAAAAAATCAAAATGAGATAATTTCATAGCCACATATCTAAAGCCTCAGCCCCTAACTCATTCCATATACAAATCCCAACTGGAAATAGACCATAACTTTAACATAAGAAAAAATTATAAAACTTATAGAAGAAAGCATAAAAAAACTTTGTAAACTTATATTAGGTAAAGATTTCTTGAATATTACATTTAAACAACACATAAAATGAAAAGATTAGGGCCGGGAGTTTGGCCTAGTGATAGAGTGCTTGCCTAGCATGCGTGAAGACAAGGGTTTGATTCCTTGGTACCACATACATAGAAAAAAGCTAGAAGTGGTGCTGTGGCCTAAGTGCTAGAGCTGTAGCCTTGAGAAAGCCCAAGGACAGTGCTCAGGCTCTGAGTTCAAGCCCCAGGACTGACCAAAAAAATGAGAAGATTGATAAGGTAGACCCCCCCCCCAAAAAAAACCCCAATATTCTTCAAAAAATATAAAATGCCAGTTTAGGGAGGATTGAAGGACTTGGCTGACGCTACATTGAGAAGAAAACCAATGGTTTTAAAATACTTCCATTATTAATGCAAACTTAATTAAGGAAATTATTCCAGAAAATTAGAAAAGAAAACATTAAAAAAATCAGTTGAAATAAAAATTCAGGGGTCAGGGGTTTGGCTCAGCGGAAGAGCCCTTGCCTGGCAAGTGCAAGGCCCTGGGTTCGGTCCCTGGCTCTGAAAAAAAAATTCAATGATAAGAATCCAAATGTATAGAAAGAAAGTAAGAATCAGGAAAAATAGAAATAGCTATTTCTAATAACTTCCTGGAGTCCTTCATTGTCACTAAGCCATACGAAAGACTTTATCCAACGCGAACTACATAATGAAGCCTTTCTCAAAAAATAGAGAGGGGAGGGAGAGAAAAAGTAGAAAGAGACCAAGAAAGAGTGAGAGAGCAAGAGAAAGGGGGGAGAGAGAGACAGGGAGAATGGAAACTTGCCTAGAAAATGTGAGACATAGGATACGATCACCAGTATCACAAATGAAAAAAAAAAAGCATATTATTAAAATGTCTCTATGAAAGGAAAAGGTCCAGGGGTGTAGCTCAAGTGGTAAGGCTTTTTTTTTTTTAGCAAGTATGAGGCCCTGGGTTCAACCCACAATACCACAAGAAAAGGTAGAGGAGGAGGGAAGTAGAAAGGAGAGAGAAAGAGAGAGAGAGAGAGAGGGAGAGAGAGAGAGGGGGAGGGGGGAAGAGGGGGAGGGAGGGAAGGAAAAAAAGAAAGACAAGGCTTAGAGACCTAAGCAATGTTCAAAACTACTTTATTACTGCTACTACCGTTCCTACAACTGCTTTATTTGCCATTACTAATATTTCCTCTGGAAGAGACGATTTGAAAGACAAGCCTCGAGTAACAAGGCAGGAAACGAGGCGCCATAGCCAGGGGCTGGGTCATTGCTTCCTTGCACTCCACAGGAGCGGGACAGAGGCTTAGCTTTTCCTTTGAGAGCAGTGGTAGAGGGCAAATCCTGAATTCAGCAGGTAAGAAAGTGCTGAAGGCGCCCGAGCTTTGTTCTGTTGGCTGCTGGAATCAACACGACACACACACAGATCCTGCACAGTGCGTCATTTAGGGATTCGAATTCTGTCCTGGCTCTGTGAGCTCAGCATGCCCCGTGGGGTGACAAAGATGATAAATTCATCATGTGATTGAGGAAGTCCGGGAGGACCTTGCTACCCCTGGCTCTTGCTGGTTGGCTGTCACCATAGCAACGCCTTACAGGAGACCAAGGTTCAGTTGCTGCGAATCTTTATGACCAAGTTCATAGTTCAGTGTTCAGCAGCAGAAGCCTTCCTGTGACCAGTGAAGTTTTATAGTGTTCCGCCACGCATCCAACTCCATTCCTCAGTCCAGAACCCCAAATGAGAAAGTCCAACCATTTTGCAAGAAGATCAAAGGAACTGCTTTTCCTGAGAAAATGCCAACCACCCAGAAAACATTGATGTTTTTAGGCAGCTTTCTCACAAGCCTGGGGGCTGTCGTGGTGATTTGCTCAATCCTGGCGACACAAGCGTGGATCACCAGCACAATCACCTTCACAGATTCAATCTCCAACGGCAGTGTGACCATCACCTATGGGCTCTTTCGTGGCAGGAGTGTTCAAGAACTGGATCACGGACTTCAAGAACTAGACAAAAACTTTGATGGTAAGTGGTAAACTAATTTGGATGGGGGTTAAGATTCACGTCATTCTGTGTTTAGGCCCAATAATCATTCACAAGCAATTTCCTTGTAAGCATTGCTAGGCCGAAGATAGAAGCCTAACTTATAATTTTGAAAATTCACTGTATCATTATTCACCTTGCTGGGTTTTGCTTATCTATTATCCTAATTCTCCTGACAATTCTCTCAGTGGCTGTGTTTGACTGGTGCCTACCTAGTTTATTGACAAGTAGGTATTATGCTAAAGCATATGGCAGTATTCTGGTGTGTATTAGCTAGCAGGAACAGCAATTTTTTTTTAAATGGAGGTGATAGGGAAGTTTCTTAGGAAAGGAATACACTTTCAGGAGACTGTGAGCAGATTGCCTCTTTAAAAGGAGAATGGCTGGAATAGCATTTTTTTTTTTTTTTGCCAGTCCTGGGCTTGAGCTCAGGGCCTGAGCACTGTCCTTGGATTTTCTCAAGGCTAGAGCTCTACCACTTGAGCCTCAGCACCACTTCCAGCTTTTTTCTATGTATGTGGTACCGAGGAATTGAACCCGGGTCTTCATGAATGCTAGGCAAGCACTTTAACCACTAGGCCAAACTCCCGGCCCTGGAATAGCATTTTTTTTTTAACCATATATGTTGCAGATTTTGAGTTAGGGTAGCCAACTCTGTTCAGAACTGCTTAAGTAATATTGAAAGGGGGTATAAAATAGCGCTAGTCAACCTATAGTTTCATTTCTTTAACCATTTTTGAATTTACACTCTTAGGTCCCAAATATTGCATTGTTGTTAAGGTAATGATATTTAATTTTGATTAGTCGTATATTTTATAGGATCTCCTGCTTTTGTTTCCTTCCTTCCCTCCTTCCTTCCTTCCTTCCCTCCTTCCTTCCTTCCATTCTTTCTTTTCTGTGTCAGTCCTCAGGACCTGAACTATGGGCCTGGGTGCTGTCCCTGAGCATTTTTACTCACGGGTAGCACTCTCCCACTCAAGCCACAACTCTACTTCTGGCTTTGGGGGTTTTGGAGATAATAGTCTCATAGACTTTCCTTCCTGGTTTGGCTGTGAGCTGCAATCCTCAGATCTCATCCTCTAGAGTAGCTAGGATAACAGGAGTGAGCCACCAGTGGCAGACTCTCAATTATGTATTCAAAATGACTTTCCCTCAATAAGTGGAAAATCAAAATGGATCCATAACAGCAGGGTGATTTAGCTCTCTGATTTTCCAAGTTGGATATCGCCCATTACTTTTCCCTCTTTGCAGATTCTATAACAAGCTCGTGGACTTTGTTTTCAGCAGTCACTGGATGAACGGTCAGTTACGGAGTAACCATCACCTGTTAGCTTATACATATGCATCATCACATAGCTCATAGAAATGGAATTTTTAGCACTCACAAAATGAGCACTCACGATTCTAGCTCTGGTTTGCTTAGGACTTTGCTAATGAAGTGATTTCCTTAAATCCAAAGCAACGTGGAGAGCTTGGAGAGTCGTGTCTCCTCTGGGGCTTCGATGCTTATCTGGTATTGGCCCCCAGAAGGACAAGGAACACTTGCTTTGTAGCAACTGGGGGCTAAGTCTTCCAAAGACTGAGTCAACTCTTACGTGAACAGCACCTTCAAAACCAAGAAGCATACTCGTTTCTGAACCATCTAACATTTTCTTGAAGTATGAGACAAAACCTATAAATTGCCAGTTTCCTTACAAAGTGTCTCTGGAACTTGTTGATCTCCACTGGATACCATGGCTTCTGTGGCAGTCAGGCCTTCTTGATGGGCAGACCAGAGGGGACAGGGTAGTTCAGGCCTGGATGTCACCTGAGTACAGGTGAATGTGCCAGTGTCCAGAGGCTGTGACAGCTGCTGGTGGTGAAAACTCTGAATGAAGCCAGCTTCAACAGCTCAGTGTGGGAACAAAGGGAGCAAAATGTTTGCAGCCATTCTAGAAGGCGACTGACCACCCAGGCACAGAAGGGGGGGGGCATTGCTCAGAGTAGACGTCCAAGAGCCTCAGCACTCCCAGCCACAGGGTCTTCTCACATACACCTGCGGTGAGTGGTGAGCTCGGGACCCCCCATGGATATTCCCCTAGGCAGGGAAACTCCACATTGCCAGAGCATCTGCATGGAGGTGGTCGGTTGGTAATAATCCTCAGGTGCCAGCAAATCTCAGCATTTACCAGGCGATACCTATGCGCCCCTGACAGCGTGCCATGCCACGTAGGACTCACTTTACAAAGGAAACTAGATGGAAATGTGTACCAACAGCCTTTCCTGTCCAGCGGTGATGGATCCGCCCTTCTTAGAGGGATGTTGGCCTCTTGACCAGACAGTTAAAGGTGTCACCACCATCCAGTCCTGCTCCATATCTACACAGGATCTGCCACACTGCCAACGTGGGCTGTAGATTTCCCAGGGTAAGAGCAGAATGAGGTGACCAGGTCTGATTCCAAGGTTCCCACAGAATCCAATCAACAGTAGGTTAGTTGGCAAGGAGAATAAGCAGTTGGCCCCAGTAAGGAAATTCCCCATTGTTAGCATGGGCCTGTTTGAGGAACTCAGAGTCAGAATGTGCCCTGCCTGTCTGGTGCCCAGAGGAGAAGTGACTGGTCCTTTATTCCTAGCCCAACCTCTGTGTATTCACCTATTCCTGAGTGCCAGCATCGAGCCTTGGCTCAGGCACCTTCGCTGAGTCGCTGCTGTCTGATTGAGCAGCTTGGGCTTTGACAGGATTTGCAAAGTGCCTGGTGCTGGAAGGCAAAACCCCTCCACTAGCCAAAGGCAGGAGCCATGGTGACAACATGAGAGTGGGGAGTGCTGGTCTCTGGAGTCCCTGGGGACTGAATCCTGGAAAACACTTCACCTCTTCCTTTGGTTCTGATTGGATCTTTGAGGTCATGCAGACAGACTCTGTCAGAGAGGCTGGTCCCTTGACAGGTCCAAGGAGAGTAAGGAGTCCAAGAAGCCATTTCTTCCCATGGGCAGTAATGATACTGTAAAGCGCTTGAGTTTAAGATCCAGCATTCATTCCTGTGCATGTCTGTTCAAGCATTACTCAGCCTACTTGTGACCAGGAGAAGGTTTTCTGAAATATAGGTAGCACTGGGGCTCTTTGTTCTGAGTCTCGCCATGGTTTCATTGGTGAGCACAGGATGTCTTATGCAACCACAGGGCTACAGCAGTGATTGTATGGGCTGGAGGTGGACAGAGCCCCGTAGATGTGTGTGCAGTGTCTCTGTCCTTGGCTTTCCCAGATGGTTTATGACCATCTCAGGGAGTCAGTTCCATCCTGCTTGTGTTCCAAACACATTCTCAGGTGATTCGAGGACATTGAATCTGAGGGGATTAAGGACCACCAGCCTCACCCTAGCCAAAGGCTTCTGAGCCCCTTGAGGGAAGCTGCTTGAGCCTGAATGGACAGACAGGAGATAGCTGTGGACACACACATGTGGATGAGCCAAGGCAGGCTGGGAGCCAGTGTCAGGACTGCTGGTCTCCAGTGCTGTACTGGGTTAGCACTGATTCCACCCTGTGTGGTCTCTGCTCTAGCCAAAGTCTTTGCCAATCCAGCTCAGGCTCCAAATTAATAATGAAATCAATCTGTGACAAAAACGAATTAACTGCAAAGGGTGTATGGGGATCCTGTCCTGTTCTTGTCTGGTTCTGTGCTCTGCTTACATGCACAGCCCTGGTGCGCTCCTGTTGCAGGTGGAGAGGACAAGGGGGGAGGGCGAGGCCAGGTGAGTGAGGAAGAGAAGAGATTCCCAGCATGATTACCCCTAAACTATCCAAGCAGCAGGATGCCCACCCATTGAGGCTTCTTAGGAGGGGGCTCGCTCATGTCTAGGGTTCTTTTGAGACCAGAGCTTCTGTGGTAATGTGGTCTCTGAATTCAGGAGCTGTTTGAGAAGGGCCTGGAAGCCAGGTCTCCTCCTCTACATCCAAGGAGTCCAGGCAGAAGGCTGGTGGGGGGAGTCGGGTGGAGGAGGGAGGAGGGAAGAGGGAGGGGAAGCGACCTTGGGGGTCACACCTCCCCCAGCAGGGAGCTGGTTGTCCCCCCAGGCAACATGTTCTGCCTCCCAGCTGAGAGGCTGCTGGACCAGAGCTCATCTCAGCAGCCTTGGCCTTTTCTAGGGCTGCCAGATTCTGAGCAATCAGTTCCAATTGTGAGGTGACTACCCTGCTTTGGGTGCTTGCTCCCTCAGAGAAAGAAAAGGAACAGCATGGATTTGCTAATTTCGCAGAC
This sequence comes from Megascapheus bottae, assembly GCF_031878675.1. NCBI lineage: Eukaryota > Metazoa > Chordata > Mammalia > Rodentia > Geomyidae > Megascapheus > Megascapheus bottae. Next base: position 3,691,301 of record NC_143523.1, read on the forward strand.
AGAGCGCAGCTGTCAGATGTGATGGGTGGTCCATTGTTCTCCCCTTCTTGAAAACTTGCTCTGTATCTTCAGCTTTCATTGTCTGAGATCTAAGAGGGGGCAGTTCTGCGGAGGTGCAGGGGATCTAGATGGGTAAAGCCTCATTTTCCAAGGCAGATGGGAAAGTGAAAAACTGTCCCCTTTGTACCTTGAAAATTATTAAGTCACTAGACTCCGAATGGACTCCCTTTTGAAAATCAGATCTATGAACTCCGACCCAAAGTCAAATCAAAGCTAGACTCCATGATCACTTTCTGGTTGAGTAAATCAGAAAAGTAGAATTAACTGTTTACACATAAACATTCCTTTACAGCTTTCAGTAAGTGTGTCCAGCAAAAAACTAGGTTTGAATATTTCAAGGGCTTAGGACAATGAGAGGTTATGCCTCTCATTGAAGGCGTATCCAGTTTATCTCCTTCATTCCTAGACTTTACCAAGAAGAGAACTTCTGGAGTCCCAGCCAGTTTCTGCAGGGATATGGAGGCTCCTCTTGGAACAGTGGGTTGTGTGGGGCAGGGCTATGGGTCACCACGGGGTGACTTACTATATCTGCCCTCTCCTCTGATGTCACCTTCCTTGAGTTTCAGAGTTGAGTTGGATCAGAACCCTGATTCCCGACTGAATGTGTCCACAGAAAAGGAAAGAGGGGCAAAGGGCACATCTCAGGCAGGGTGCAGGTCCAGGCCCCGCCTGGTTCCTTTTGGACACCAGGCCAGGGGTAGTTGGCCTGGTTCTGCTTTCAGTTCAATGCCTGCCTATTCTTCTGTGCCCTTGCCTGGGATGCAGCGCCTGGAATCACCAGCAGAATCCCAGTGCAGTCTAGTCACAAGGGCAAGGTCCAGAGAGGCTGAGCTTTGCTCCCAGGCCTTCCAAGGAGTCAAGTGTTTGTTGCCACGGGTGGGGAGGTCATCTCTCCCTGTGGCTGGGTCTTTCCCAGGCTCCCAGGGGACATGGGGTCTTGCTTTGTTCACCATGGGCGAAACTCATTTCATCTGTCTTTGCCGCCCTGCCTCATGCCCACATTTCTCACCTCTAGCCAGGGTCCTGGCTCTCTCCAGCCCCTGGGTCTTTCCATGTGTGCTGATTAAAATGACAAAGTTGTACTGGGGATACTGTTCAAGTGGTAGAGAGCCTGCTTAACAAGCACAAGGCCCTGAGTTCAAACTCCAGTAACACTAACTAACCAATAGCAAAAACATTTTTTTTAAAAAAAGAAAGAAAGATGAGCACACGGAATTCAGCTATCCCACAAGCGGTGAACTCAGGGTGCCAGGGCTCAGGCATCCTGTGCCCATGGTAGCACCAGGGCACTCTTGCCAGCCTTGGTCTAAGTCCGCGAGCAGGGTGGGGTTGGAGTCATCTCTGGGAAGCCCGCCTCTGGCTGTTGGTTGGCAGGGGTTGTACCCCTCCCTGAAGGAGAGAGAATGGAGACAGTATAAGTTCAGCCTGAGTGGCTGCACAACAGCCATCAGGCCCCAGGGGGAAGCCGTGGGGGTGGACTTAGGGTTAGCGTCCTGAAGAAGCTTTTGATAATTCAGGTGGTGCAGGCAAAGGGAAGAGAAGACCCCTTGCTCACCCCATGCTGGCACAGCTCAGAAGAGGCCCCGTGGCCCCCCTTGTGGCATTGACAGCACACAGCCTGCGGGCCTGGCCTGACTGCTTCCTGCTCATTAAAGCTGCACTGGGCTCAGGATATGAGTCTCCTCACCTCTGAGGACCTGGGAAACAGGGAAGGAAGAGCTTCTGGTTGGTCCTACTCACCCTACTCAGCTATTGTGCCTTGAGATTCCCAGTGCTTCTGTTAGTGTTACTGTTGGCTCTGAAATGTGTCCACTAAGTTATTTTTGCCTTGTGGCTTCATGAACCATCTCTGTAAGCAGAGACGTGAGGGTCTGACACACACAGGCAGGAGTTTTCTGACGTGTGGCCAGGCTCACAGACACACACCCGGCCATGTCTGGTCACCTGGGTTATAACAAAGGTGTGCGTGGAGGAGACAGATGCCCAGGTGGGAAGAAGCCAGGAGGAACCTGATGCACGGCCGGAACAGCTTCGTTGTATTTTCCATGAACTCATACCCATGTTGGAACTACTTTGCATTGAAGAAATATGCAAATGTTATTTTATAAAACGCTCTTAACTGAGGGCTCACCTGAGGATCAGAGTTCCAGAGGCTCCAATCCCGGAGCCCATGTGTCTTGGCGGGGGGGTCCTCTCTGTCCCAGGGAAGAAACATGCAGCACCTTGGCTTCCACAAACCTTGGGCTCCCATCTCCCCACTCACCTCCAACTCTCTGCCCTTGCCCTTCAGGCTGCTCTGGCTCACTGGATCCCTTCAGAGCCAAACACATCTGTGCCAGGGGAATGCCCAGAAGGCTGGCAGCAAGGCTGAGGCCAGAACTCACAAAGGGGAAGAAGTTTCAGGCGTTCAGAGGGCTTTCCCTGTGGTACACGTGGCCAGTCCTCTGCAGAACTGTGGTTCTTCCGGGTCAACCACAGAGTCCATATCTTGCCTGCAGTGAGCAGTGCTCCGTGCAGGATGGGTCTCCCGCTGACATCTGACCATCGCTAACCAAGCACCCAAGACAGGGGACGGGGAGGAGCCCAAGGGGAGTCAGGATTTGCATCTTGTGCTTTCTACTCACCAAATGCTGTTTTAGTTTTAGGAACATTGAGCAACTCTTCGCCTAAGTCGCTGCACATTGCGACCGTCGTGTTCCTCGTCCTCAGTCTGTTCACGTCGCTGCTCAGCTCAATGTCCACCCTCCACAACAGCATCAGCAACCCCTACCAGACCATCCTGGGCCCCGTGGGGTTGTACGTCTGGAACGGCCTCAGCGGTGAGCATCCCCCCTACCCAGAGCCAGGAAGGGACGACCTACCCGGCCTCTCCACCTCTCACTCACACCAGCCACACACAGTCAGGCCACAGGAAGGACAAGCGCTGGCATGCGCTGCTCCTGGGCGGGGATGGGAGGCGGGGAGTTGGGTTGGGCTGCACTATTTATCACGGACCCCTGCAGGCAGGATTGTGTTTAAGATGCACCGAGTGCAAGGAGTGGAGTAGGAAGGAGGTGTGGAGAGGGATGACAGAGCCGTGGAATGTCAGGAGGCAGACACACACCTGTAAAATCACAGGACACAGACCCTGCCAGCCGGGCTCTGTGGGGTGCAGTGGCGCCTGCCGGCAATCCCGGCCTTGGGAGCCAGAGTCAGGAGGATCAGGAGCTGGAAGACAGTCAGGCAGGGAATGGAACTATTTCAAAAACAAAACACACACTGAAGGACTGAGTTCTGGCCTCGGTGCTAGAGGACTAGATATCCTGGTAGAGTCCTGATATCCTACCACGTGGGCAATCCTGAATTCAACCCTCAGGACCGCAGAAAATGGACACCCACATGGACACATGTGCACACTGCCTACACACTCGTGTGTGTGGACACACAAACTCCCCTGCGCATGCTCGCGCACGCACACACCGTGTATATGTGTACACACATATACACACGCTTGTTTACTCTCCTGGCCTTCATAGATTGAATCAGCCTGGGCTCTGGAGGTGACACACCCGGGTGACAACACCCCTGAGCCCAGATGACATCTCCCGAGGACTCTAGGCAAACACCCTCTTTTGGCTTCGGGTGGACTAGGGTGCTGTTGCTAGGGGACTGTTTGTTTCATGGGTGGGTCGGGGTGGAGGAGCGAGTCCAGATGGGAAGTGAGGCCCCACTGTGACTCACAGCTGCGTTGTCTCTTGTTTTCTGAGCTAAGGTCTTGTTATGCAGCCAAGGCTGGCCTCCAGCTCCAAATCTTTCTGCCTCCTCCTCCTGAGGGTGGGCATACAAGTGTGAACCGCCATACCTGGCAGATCTACCCAGAGGCAGAGGCAGAGGCAGAGGCAGAGGCAGGCAGTGGGGTGTCTCTCTGTGTTGTCCTGCCTGCCTTTGAGACCTTTCCTTGATGGGAAACTGGGGGTCCATTCTCCCTCTCTTTCCACTGTCAAAACTTGATGTAGGGAACAAAACCTGAATTACTAAAGTAAGGGCCTTCATGGAAACCTACAGGAGAATATTTGGGATTCCTGGGGGCTGTTTGGGGTTAAACTTAGGGCCTCATGCTTTCTGGACAGATGTCCTGCCACTTGAGCCACGCTCCTCCCAGACTTTTCTGGTTTAGTTGCTTTTTCAGCTAGAACACCATCTGTTTGTCTAGGGAAGACTGGTCTCCTCCTCCTACAGCCTCTTGAATAGCTGTGATTACAGGATTGTTCCAAGGCACCTGGTTTGTCTGTTGAGATGGAGTTCTTGATAACTTTTACTTCTTTTTTTATAATTTTTTTATTGTAATTAATAAAAGGGTTACATGATATTTGCCAGATAGAAGGTGCATTAATTCACATACATTGATACGCTTTCACATGTCTTGGTACCCATCACCCTCCCCAACTTTTACTTCTTACACAGAGTAGCCTTCAATCCACCCTCCCAATCTCCACCTCTTGAGTGTCTGGGATTATAGGCTCAAGCCACCATGTCTGTCCCTCCACAGTGCATTTTAACAGGGCCCAGATGCTTCCAAGCAAGAAAAGTACTTGGAATATTGAGATGTCAGGGGGTGGGGCATGCACGTTACACAGCACAGGTGGCCAAGGGCGGGGCACAAGGAGGCATTTGCAAGTTCCTGTGCAAGGTCGATGATTGGGGGCTTGAACTATCACAGTTGTCCCAGCCCAACCCAGGCAATAGGATGAGTGGCAAAACTCCTCCATTCTAACCTGGGATGGGCTAAGCTTGGCATGTGGTCATATTACCTGTTCAAGCCTCTGCTCCCAGTATGAGGGGACCAGGATGGTTCAGCCATGTGCAACTATAACTAACTTCTTTCCCTCCCTCGCTCCCTAACCTGGAAGTAAAAACAAATTCCCCATTTTCATGGCATCCACCTCAGGGCAGGCACTGTGGTCAGGTGTTTCCCAGCTCCCAGTAGGCTGAGTGCTCAGCCAAGGACCTTGCTTACCAATCCAGCCACGTTCCTCCACGGCAGCTCCCAGGCTCCACATTGCTGCCGTGGTTGTCCACTTAATTCAGGACACACTGTGGATGCTGTCTGCCAGGACCCATGTCGACTGTCGCCATCACTGTCTCCCGTAACTCGGAATCGCCCATGGCTGGTCACTACGGCCTCTGCCCTCACTCCCTCTACCTCTCATCTTCATTCCCCAGCATCTTCTGTATTGCGTGGCTGCTCCCCCCTCTTAAACAGCAGAGGGCTGCCAGCCACCCGGGCTCCGAGAACGGCAGCTCCAGGAAGACCAACTGTCACTTCTCAATGGTTAAGAGAGCCCTGGGCCCTGTGCTTAGTGGACTGGGCCACCTGAGCCCTTGAGTATTCTCCAAGACAGTATGGCCGAGTTGACCAATACAGTTGGCCCTTCCCAGCCCCAGGGGTACACAGGCATGTGGGGAGGGGTGTTGTAGAGGAAAAGCAGGAGCCAGTGCAGAGCAGGGTCTGCAAGCCTATCTCCCTCAGAGCTGCAGCTCCAGCCTTTCTCTGCCTCAGTGGAGTAGGGGCTGACTTCACTCACGTCAGCGGCCTCATTCATGCTCTCGGAGGAAGCTGTGGGTGGGGACAGCTTTCCTCTCAGCCCTTCCCACCAAGACCTGTACAGCTAAGGAACACATTTCCTCTGCATTCCTTCTGGCCTTCAGGACAAGTCCTAACACCCAGAGAGGCTGAGTGGTAGGCGGGAAAGTTGTCTGAGATGGGCGTGTAAAGAACGGAGTTGCCTCTTGGCCTGGAGAAAGCCTTTTTACAGAGTGGGGGTGCTGCAGAGCCTGTGGACATCCAGTGGGCTATAAGCCAGACTTTGCCATCAGTTTGTTTCCAGAGCCCTCGGGTTCTCTTCGCCCCCTTTGAGGGCATGGAGTGGAATGAAAACTCTGTTTGTAGGAGGCTGGGGTGGCGGAGTTGCTCAGCCCAGGCTGCCACTGAATATCTAAGCCACGAGACACTGTGGCTGAGCAGACGCCGTGTCAGGTAAGGCTGGCTGGCCTCGAGGGCCCCTGAGCCCAGGGAGATGCTGTAAACCCTGAGGATCTGGCTTCTCACTCGGTCTCCTGGGCTGGTGGATGGTTGATGGGCAGACTCCGCGGAACAGGCCAGGATGAAGGTTCCTGGCTAGCTTCTGATGGAGAAAAGCAACAGTGCCCTCATCCATCCATGCCTCATGCCCCCTGACCTGAAATTGGCTGTGCACCATACCAGCCTGATGTGGCCCTGGCCATGGGGACATCTCCTTAGAAACAGCGAGAAGGCCAGAGCTAGAGAGAACTCCGCAGATAGACAGCATGCCCTCGCCCATGAAACTAGAAAGCACGGACGCTGGTCACGTGACCCGTGAGGACATGCCAGGACAGCAGTGGCGTCCCCAGGTGTCCCCTTCCAGAGATCCTCTGCCTCTTTCAGCCCCAACAATCCTTCAGTCTCAGCCCCACAGCTGAGACATCCATCAGCAGCATGCCCACCTGCTGGCCCTCCCAGGGTCAGTCAAAGCTCAGGGCAGCCTGCTTTGCCCACGGGTATTAACCCTGTTTCATCCTAGTCCTCAATGATTAAGCTTTTATAGGAAACATCACAGGAAAAAATTGAAGGATAATTAAGGCAGGTTGGCGCCTGGAGAGCTTTTGTTCATGCAAATAATTAAGAAATAAAACCACTATTCTGAAGAGGAGGCCTATCATCCAGGCCTGTTAAAATGTCCTCTGACACAAAGCCCCTCTAATTAGGGCTCTTAGAGAACCGTGGGGGAACTTCCCTGCATTCGCATTAGACGCCAGAGCGTCCAGGGAGCACAGGGCTTTCTGTCACGTCAGCAGACGAGGGACGTCTGGCCTGGGATTCCCATACTGGCATCCAGGAGGCCCATCTGCCCAACATTCTCACCCTCCTCTTCAGCCTGAACCTCTCAATAACAGCTTTGCTGAGATACTAATCATAGCCACAGAGTTCACCCACTGACAGAGTGCAGTGTTTTCCAGCATGTTCTTGAACATGTGAAAACTCCAGTCAAAATGACTCCAATTCAAAATGACGCGTTATGCCCGTCCATTGTCTCTTCTCAGAATAGCTTCCTTCTTAAGTAACCTTTATTTATTTATTTATCATGATTTATTTTGGTGTGTTTAGGGGGGGTGATCAAGGGGTTTGAATTCAAGTATAGCTATAACCTTTTTTTAAATAGAGATTTTATTAACATTGATTTTTACATCATATTTCAAATGTCATGTTTAACAAACAAGTATTCAAGAAGGGATTCTTTATATATAATCACGGGCACATAGATTTTAGAACATAATTAAAATAAGCTGAGGGTTTGTATGTCATAGATACATATCAATCTGTATAATGTAACATTATGTCTATGGAGTATATATCCCATCATAGATTTCTATGTCCATAGCACTAACCTTTTTGTGCACTGGTTGGTCTTCCTTTCTGCCCAGGTATGTGTGCCTATTTTGACCTTGCTGTCCTGCCTGGGATTCTAACTGTGTGCCATCACCCCTAGCTTCTGTCCACTGACATGCAGTCTTGCAAGCTTTCTTCTGGAGGCTTTCCTGGACTTCCATCCTCTTGATCTCAGTGTCCCCCGACCCCCAGCTGGAACGATAGGCTCACATCACCACTCCCAGCATTGAGTTGACAAGATGGCTCATGCACTTTTCTGTCTAGGCTGGGCTTGGACTTGAACCTCCCATTCTCACCCTCCAAGCAGCAAGGACCACAGGCACAAGCCACTGGCTTGTACATCTTTCTTGGTTACTGGCTATAACTGGCAGAAGGAAGCTTAAGACCATGAGCTGCTATTCAGGGCTCTCCAGAGCTGACTCGTGCCGAGGGCCCCATATCCTCTTGCTGTCTCCTGGGGGGTCCAGGATGTTCTGCTTTCAGAGCAGTGCTGCCCTTCTTCCTCAGACTTTCCCAGTCCTGTTCCTCATTCAGACTTCTCTACATGCTCACTCGGCTGGGTCGACTTGCTTATTCATTCAGCACACTTTGCACTTTTTATCACCTTAGCAAGTGGGCTATCTTGTAGACCAGCTCTCCGGCAGCTCCTTCCTAAAGGGACTGAGCACTAAGCTTTGTCCTTGGTTAGATAACACCTTGCACAATCTCTAGTATATCAAGCTTAGAATCCAGTTTCTGTCTTACATCTTTCATTACATTCTCCCCAAGACTTGATAGAGTATAAAACCCATGGTAGATGTTGAGCAATACCCATGGATTACATGTTCCACTAAGCAAATCAGAGGCACTAACACTATCGACACACCTCTAAGTTGTTAATAAAACTCCATGTTCCTTTCAGCAACTTGTGTTTTCCTGACCATGGTCCTGTTTGTGGGGAACGCGGAATCCAATCACCTCTCTGAGGAACTGTCCCAGAGGCTTTATCCAGACATGGTTCTCAGTGGAGCCGCCCACACGTATGGATACTCATTTTGGCTCATACTCCTTGTCATACTTCTAAATATAGTCACCGTGGTCATCATCATTTTTTACCAGAAGGCTCGATACAAGCAGAAGCAAGAACAGAGAAAGCCCATGGAATATGCTCCCAGGGATGGCATTTTATTCTAATCCCACCTCCTGCCACACTGCCACAGCGTCTGTTCTGTTTGACGTCAGCTCCCGGAGCAGAAGCCAGTTCACTTCTTTGGACAATCAGTGTGGAAAAACATCTGTCATTTGTGATTGTTTTGCTTTGGTTCTGTGCTCTTCTTGGATGTGGTTTGTACCTGTCTTCACAGGTGCCCCCTTGGGAGGGGTGTCCGTGGGGAAGGTGAGTGGGGAGGTCTCCAGTCTGGGCACTACTCCAGGAGGGACTGATTGGGGCCTGTGAGCCATTCTGAACTGGTCTCCCTATCCAAAATGAAAAGGGCCTGTGTCCCCCCGCCTTCCTTCGACTGGCTCTAAGCACTTCTTTCTGTGATCTCCTGTCCTCGGGAGTGCCAGGCATCCTTATTCTACTTGGTGAATGCAGACCTCTGGGAACAGAGGGATTTAGGGCTTGTCTTCACAGGCTGGCAGTTGGAGCTTAAAAGGAAGTATACAAGAGGAACGGACCGGCTTTTCTGGGTTCTCAGTTGCTGTCATATAAATCAAACCCAGTGGCAGATTAAAGAGTTGAGAGGTGACCCTCAAATCCATTTTATGGTTCCAAGTATATGTTTTGGGGTTTTTTGGGGGGGAAGAAAGAGGTTAGAAGTGAGAGGCCTGGGGAACAATCAAAATTGCAGCTCCGTGGGCTCTCTATTAAAGAGCATACAACCACACTTTTGGTTTAAGTGGATTATGATGAATTCAGTCAAAATGGAAATAAAACATTCCAGCATAGTGGAGAAAACACCTACCAATCAGCCCTCTGCTTAGTTACTGCAGTGTAGGCAAAAGGGCAGTGGCCCGATGGCAGCATGGCGCCCGTCAGCTGACTCCAGCCTGGCCACAGGCTGAGGAAGAAATGTGTCTGATCACCAAGGGGTGCTGACATATGTCTCTTGAGGGAGGGCCAGGCACACGTGAACATAGGCATTGAGAAGTTCTCCAGGAACAAGTTGGTTGAAACAGGTTCACATATTTCCCGAAGAGAAGGGTAACAACCAGGAACATAGGAAAAACACTACCATGTAGTATGTATATTGGCCAAAAGATCATGCTGTGATGCCTTGGGATTTGACTCTTGGCTGGGTTGGGTCTGGACATTGACAGGATTGGCAAATAATCATCTTTCATGACCTGGTGGGACCAGGGCCCAGATAAACAGATCCCTTGCTGCCAGTGGCTATACAGCCACTCTTCAGGAATGGATCATTCCTGAAGTTCTCAGGACAAATGACTTTCTCACTTGTTATTTTCCAATAATTTGTCCTAGAATTTTTCTCTGGGGGTCTGTGATATGGCCAGCACTGTGCTTGCCTGAGCGTTTGCATTCACAGACTTGACTGTCAACTGACAAGGCAAACATCCAAAAAGCAATTACTCAATCCCAATTAATATGAATATTTGGGGCTGCAGTGTACCTCTGTAACAGAGCCCTGGCTTGGCACGTAGGAGGCCAAAAAAACAAGAAGAGCAAAACAAATGAACCAAAATTCTACCCAGCCATTTGGTTACCAAATCTGAAAGGGCACTTCTTTGTCATCCCCACCCATTCAGGGTCTCTTGAAAACTTACAAAAGTTAGAACATATATTTAAAACATCTGGTCATCAACAGAAAACCTTTCCTAGATTTGTTGCATTCGCAACCATTTTTACTCTTTGAAGGTCTGAGTTTGGGGTCAGATTTGGAGAACTTGGACAGGTAGGGAGGGAGAAATGGAGTGTTTACTTACTCTGGTATTTGGGCAGAGCTGCTTTCCTTGGGTCAAACTGGCCATAAGTGACCTTCAGGGAAGGAACCATTGGAAACCCAGGAACCTGGTTTGCAAACCAGGAGATGGAGAGAATGTCTTCCTTCCTGTGCTTTACAGGAGACATCAGTAAAGCTGCAGGTGCGCTCTGCAGAAAGCGAGGACTGAGATCTTTGTAATTATACAGCCCAGCAAGGTGAGCCTGACACTGTCAACAGAAATTTGCTCCAATAAAACGACTTAACGAATGCACATTTTCCAGTGAGACTCCTCTTGTAAAACAGGACGTGCAAATAGAAATATGTACACAGCACTCACCCCCTCTCATGCACCCCAGTAGCAGAGAGCCCAGCTCCTGTGTGCCCTCTCACATGCTGGCAGCGCCCCCTGCAGTGCTAGCCCTCCTCACTGTGGACTCTAAGGGGCAGTGCCTGAGTTTCTCCTTGGCCCTTCCCTTTCTACCACGTGGAGCTTGTTCCTGTGCTGTTGGTCATTCGGTTTCCTCTGTGCTGGTATGTCACAACTTTTATTGCCTGTGTTTTCCTTAAAAAAGTGGATTGCTTGTGGAGATTGGAGTTCTTTACCTGTCCCAGACATTTCTCAGTTAGATAAGAAGCCCCTACTGTGGTTATCTTCTTAACAGTACCTTGCAAAGGGCAGACATTCGGGATTCTTTCAAAATCCATTTTATCATTTTTTTAAAAAAGGCTCATTAAAAGTATGTCTTCGTGAGATCTGAAGTTATGTACTGAGGTGGAATTGTTTCAGGGGCCATCACGGGATTGCTAAACAATGCCTACTCTCTGATTATCCTGAGCTGGACAAAGTTCATTCACATATGCAAAATGAGTAACAGAATTTGCAAAACTGTGTAGGCTTTAAAGAAATCAGTGTTACCCCATGTGAGGGGCGCGCTCCCGCAGTGGGCCAGTGTTTGGAGGCCATGTGGGAACAGGACACCCCGGGTCACTTGCTGCCATCATCGGAATGCATCATCTCAACTAACGCAGGAGTCCCGAGGGGCAGCACCCTGTCCCCTCGAGTGCAGCAGTGCTGGGTGCAGCTGGGCGCAGAGCAGCCAGCCTCTGCCACCCCTGGGTGGGCTGCACAGTGGAGTCTCCGGTATACTCCAGCCAACTCCGGCTGTCTGAAGCCACTCAGGCTCTGGAAGGCTGAACTGAAAGGTAGACTCCAGAGTGGAGTCCCCCGACCTGCCAAGCCCCCCTCCACGCCCTCTTTCTCTTACACAGAAGCAGCTGTTTAACTTGGACTTGAAGCCTAACTCTGTGTGGTCTAATGTGATCTTTCTCCTCGGGGGGGGGGAGGGGGAATGCTGGCTCAGAATCAGGAGCTTTCCAGGGTGGGTAGAATTTGGGGATCCTTGGCCCCCGTGCCCTCTAGTCTTCTCCAGCTCAGCATCCAGACCCCGGGAGCTCCATACGTAGGTCTTCATAGCTGACTCTTGGTGACAGTGGAGGAGGCAGTGCCCTATAGGCCCTCATCCTGCACCCTAACATGCCCTAAACCAGGGCACGCCTGTGGCCTCGAGCAGCTGGCTATGAGAAAGAGCAGTTGCTTCTCTTCCTCAGCCTCTCTTAGCCCTGCCTATCCACGGAGGCTGCAGCAGTGCGTGGATTCAACAAGGAGGTGGTGCAGCTGGGTTCCCGGGGCTCAGGAAGTCTCACCAAGTGCTCTGAGACGGAAGGGATGGGAGCAGCAGGTAGTGCCCCCAAGGCCTGGGCAAGGCAGAGCCTGTGAGCACTTGCCTGAGAGCCCACAGGAGAGGTCCCTCCCAGAGCGGCAGGTGGTGGCACAGGGTGGAAACCGTGAGATGCAGGCCATGTCCCTGCTCTTAGCGGATCGGGCCGTGTCACTCCCTCCATTCCTTCTCTATCAAGCAAGCACAGACAGAAAACTTGAGCCTTGCCCATTGCCCAGGGCAAGCAAAGGACACCTCACAGCCACCAACTGGTCTCTGAGCCTTTTCCAACTGGATTGGACTGGTCCACGAGCACTTCATGTTTTTCCTGCCAGGAAATGTCTTCCTTGTCCCCCCAGCATGGAAGCAAAGTGATGCGCCCGAGTCTCTGAGGCAGGAACCCGGCCCTCAGTCCTCATGCACCAGGCCCACTCGAGTGCTGGCCCACTCGAGTCCCTGTCCTCTTCTGGCCATGCTTCGTGGTTATTCAGACCGGAAGGCAGCGTTGCTCAGGAAAAGGCACCCAGGTTTCTGGAGGGGGGCGTCTTGGAGCAGACCTTGGCACCTGTCCAAATCCAAGGCGCATCTCAGGAAACGTATCTTGTGAGCCCTAAAACAGAAGGCTGGAGCTGGGTGCCAGTGGCACACGCCTGTCATCCTAGCTGCTCAGGAGGCTGAGAATCACGGTCTGAAGCAGCCTCGGCAGACAATTCCTAAAGATTGTTATCAACGTCTGATTATCAAAAAGTCGGAACTAGAGCTATGGCTCAACGGCTCAGGCATCAGTCTAGAGTGGAAAAAAGAAAAGGAAAGACAAGACCTAACTAAATGTGTGAGGCCCCGAGTTCAGAATGCAGGACAAGAAGAAGGAGAAGGAGAAGGAGAAGGAGAAGGAGAAGGAGAAGAAGGAGGAGGAGGAGGAGGAAGAGGAGGAGGAGGAGGAAGAGGAGGAGGAGGAGGAAGAAGAGGAGGAGGAGGAGGGGATGAGGAAGAAGAATAAGGAGGAGGAGGAGGAGGTGGAGGAGGAAGAAGAAGAAGGAGGAGGAGGAGGAGGAGGAGGAGGAGGAGGAGGAGGGGAGGAGGAAGAAGAAGAAGGAGGAGGAGGAGGAGGAAGAGGAAGAAGGAGGAAGAGGAGGAGGAGGAAAGGGAAGGGGAAGGGGAAGGAGAAGAAGAAGAAGAAGAAGAAGAAGAAGAAGAAGAAGAAGAAGAAGAAGAAGAAGAAGAAGAAGAAGAAGAAGAGGAGGAGGAGGAGGAGGAGGAGGAGGAAGAAGAAGAAGAAGAAGAAGAAGAAGAAGAAGAAGAAGAAGAAGAAGAAGAAGAAGAAGAAGAAGAAGAAGAAGAGGAAGAGGAAGAGGAAGAAGAAGCAGCAGCAGCAGCAGCAGCTAATCCAGGTGGCAGCTGGCAAGCCTGGTGAGTTATGGCAGCTGTGTGGAGAAGAGCGTGAAGGACCCAGCTGGGCGTCAGGGAAGAAGCCGTAGATACCACGTCGCCGGTCCAGCTGCTAGAGCCTCCACTTCGCCCCCTTACTCCCTTTCTACTACCATTTCTCAGATGCCTGAAGATTTCGCACAATAATTATGGCATCAGAATTTTGGGCAAGCCCCAATGTAAAAATGGTTTTAGAAAAAGAATTTGTATCCATGGAAATCTTCAGATCATGAATGTTTCGTTTTGTAAAACATTTCGAGTTTAGTAAAAAGGAAAAATGTGGTAGAAATACATTGGACTGCATAATTACTTGCTTTAAATAAACCACTTAAAAAAAGACTCCCCCACACTTTTCGATCCCTTCCTGCCCCTGGGTCAACTTCCTGCTTTTGCCCCTAGAACGGCATATCCGGTTCTCCAGAGATGTCACTTGAGCCACTCACTGGGCTCCTGCGTGTTGCCGTCCCTGCCCAGGAAATGCCTTCTGTTGTCATCCACAGGGAGGGTGGGGTGCGGCAAGGCTTCTGGGAGGGAGTATGGGTCATAGTCCTTGGGCTCCACCAGCCTTATGGGCGTGGATGCCAGCTGAGCCCAGTTCTCTGGGTGCCAGGCTCCATGTACCTGACATGGCATTTCATCAAATCCTCCCAGCCAAAGACCACAGGGTTTTATTATTAACTCTCTTTATAGATGAGCCATGAAGGCGTAGATTAGCTAAATTCTGTATGTGTCATTCCACAGCAAGGGAGGGGCCCTGGAGGTCTACCAGCCAAGATCTCCCCAGTCAAGTGACAGGGTCCAGTGACCCCACGCTGGCACCAGCCCACAGAACAGGCTGTCTGGATCTGAAGTACACAGTCAAGTGCCAGTCTGGAATTCCATTGGCTGCTCCAGGCAGGTGCCACTCACTGTAGATGAATGCTTTGGATTTTTACAGTGCTCAAGCAAGTGAGGGGAAACGGGGGCTTGCACTCAGGTTCTCATACTTGCTAGGCTTGTGTGATATCTACTGTGTCACACCTCCAGCCCTGTTTTTGACTGTTTTCAATATAGGGTGCATCTTCCTGTGTGGGTATGTTTCTGAGCTGGGATCCAGGTACTGTGGGCTTCTGGTTACTGTGGGTATCACAGGTACACACCACTTTTTATTTACCCTGGCTAGCCTTGAACCTCCATCCTAGCAGTTTCTCAAGGAGCTAGTAGCTGCTTATACCTACCTGGCAGAACACACAAAATCTTGACATGTATTAGTTTCTTGTGGAATGTAGAAAGAGGTTAGTGATGTTTTATCTTCTAATTATAGGAAATCTATAGATTACTCTGACAGATAGATAGGTATAGATTGTGTGTGTGTGTGTGTGTGTGTGTGCATGTGTGTGTGTGTGTGTGTGTGTGAGCGTGTGTGTGTGTGTGTGTGTGTGTGTATGCTGGGACAGGCTTGAACTCAGGGCCTGGGTACTCTACCTGAGCTCTTATGTTCAAGGACAGCACTCTATTATTTGAACCATGGCTCTACTGCTGGCTTTTGTTGGTTAACTGGAGTCAAGAGGCTCTTAGACATTTCTTGTCCAGGCTACTCATATCTCAGCTTCCTGAGTAGCTAAGATTATGGATGTGAGCCACCAAAACCCAGCTCTATGCTTGTGTTTGCTGTATTAAGTATTGACCACTTGGAGAATACTGGCTAATCAACGTATCCAAATCTTCCAGACATGACATATTCTTCATAAACCTAACAAATTCACACTTGTTCAAACCACCACTTGTTTTGTTAGGAAAGTCTGCAGTTCTGGGAAGCTGGGAAGATTGCAATGGCAGATAAAGTTTTGTAAAATTCTGATTTTTGCTTGAAAACCCACATTATTTTTTCATTGGCAACCCACATTGTTAGTTGTTTTCCTTGAGGTGTCAGACTCACTTTATGCTGTTTGGGGAAAATGCTGCCAAATGCTCATAGTTAAGCAATGATAGTTTGTCAGTCATTCAAGTAGAAATGGAGTTCCATGAGAAAAATAGTTTCACACACAATTCAACCAGTCTCCTGAGGACTCTTTTTGGAGATAGGAAAAGTACTTCTGTGTCTACTGCATAAGCATACTGCATTCACCGTTTAATGAGAATCTAGAAGAATCTGGCGTGTCTCCCGTCCAAGCATGGAAGCAGTTTGTGTGATTCTGTGTGCTAGCTAGGGTGAAGGCCATCCTTCCTACAGCTCCTATAGATGGAAGAAGCGGACCTAGGAGTGACGCCACGGAGATATCTTGAGGGTGTTAGGTCCCACTGAGCCCCTCCAGACACCCAGGAGCTTGGGATCCTCTCTGAGAACCTCTGCATTGGACATCTGCCCCAACCTCGGGCTCTCTGGAACAGCAAAATGGTATTTGAGAATCCATGTCCCATATCTTGTTTCCCTCTTTCTTTCCATCAACTCAATGTCTGGGTAGAATTCGGGTTCCTGTTCCTTGATTTAGAGGCTATCAATCAACATCTCAGGACCCCTCTTGTCAGGGTTGGAAGTGTCAGCATTCATTTGCAAATGATCTGGTCTGCATCTGGTCTGGGGGATCCCACCACCTTCAGGGGCCAACCCCTCCCATGCCAGACAAGGAGTGAGCGGGGCTCTTCTCTCCTGGTCAATGTGCACAGATGTGAGGCCGCCGGGTGTATGCCAGCTGGATGTGGCTGTCGGGACTCTTTCCTGAACCTGGAATTAGTTTTGCTTTCTTTTTCTAAAAGTTCCATTGTGTGTTTGGAAGTATTTAGAGATTATATTACCAGTTGTCAAGTTTACAATTCTATCATCCATCTATCTACCCTCTATCTTTCTTTAATCATCTATCAACTATCTATATATCTGTCATCTATGTATGTATTATCTATCTACCTGTTTTCGATCACCTATTATCTGTCTTCTATCATCTATTATGTATCTATGTATCTGTCATAAATCATCTACCTGTCATAGACCTATCATCTGTCTATTCCCTGTCATCCATGTATCATTTGTCTTCTTCCATCCATCGATCATCTGTCTATGTATGTATCTATGTAGCGACCTCTTTCTCTATAGACTGTCTTCAGGAAAATCATCCCCAGAACCTCTAGTCCCATCTAGTCTCCAAGGAATTCTTCTAGATTGCTTCACCAAGTTCTTGTTTTCCATTTTCAAATGTAGGGAAAACAGAAAAGGAAAAGAGAGAAAAGAAGAGGAATAATTTTAAGAACTTCTAAATGCAAAAGAGTACTTAAAAAAGAAAACTAGCTTGGGTTCCATCTTGATAGAGAGTGACCTTTTATCTTTGTCCCTAGCAAGCTTCTAACCTTACCTTCAGTTACTGTTTCAGCAGAAATTCTCTTCAACCTTCTCTCTCTTGAGTCCTTGGCACTAGACAGCTGCTGTAGTTTAGTGAAAGGATTATCTTACCTGCCACTATCTGGCAAAGGCCTGCAGTAACTCTTAGAATGTGTCCAAAGCCATGAAGTATTTTTAACAAGGTTCTCCAGAGTTTTGACCAAGTGATGGGAATGAAGAATGCCCTTCATATGACCTCTGTCCTGGCCCCTGGGATTCCCAAGAGCACAGTTGTCTCCCCTCAGTAGAGTAGTCATCTTTGGTGATTTGTTTCTCTTCTGGATAAATTGTCTTCATGTTTGTACAGCTTTAGAGCCAGGGTTTTGCTCTTGGACACACCATTCTTAGATGGGTTTTAAAGAATTCTCGTGTGCTATACTTCAGCTTCCAGGCTTGACTAGCGATGTCTGCCTCCCTGAAAGCTCAGAGGTGCCTTGTCTCTGCTCACTCCTGGCCGAGGGATGTTTGTGGTGTTCTAGTTCTTATTCTCTCTGCTGGCACATAAACCTTCGATTTTCTGCTGGATTTTGTCTTCTATTATAGGTTTGAAGAAACTTTTGTGCACGTGTGTGTGTGTGTGTGTGTGTGTGTGTGTGTGTGTGTGTGTTGATTCTAGTCTTGAACTCAGGCCTGGGTGCTGTTCCTGAGTCTTTTGCTGAAGGCTAGCACTCTACCACTGGAGCCACAGCACCACTTCTGCCTCTTCTGGGTGGTTTATTACAGATAAGAGCCTAGTACACTTTTCCTCCTCTGGCTTGGCTTTGAACTGGGATCCTCTTGAGCAGCTAGGATGACAGTGGCTGGCTTTCACTTCATTTTTGCTGGCGTTTTGTTTTCAGCTGGTTCCTCGGCTACAGTGTAAGACTTTACATATTTAGTCAAATGAAGGTTTTAATGAATGTTGGAGGCCATCCACTCTTCTTTGTGTCTCCATCCTCTTCTTCCTCCTTCTCTTCCCAAGTCATCCGTGTCGGTGCCTTCAAGACCTCATCCTTCTTTGCGAGAAGTCTTTCTCCCCTCCATCCTATTATGGCAACTGTATTCTCCCATGCCAGGCCATGTGGCTCGGGGCCACGTGGTGCAGGGCTCAGCTCCTCGGGCTTATTCTCTACTGCGGTGGCAAATCCAAACAAGGCGCCGAGTGATGCTGGCGCAGGAGAAGACCTGAGGTACTGGGCTGAGTTCTCTCCAGCCCCATCTTTGTCTCCCTGGTGCCCAGGCCACACCCTGAATGCCCAGGATCCCAATTTCCTAGGAAAGATGTTTGTCATTCTGGAGATTCTGAGCATCTCAGAAGCTCACACCACAGAATCTTGGGACAATCAGGACCTAGGGACAAGGACAAAAAGAAAGTTCTCAGATTCCCCGCATCTCTTGGGAAATGGGCTTTCAGAGACAGAGACTGTGGAGCCGGTCTGGGGCCTGTATACCTGGTACTACATGGAACACTAGCTTTCAGGCTGCTACTGGCCTGCCTAATTCCATCTTGCAAAGCTCCAATTTACTACATTTTGAATGCAAATGCTGAGACAGAACAACTCTACATAGTGTTTGTACAAGTAAACAACTACCATCTGTCCAGCCCAAGCCACAAGACAGACAGATAATTTATTTCTGCAAAGAAAAAATTGCCACCTATGAATTCATCAGATTAAATCAGGACTCTCTGGACATGCAGACAAATCAAAAGTAGATGAAGAGACTCATCTGCTTATCCAGCACTCCAGACCAGTGTCACAGCCCCTCACCTGCATGCACGAGCCACCGATGGAGTCCGGCAGAGAAAGAGGCATCCAGTCCCCAACTTCCAGGCCAATGCACCAGATACATTGCCAGAAACCTAGGACTAAGCTGACCTCAGCCTTTGGTCCTTGTAGTTGGTAAAAGAAGAATACAGGAAGGACATAGACTTATGAAGACAAAAGTTTGTTAGAATAGAAACATGGCAGAGAAAGTCAGCGGGTGCTGTAGACAGGTATTGAAAAGCCAGCATCTCAGCCGTCTCGGCCATCTTGTGCTGGCAAAGGTCACAGATTGGTCTTGGGGGAGAATTGGGGCCCTTGAAGGTGGCTTTCTGGTGGGTGGGCCACCTTTCTGTTCTCTGTAAGGTTGTGACACCAAAGATTTACAGCTCCATCCTTATTTCCTCATTCTTTTGTAGCCTCAGCTCCCATTCTGTTGTCAGGAAGGTTTTGGTTTAGCAGCGCCTCCTGCCATCTGCAGGGTCTCGAGGTCACATGACTCCTGGAGCCCAGAAGTAGTCTGTGGTGTCTCTATGCTCTCTTCAAGGTGCTGCCAGATGGGCAGTTTGCCCTTGTGTCAGGACTCCGGGACCCAAGGGCCCTGTGGATATTTGAATGTCGTTCTCTCAGATGCCTTAGGAGCCTGGGAAGAAGGAAGCCTGTGGCGGTAAAGGGAAGCTATGGATTGTGGGGTGCCAGGGAACTGAGCCTCGGCCTGGCTCCTGGAAGCTGCAGCCCGGGTGTAGAGAAGCACACACTGGAGTTTCACTCGTTCCTAGGACTCCAACTAACTGGCCGTGGGCCTTGATCCCTTTCCCTCCCAGCCTCCTTGTATGTTCAACGGGGGCAATGCCCAGCTCAGAGCCTCGAGTCCACAGATGGGGAAAACTGGGTGCTTCACCGAGTCCTGGCTTTTCTTGTCCGTTGCCATCCTGCACACTGCAGCCAACCTTGGAGAGAGGAAAGAATACCCGCTGGGGTCTCTGGAAAAGCACGTGTGCTATCCATTGCCTCTGTGCTGGGGCAGACAGGGAGACAGCTGTGGGTTCCTGCAGGGCCTCTGGACTGGAGGGGCAGCAGAGGGAGGGCCGTGCTATGGGCCGAGTAGAGAGGAGTGCAGTCATTCATGAAGCACCAGCCTTCATCTGAAAACTGTGCAGACCAGGTGGGGGTGTGAACTCAGAGGGTGCTTGTTGAAGAGCAGCCCTGTCCCCCAGTGTCGATCAACAAGGCAGGTGGCCTGGGTCGGCCTGGGCCCGTGGGAATGGGGCATCCTTCCACCAGCAAGCTCACTCTAGGTAGCCAGAAATCCAAGCACAGCTATGCTTGAGAGCCCCCCAGTGGAACCACAGGGCATTGCTGCAGGATCCGAGCACGGAACCTGTTCTAGGGAGGCAGCTTGCTGGGGCCAGGCAGGCCTGGGAGTTGAGCGGAGAACTGTTCAGGCTTTCCCAGGGAGAGACAAGAGGCAGGCTAAGCAAAGAGGTTGCTGCCTCCCCTATCTTCCTCCCCAACACATCACTACTTCTGTGTGTGTGTGCGTGTGTGCGTGTGTGCGTGTGTGCGTGTGTGTGTGCGTGTGTGTGTGTGTGTGTGTGTGTGTGTTGATACTGGGGCTTGAACTCTGGGCCTTGAACTTTCACACAGACTTTCCCTTCTGGACAGCATTCAACCACTTCAGCCTCATCTCTGGAAAGTCATTTTGTGTGTGAATTAATTGGAAATAGACTCTTGAGGCCTTTTCTGGCCAGGTTGGTTCTGATCTGTGATGACTCGGCTGTCTTTCCACTGTGGAGTGGGACACACCTCTCACTGTCTTCTCCATTTCTCCCTCTTCAACTATTACCCTAGATGAAATCCTTGCTAACGCTTTCACCTGTGAACATCCCAAAGGGCTTTTCACAAGGGTGTGTGGTTTTGCATGGAAATGGGGGAACCAGGAGCCCTCAATACTCACCTTCCAGTGACAGAAAACAGTGAGCCAGAGCCAGGAGTTCACTCTTTCAAGTTCAAGTTCAAAGGATAATTTGGGCCCTCTGATCCTGACTGGGCTCTGGCCTTGTTTAGAGCCCTGGCCACAGAACTTCCATGAATTTCCAGGTCCCTCTTAAGTCAGACAGGCAAACCAGGCAAGTGGATTTTTGGTTTCCCTTTACTGAGCAGAGCCTCCAGAGCATTTTCAGCAGCTCTATAAACTATTGACAACCTGCCCCCCAACCTCCCCACACACACTGTTAAGATAAAGGAGGTCAGAGTCATTTAGAAGGAAAACTAAGGACAGATATAGATGTGGAGACAGGGAAATTTATGTTATTTTAAACAAATATCTAGGTGAGGGAAAAAAACAGGAAATAAAAACCAGAAGTTAATAGCAGGAAGTAAATTGAAGGAAAAAAAAACCCCAAACCAGTTCAGTTTCCCTCCCTACATACTTCCTTTTAATGAGAAGTTGCAAGATTCAGACAGCCTGGACAACAGAGGAATGCCTGTCAGTGGCCTGTCCAGCAGCTCCAACTCCTTGCTCAATGCTCCTGAGGACAAGGTGGGTGAGGCCTAGAGAAACCCAGGTAAACTTCAGGACGTTCTTCTTCCAGATAGGTCCTTTTATTTGGTTTTTGTTTTATTTTTCTTTCTGTCTTTACCGATTCATGAGGACTCTCCAGATCTTCCCAGGGCCAGAGGAGAAGCTGATGTAGACAGCCACTCCACATCCCCCAGTCGTGTAACTGAAACTGCCACAAGTTGAAAGCGGGCGGCCTCTCATACCAGGCTCCTTGGTGATTGTCCAGTTGTGTTTCCTGTTATCATCCAGATACTTTGCTCATATGTCTCGGCAGCTGGAGCCTCCCTAGGGGACTGCTGAATTGTGTTTGGGAGCTGGAGAGCATTTGTTGTCACTCAAGGAAAGGACCAGCGTGGGGAACCCACTCTGGCCTTCACTCCCCTGCAGCCTCCCTGTGAGGAAGGAAAGCAGCGTCGCTGTTTTGCAAGAACACCACTAGAGGGCAGCAGATGGCTGTGCACAGCCTGTGTCCTGGCCTCCTGGCAGCCCACGTGTTCAGGGACAAGATGGGCTGGCTCCACAGGCCCGGGTTCCAGTTCAGCGACGTTAGGGCTCCTGTGGGGCCTGGGTCAGACTCCTGACTGTCACCATTCAGGGTGAGACGCTGCTGTGACCCAGGGCCTTGGGGTCGGCTGGCATGGTGCTGGTCCTTCCTGCCCTCTGATTCCCTGACCATGTCCACAGGGTGGCCTCCACGGCCCCATCTCACCTCCACAGATCACCAAAAGCCAGAAATCCTCCAGCTCCAGGCATGATGGAGTCAGGAGCAGGCTGGGGCCAGGCTTCCGTCTCTTCCCTGCACTAAGCATGGGATGGGGCGGGGGTCCCTGTGGCCACACTGTACAGCACCTTGGTTCTCCTCCCTTTCCTTAGGTCATCTGGCAAGGACAGAGGGGCCGTGGGGAGCACGGAGGGCACGCAGTGACCACTGCACCCGTCCATCACGTGTGTCATTCCTTCATGCACCCGTGCGCATTCATTCTTTCCTTCACATATTCAGCAGAGCACACGTTATTCTCTAACTTTAGCTTGAGTCCCTTTCTCCTTTCTCTTGATTATTTTCCCCAGAGCACCAGGTCGAAAAACAACACGCACACATGTCTGTCGGCCCTGGAAGAGCACACGGAGCCATCTTCCCCGGCCCGTCCTCCTTGAGTGGAGTTTTATTGACACAACAAGGCTTAGAAAATAAACCCAACTTACAGCTATGCTAACGCATGGCGCCGACCTGGGCCCTGACAGATGGCTACAGTTAAGAGACAAATAGCTTCTGGAAGAAAGGCCAGCCCATCCCTCCCACATCCTTATCGACCTGTTCCTTTTGATTTACCTGGCTGTCTGGCGAAAGGCCACCCTGTCAGACCTCCGCTCAGCCAGACGGCAGGCACCTGCCAGCTCTCCCCATCCGTCTTCATCGCTCTCCCTGCAGGACCCGGCAGTGTTGGCCAGCCACCTCCGTGCTCAGTGTCTTCTGCTGGCTTTGAGCATCTCAGAAGCCCCCAAGCAAAACCTGATGTCAGAAATCCCTGTCCCAGCTCCTGTTCTGATGCACTGGCTGAGAGGGGCCACTGGCCTGTGCCAGTGCCTGGATCAAAACAATCTCCTTCAATTCCTTCACTGCTCCCCACGCTTCCTTCTGCCTCTTGAGGAAGCCAACTACTGTTCCCTTCAGAAATGAAGGGAGATGGGCGAAAACACCACTCTAACTTACGTTTAGGACTCTCACAGCTGAGGCGAGAGTCAGGTTTCTGTAGCAATTATTTTAGGTGGCCTGTTCTCCGGTGTGGGGCGTCTCATTCCCTGGTGACCTTTTGCTGATGGGACAAGCTCATGCCGTGGCCTGTCTTCTTTTCTTCAGAATGAGATCACGTGGGGTGGGGATGTTCAGGTGAGCATCTCTGGGCTAAGGGCTCTGTGGACTGGTGACGTCTTGACACGACTGGGGGTGGGGGGCTCCCAGAGGCCAACCAGCGCTGAGGCTTTGGGGAAGCTCCGAACTCCTGTCTGCAGCCCTAGGCCTCCTTCTGCTTGAGTGAAGTCAGCGGTGAAGCCAGCGGCTTCTTCAGTGACTAAGGTCTTCCATCAGGGAAGCCAGGCCTCCCACCCGCTGGGCTGTCACCACACAGGGCATAAAGAGAAATGTGCCCGTGCTCACTGGGCAGAGTGTGCCTCCACAAACCCGTCCAGCCATGCAGCATGTGCTCCTGAGAAGCGGGGCAGCGTGGGGAAGTCTCTGCGGTGAAATGACAGCATGACGGCTTCATCGCCTCCCTGCGGCTCTCCGAGAACCTGTTAAGCTTCTTAGCAAAGAGAGAGCAGGGAAATGAGAGGCGCACGGGTTCCCTTCTCGAGATCATCTCACCTAGCCAGGCCCGTGAGCTGCGCTTGGGGGCGCACACCGTAAGACGGGGTGCAAAGGGACACTTTTCTCAACACACACACTTGCAAAAGAAAATAGAAGAGGACAGGAGGGAAGAAAGAGAAGAGGTTAAAAAAAAGACCACCAAGAAGAAAACAAGTATGGCTACCACAGCCTGTTACTCCGTCAGCAGCAGGAGACATGAGGAGATGAATTTCCTGGCGCTTGCCAGTTCAGGAGTGGCATTGGTGATGTGTCACGTACATCTGTCACTCAGTGACCACCATCACTGTGCCCCACCCCCACCCCTGGTGTTTCTGAGACCTTCTGGCGAGTAGGGCAGAGCCCACGTGGGGAGCTAACACCTTCCTTGGCTGTCAGTTCCCGATCAGTTCATTCTTAGTGTGGTCATGTGTTGACATGGACTGCTGAGACTTGGCCCATGGCTGGTGGTGCCCTCTGGGGAGTTTCTGGAAGGTTCGGCAGTGCGGCTGAGACAGGACATTGTCCTGTGAAGATTATCTTGTTCACTGTCCCTTCCCATCTCTGTGTCCCGGCCACCATGGGGTGGACAACCACGCCTGCACCCTCTCCTCCAGGATGCTCTGCTCCACCCGGGGCCCGGGGCAGTGGAGCCCCACAGATGGAAGCCACGGGAGCCAGGAGCCACCGGCACCCTTCCACCTCTAGGGTGCCGGGTGAGGTCTCTTGGCACAGGAAGAAGACTAACTAATACAGTGACCATCACTGTCACTGTTCGTGGGACTCTTCGTTGTGGTGGTGTTGCTAGAGCTGGGGCTGAACTCAGGGTCTTGCACTGTATTTAGTTTTAAATTAAAAAAAGACGTTGTCGGGTCACACTATACAGCTGTGAGGGACAGCCTGCTGCTCAGGGGGGAGCAGGGTGGCAGTCCTCGAGAGGGGGAGACGGCTGCTCACGTTGGGGTGACAGGTAGATGGGCACCACATGGCCAGCTCAGGGCGGGGTGGGGGGCTATCAGCAGCTTTTCAGCTGCCTATAAACAAACATTTCCATGCCTGCATGAGGCGATGGAGCTATTTCAGGGACCAGTTTTGCACGCTCGGGGAGCTGGGTTTCATGATTCGTTTGATCTACAGAGGTGGCCATGCAACAGCAGGAATGGGTGGTGGGCAGATAGCCCCACATAGAGAGGGTATCTTTACAACAAACACACATACCCATTGGCTCCTAGTTCAGAGGCCTTTTACCTCTGATGCTAAACTGAGTCAGGAAAACCCAGGCTCGCTGCAGAGCATCAGAGGTGTGGTGAGCTCGTGATGATTGTCCGCTTTCCTGAGTGAGAGGCACCAGACAGCTCCGTGCCCAGCCTAAGCTGCCCCGCATACCATGTGCAGACACATGGGCCTTGTGCAAATGCATGTATGCAGTGTGGAAGAGGAGCACGGAAGAGGCCGTCCAACCCAGGTGAGGGGGGCAGGAGTAAGGAGGGAAGGGTCGGGCTCAACCCTGGGCAGAATTTTAACCTGCAAGCCGTCACCTCTTGTGAACTTGCCTCGGCAGGCTTTGCTCTCGGCATGTTGCTAATATTATGGAATCTATAGTATGAGGAAGATCCTAACTTTTAGTTTAGCTGTAAATAACACAATAACAGATGCATCAAACCTTGGGGGATAGTTCTCTAAACTGTAAGAGGGTCAGGTCAGTCACCAGTGGCTCAGAACTGTAATCTCAGCTACCCTGGACACCGAGATCTGAGGACTGGGGTTTGAAGCCAGCTCAGGCATGAAGTCCATGAGACTGTTGTCTTCAAATTCACCAAGCAAAAAGCCAGAAGTGGAGCAGTGGCTCAAGTGGTACAGTGATAGCCTTAAGTTCAGAAAGAGACAGCACCTAGGCTCTGAATTCACGTCCTAAGACTAGTGCACAAAAAAAGTTTAGAGCGGAGGAACCCTCATTTGTAGAGACAGATCCAAACCCAAGCATCTGAGACCCTTCTGTTGTTCCAAATCACCATCTTTACCATGTGACTTCTACTCTTAAGATCATCTCACTGAGTGAAGAAAGGGCTGACACGATCCAAAAAGAAGCATACTTATTTTCTGACTTATGAAGTGGTGCCCCTCTCTACATCACCTTTATAGTAATAACAACTTTTTTGCCAGTCCTCGGGCTTGAACCCAGGGCCTGAGCACTGTCCGTGGGCTTTTTCAGGGCTAGAACTCCACCACTTGAGCTTCAGCATCACTTCTGGCTTTTTTCTATGTATGTGGTACCGAGGAATTGAACCCGGGTCTTCATGCATACTAGGCAAACACTCTACCACTAGGCCAAACACCCGGCCCCAACAATTTTTTTCATATATTTTTTATTGTAATTAATAGAAGGGTTACGAGATATTTGCCAGATAGATGGTGCATTAATTCACATATATTGCTACTCTTTCACATATCTTGGTCCCCATTTCCCTCCCCCCCCACCTCTCATCTTGTTTCCCCCCCCTTCCCTATCCAATTTCAAATAACCAAAACCAAATATATCCAATATATCAGGTAACAAAGTGAGATACTGTAACAATATGAGATAACCAAGGGACAGCAAAAGAGATGACAGATAACATAGTACCTTAAGAACAACAATCATTCATTATATGGCTTATGTTTCTATATCCTAGAGATCCTTTCATTTAGCATCATACTATATGGCCTTATGTATCAAGGTTTTGCTCTATTGCAAATCTCTGCCAGGAGAGCCCAAGGTTTCTACTGATTATGACAAATGAGGGAAACCATTGAGCCTAAGTTCCTTTAAGTCTGGCTTACTTCACTTAATATGATTTTTTCTAAGTCTTTCCATTTCCTAACAAATGGGGCAATGTCATTCTTTCTGACAGCAGCATAGAATTCCATTGTGTAGAAATACCACATCTTGTTGATCCCACTCATTCAACTGAGGGACATCTAGGTTGGATCCATACCTTTGCTATGGTAAATAGTGCTGCAATGAACATTGTTGTGCTAGTGGGTTTAGTATGTCCTTGTTTCTGGATGGTTGGGTAAATGTCAAGTAGTGGAATTGCTGGATCATAGGGGAGCTCTATGTTTAGTCTTTTGAGGCACTGCCATACTGCTTTCCATAGTGGTTGAATGAGTTTGCACTCCCACCAACAGTGTAGTAGTGATCCCTCCTGGCCACATCCCCTCCAGCATCTGTTGTTATTAGTTTTCTTGATCCTGGCCATTCTAACTGGAGTGAGGTGGAATCTTAGAGTTGTTTTGATTTGCATTTCTTTTATGACCAGAGATGTTGAGCATTTCTTCATGTGTCTATAGGCCATTTTTGTTTATTCTTCAGAGAAGACTCTCTTTAAGTCTTTGGCCCATCTTTTAATGGGATGGTTGTTTCTTTGGAGATTAGTTTTGGAGTGATTCAATTTTTTGAGCTGTTGATATATTTTAGATATGAGGCCTTTGTCTGTTGTATCCCAACAATTTCTTTTTAAGTATTATCTCATTGTCCCGAATGGCTGTTGGATCTCTGAAAGTCACTATGGGCAAGGTGACTTCCCCAAAACCTCTCACCTGCTCTCCTGATTCCAAGCAGTTTCTGTGGTTTCATGCCTGCGAGGATGGACGCAGGAATGTGCAGACTGTGTTTCTGATTTTCTTCCTGGTGGCCTCTCCAGTCCCAGGTTTTGGTCTGGCGATGACCGGTGTCCAGCGTGTCCAGCAGAGGTCTCCCTTGCCTTTATTTTTCCATCTGATGACGCTTGTTGGAGAGAGTAACACAACCTAAGGTGGACCCCACACATAAATTTCCATCGTATTTGGAGAGGTTCCAGTGGCGAGAGGTTGTGACACCCAGCCGCCAGTCCCCTGGGCCTCCCGCGCCGTGGTGCAGGCACCTGGCACACCCCAGCAGCCCATGCTCAGTGCTCCGCTCCTCTCCCATCGCCGTGGCGTTTCTCACTCTCTGATGTGGTGACCAGAGGAATACTGGAGGTCACACTGGGCATTAGCCTCTGTGGAGGGGCCCATTTGTCATGGCCGGGGCTGTTGGTGTGATCACCACAGGATTCTGAAGAGGATCTGAAGTTACTGCCAGCTGCCCTGGGCCTCCTAGTGTACTGGACTGATGCAGGAGGTCAGCGACAGTGTCATGGAGGAGAGGTGAGCGCTGGGCCAGGCCACAGGCCACACATAGACACACAGGAGGATGCAGAAAGGCTTCGAGGCTCAGGAAGGGCCTGAGGAGTCACACGGCACATTTCTCTGGCGACAGTCCCTTTTTTCTCTAGCACTAGAACCCTTTAGTGTATCTTTTTTGTGTTTTTACCTAAGGGATCTCAAGATGGCCAAGAACATCAAGAACCCAGGGTGAGCAAAGAAGGAAGGGGTCTGCCAGTGTGCTCGGAGGTCAGACTAACATGCTCTGTGCACACAGTGGGCTGCTTTCCTATCATCCGTGTGCTCTGTGCACACAGTGGGCTGCTTTCCTCATCACCGTGTGAACTAGAGTCACACAGTGAGCTGTTGTCCTAGTCTACGCTTGCAAGCCTGACATGTCATTTGTGACCCGGTTCAATGTGGCGTCCTAAAAGACGCCCAGATGGAGAAGGCTGAGGGCAGCGTGTGAGAAGCAGGACTTGAACAATCAGGTCAGAAGGTGATGAGTTTATGCGCATGTCCCAGCCTTCAGGAATCCCCTCGCCATGGTGGGGATTCGGTGTTTGCAGAATGAATACAGGAACAAAAATGGTGTGTATGGGGAAGGGGGGAATGGCATGTTTATCATGTTCTTAGAAGTCCTCGTTTTGGAGTTACTTCAGAAACCTAGAGATTCCCAGCATGCATGGGCCATGCAGCTGGCCAGAGCTGAATTCCCAGCATGCATGGGCCATGCAGCTGGCCAGAGCTGAATTCCCAGCATCCATGGGCCATGCAGCCGGCCAGAGCTGAATTCCCAGCATGCATGGGCCATGCAGCCGGCCAGAGCTGAATTCCCAGCATGCATGGGCCATGCAGCCGGCCAGAGCTGAATTCCCAGCATGCATGGGCCATGCAGCCGGCCAGAGCTGAATTCCCAGCATGCATGGGCCATGCAGCCGGCCAGAGCTGAATTCCCAGCATGCATGGGCCATGCAGCCGGCCAGAGCTGAATTCCCAGCATGCATGGGCCATGCAGCCGGCCAGAGCTGAATTCCCAGCATGCATGGGCCATGCAGCCGGCCAGAGCTGAATTCCCAGCATGCATGGGCCATGCAGCCGGCCAGAGCTGAATTCCCAGCATCCTGCGCTCGCAGCTGGCCAGAGCCCTTGGAACCTTGGTTATCTCCCCTCTAAGTCCAAGCCGGGTGCACAGTGATTTTCTTACTTTTTGTTCTGAGCAGCTGAAGACAGCCAGACCCTCTCTATTGTGGCTCTGGTCACTTTGTAGGGAGATGCTGCTTTTGCCCTGGCGCCTCTGGCCAAGCATGTGAATTCTCAGGAGACATCAGGCCACTACCTGCACTGCTTTTCCAACACAGCTGCCTTCCCGTGGGGAAGGGACTTAGGGTTCAGGTGGTTCATTAACTCACAATTCTGTTCCCTTCCATCGCCTCTGCAAACAGGTGGAAGGGTACAAGCACCCTGAAGCTGGTGGCTGACTTTTCTCTTTGGGATTTTATAATAGGCACCAAGCACGCACACCCTCTTCACACTGAGCGTGAACCACTGGGACCTGCCAGCAGAGTCAGTATTATCCTGCATTCTGTGAGCAGTCAGAGCATTGTCTGGCCAGCATGTGGAGCCTGGGTGAGTTGCCCTAATATCTGGGAGCCAAGCAAGAGCAATGTCTTTTCTGTCCAAGGACTCAGGGGTCAAGCGAAAGACTCTTCCCTTATCCTGAGATGATATGGTGACAGCATTAACTGGAATGGCAGACTTGGCATACCACACTGATCTAGTCACCTGCCATTCCTACACCAGCACACTGGGTATAAAGAGGAAGAAGGCAGAAGGAACACAGCCTGAAGAGTAGTGGGGGGAGGCAGGCCAGCAGACACCTGGCTCTCGCTCTGCTGGGTAAGGGGCTGACTGTAATGACAGACAGACTCCTGTAAGGGTACAGACAACATAAGCCCCAGCCCGGCTGAGCCTGCAGTTAGGGAAGGCTTTTTGGAGGAGGAGATATTTACGCTAGGTCTTGAGGAATGGACTGGAGCTCACTGATACAGAAGGAGGGCACGTATCCCGGCAGAGCGAGTGCCAGGGCCTTTCCTGGACGCAGGTATGTGCTGCTGGGACCCTGGCAGACTCATCCCCTGCTAGACACCTCATTGTCTGCTCACCTCCACCCTCAGAGGTGAGGCGATCTCAGCCTGTAGTGCAGCTAGCAGTATGCCTCTCGGCCAGGGCCTCGGTCAGAGGCAGTTAGACACCTCCTGCCATCCTGAGCAGCCAGCTCTCCACCCCAGCACGGCAGCTCGGTTCCTCTTCTGGATTGGGAATTGGAGGCTGAGGTCTCCATTCCTCACGTGCTTTGCACACCAGCTCCTCCACGTGTCAGTCAGGCAGCCTGGCTCATCACCAATGGCTATTGTTGTAGTAATAGTTTCATGACAGGGTGGGTTGCACCCGAGAGTCGGGATGCAGCCGGAGGAGTCGGCTTGCTTACCACACCTCGGTGATGGGTCGTTAGGAGCCAGCAGCTGGCTGAGCTTTGCTGGCCTGAGACAGCACCAGGTCACTGCAGCGATTTCACATGAATGCTACTCGACCGCTCTGGGTGGTTTTTATCTTTGCCTGGAAACCAACAGAGCTGCCTGAACTTGTCTTGGAGGCAGGAGTGGGAGAAGAAGCTGCAGAAAACGTGACAGAACTTGGTGTGGAGTGTTTCACGGGCTCTAGGCTGGGGGACAGTTGGAGATGGGGTCTGGTTTCCTCCTTCCCTCTCTGCTTCGTTCCCCCAAGGTCCCACTCTCTCCTTATGTCTGATGAGAAAGCCAACTAGACCACAGCCACAGAAATTCCCGCTTCTCTTCCTTTCATAAGGAGGAGATGCTTAGAAACCTGTAGGGACAGCTGACTGAAAGTCACAAACTTTGTGTAGTAAAAAAAAATGCACTCCCCAGTGTCTCTCAGGTGCCATTTTCCGAGCTGTAATAATATAAAAAGGAAAAACCTAGGGTCCCACTAAAAACAACAGCACTGTCAGGATGAAAGCAGGCATACCCTCAGGCTGAGGTGAGGTCTGCTTAGCAGGAAGTGTGGGTGGATGAGGGGGTGCAGATGGAGACTAAGTAAGAATGGGGTTAGAAACCTCCCAAATCCATCACTCAACTCCAGGACCCAATATGACTATTGCTAAGATTAAAATAGAAAGAAAAGATGGCATCCCTGCCCCAAATAGGCAAGCGTCATCAGGAAACTCTCAACAGAGGCTGGCGTGCAAAGCGGATCAACGGGGGGTGGGGTGGGGGGTGAGCACTGTTGACTGTGCGCCTGGCGAGGTTACATCTGTGTATTTTCCTATCTGTGGAGTAGATTCCCAGGCTCCTTTTCTTCTGGGAAAGGCAGTGAATCTCCAAAGCCACACGGGAGAGGCTGGCCTTTCCCTCAGTGGTTTGGAGATGCCCCCAGCGCTTATGTGCAGCCTTGAGGTGGCATCTTCCACAGGCGATGGGGCCACAGTGACTCCCCGCAGGAGGGGAGCAGTGCCTTCTGAAGGGTGTGCTGGCTGCTGTGGGGTGGGATTCTGATAGAGGAGTGCTTCCTCCCCCCTCCCACCCCCTACCTGCTCTCGAACCCTTCGGCCTGCCACCCTGTACTGTGAGGACTGCCTCTCTCCTCTGCTCAACTTATCCAGGCTCGGGCATTCTCTTTGAGTACAAAACAGACCACCGACTCCTCTTTCTCCCACCTCCCCTTTTCTGTGCTGGGTTTGGTCTCAAGGTTCCAAGCAGGATGCTGCAGGAGTTTTCTAGAATGAAACATCAATCTTCCTAACTTCATTGCGCCTACCTTGGGGGCCGCCTGTGACCTGTGGAGTCAGAGGCCTGGCGCCCTTGCCCTGGGTGACCTTGGGAGCGCCCAGTTGTTTTGTTTCCACTGTTGACAGTCAGCAGCGGCAGGTGCTGTCCTAGCTGTTGAGAATGTCCGCAGGGGCAGGTGTGCCGTGTGATTCTTGCCCGTGCAAAGGCAATATTTTACTGTAAATCCTTCTTCTGGGTTTCTTCATATCTTTTCAATATACAAAAAGGAACCTGGGTCTCTATCTGATGACAAGATTTTTTTTCCCTGATAAATGATTGTGTAGGCCCAGTGCATGTCCATCTCCGAAGCTCTTAGCATAGTGGTGGTGGGGGGGGGGTTATAGACACCCGAATTCCAGTGTCACTCAACAAAACCTCAGATTTTGTGGAGCTTAATACTTTAATTTGCTGAGAAACTGCTGGAGAAATGAAGTGCCTTTGTCACATCCGAGCTCTCCCCAGAGGGACTGGGGTGGATTCAAGGACACTGCTTTGTTTTCCACTGGAGATGAGATGACATATTGGTGTTTACCAGGGCTGCAGGCTGGTGGAGGGTCACTGTTGTTACCATGGCAACAAGACACCCTGTACCTCCCACAGCGTCACCTTTTCTTCGCTGGAACCATTTCCCCTAAGGTCTGAGGAGTTATTTCCCAGTGGATATTCTGACCACATAGCACCCAAAACTCATGAAGAGCATATATCTTAGAGTGCAATTTTTGGCATACTCATGAAAATGTTGCAATGATCATTGCAAAGCCTTCGGAACGGCTGCTGGCATTGTCTGTCAAAGAGGCATGAATTTAGAGCCATTTGTCATACATCCTAGATGAGGCCAACCTTGGGGAAAGCTAGGTCTGCATTCCATCTCCCAGGACCTCTATGGAGAGGATGCAGAAGCTCTAGCAGGAGTAAAGAAAAAGGAGAACGGTTTTATATGCATTTATATAAGTGATTGTCATTTTCAAACAATATCGAGTTATTCACAAGGGGCTGCAATATTGAGAGCCTAGTGCAGCCCAGACTCAAATATAGGCTCTGAAAGTATTACTTCTATGACTTTGAGAGGATTGTTTGGTGTCTCTGAGCCTGTTTCCATATTGAAAAAGTATGATTCATAACCCTAACTCCTATAAGATTAACTATTGTGTATGAGCTTGAGGTGACACCATGGCATGCAAGTGTACAGTGGCTTTCTCACTCACTAAATCCTACGAGGGAGAAAACCAGGGGTTCATTCAGTGGCAGTGCAATGGGGCTAGCCTAGAGAAGAAGAAACTACCAGGTGTCTGATGCTACAGAAAGAGCTGGGCAAGGCTCTAGAGGATGTGATCCAGTGACCACCCAACAAGAAGCACCAGAGTTTTCCTGATAGAGAAGGACTGCCTGGGCTGGGATCCTGGGTCATGGAGGCATTTCCGTATTGGGGACAGGTACCACACTGGCTGTGCTGTGGACTCTGGTCCTCAAGTCAGTCACCCAACACACTTCAGCACTGACATGGCATGGACAGTTCCCCAGTCACTGTGTGGGTGGAGTGGAGAGGGCTACAACACAATGAGCTGAAATTATATTTAAAATACATATAGGGGGGGGGAGGGTAATGGGTACCAAGACGTGTGAAAGGGTATCAATGTATGTGAATTAATGCACCTTCTATCTGGCAAATACCATGTAACCCTTTTACTAATTACAATAAAAAAATACATATAGATCATATGTGTGTATGAGCACTGGATTTTTAAATAATAGTTTCATTGACACATAATATGCAATCTGCCCATTTCGAGTACTGCTGTGGCTTGTATTGTCTTTGTATTGTCTCTGTCTCTGCCTAAACTCTTCAGCCATCTCTGCTGTTAATTTTAGAGCCATTTTAATTTGTTTGTGGGAGGGAGGAATGTGGGACTAGACCTTGAGAGAGGGTTCTGCTCAGGCTCCCAGATTCTCCAACTCTAGCTTTGGCTTGAGTAATGTTTCCACACGCTTCCTTTACTGATTCACCTCTCCAGCAGACCTAGGAGTCACACAGGGGATATATGAAGTGTCGATTTCCCTCACCTACTGGCAAGAGTTGAAAGCTGGGGCTGAGACATTGTGTGATTCTGGGACATTGCCTCTTTCTGAGAGGAGGCAAGTGTTGCGTGACGTAATCTTCTCGCCTGGTGTGGCTGGCAGGTGGGATCTGAACGCAGGAAGTAGATACTCCGGGTAGAAGACAGTGTGTGTACACCCTTGCCTGGTTCTGGATCACTTTCTGTCCTGAGTGGTCGGGGAATACTGATAGCTTTGATAGGTGCTGCTATGGAGCGCTTTGCCTGAACAAAATGAACTGCCATCCAGCCCCGGCTCCCAGAAGCACAGAGGATTAGGATAGGTGCATCTACTGCCTTTATCACCCGGTCCAGAGGTGAAAGGATGCTTCACTGACTGACTCAGTCTGCCCTTGGGACACCAGTGGCTCAGGCAGCCCAGCTAGGACAGTCTATAGCCACTGCACTTTGCTTTAGTGCTCCTTTCTCTCCTGTCCCGTGCCCCCAGCTTCCCCAGCTGGAGGCCACTGCAGAGTTCTGTCTTTCTGATTTGGTTTCCTGCTGTGTTCACACACATCGCTCTGTTTTGGGAGTGGCCCCCACGCTCTTGAGCACAGGACCGCAAAGAACCACTCTCCACAGTGGCAGTTAAGGTCTGAGGGGGTAGAGAGGCAGCATGAAAAGGTATATGAGGACCCTTTCCCTGCTGCACAGTAACAGGGTGTCCCCAGAAAATCATCTCCGTGACTCATGGTGATACAGAGCTGCAGCAACACCACTGCCAGGCTCGTTTGGCCACTGTAAAGGTCCGTCCATGACTTCTGCTTCTCGAAGGCCTCCATGGGACAACCCCCGACGTGCTCAGTGTGTCCCAGGGCTGTAGACAGAAGGGTGGCTGAGGCTGCGGCCTGCCACCTTCTAGGTCAGGAAGGATGTGCCCCAGGCAGCAGAAAGGGATGTGGTACCCTGGGCATGGTGGCAGGGGAGGACTCCGGCCCAGCTCAACTTCTGAAAAGTTCATCTCCTGTCCACTTGAAGAAACTCGGCTTCACTACTCACCCACTTCTTGGCATCTCTGCTTTTAGCACAGATCTAGTTGGTTCCATCACTCAGAGTAGAGTGTTACTTGAGCCCTCTGCTTGGAGTTGTGCGGGAGTCTCCTGACTTACAGTATTCCTGCCGACATAACTTACCCTAGGTGCCCAGACACATTCCTGAGCATTCAGAGCAAGTGGCATGCATCCTAGAGGAAGGAAATGCACACAGAATCTTGCCTATGTCAGTTTAGTAAATAAAAATCCAGAGGCATGAATCCAGTCACAAGGCTGATGGATAAAAGGGCCCCAAATCCTGTCCCTGCCCCCAGCTTGCTCCTCAGGCCTCACAGTCTCCATATTACATGTGTTGTGTGTGTGTGTGTGTGTGTGTGTGTGTGTGTGTGTGTGTGTGTGTGTGCGTGCGCGCGCGCTCTCGTGTGTGTCAGGGGGCAGCAGTTGGATAGTAGAGACACATGTGGCTTGGGTGACATGGAGTAAGTCCCAAGCTGTAGAAAGGAGAAGCTCTCACAGAGTCACTGGCTTCTCTCTGAGCAGCCTTGTGTCAAGAATGAACTCCAGGTCAGGGCCCTAGAGAGTGGGAATGGAGCCCTGTCATCGGCTCAGTGAAGGCTTAGCTGACTCCTCAGAGATGTGGGCCCTCAGGCCCCTTGCTCACCAGGCCCTCCCCTCCTCTCAGCATGTCACCCCACACAGCCACCAGCACTGCTTACAGCTTCTTCCTGAGTTGCACTGAGGAATTTGGAGTCACTGCAGTGAATCAGAGAACATAGAGACAATGTCATTTCCTTAATCATTTTTATTCCGGTCAGACACAGGAGCTATTTGTATCTAATTTTCCTGAGCAGGAATACAAATGACGAGAGTTCTCGTGCCTTCTGACGTCTTTGGACACTGTTGATTTGGTATGAAATCCTGAGGAAAAGCAAATGCCAGCACTGAATGCTCTCATGAACAAGGGTGTGTGATTTGCAGAGACACTGGAAGAGATCCTCTGTGACAGACAGCAGGGACAGCCCTGCTTTCCCTTCCAGGTCCTCCTCTAAACCTGGCTGGGCCACGAGATGAAGTCAGTGAAAGGCTTAGCACAATTGGAAAGTTGAAGTCCTTCAAAGGTAAGCTAAGCCCAGCTCTTGGCTGCCGGCATCAAGTGTCAGTGAGAAGCATCAGTAAATAATCTTGGCTTCGTAGATAAACAGTAGGTCTGGGGAATGAGGAACAACGAGTTTTATTCTGGTGGTGTGTAATTTGCTCTGAGTGGTCAGAGCCCAGAGCCTCACCTGGCAGCCACCTCGGAGCACAGGCATTTGTGCATGTGGCTGATGTCAGGGTATCAACTCATACAGTTATGGCTGATGATATGAGAACAGTCTTCCCTCACACCCACCCCGCCACTCCCACCCTTTCCTGTGCCCTTTCTTCTTCCTTCTTCCATCTCCAGCACCTGTGGATTATCTCCCCACGCTAGCCCCAGGACAGGGCCCTCTCTACCTTCTCTTTCCACATGGCTGGAGTCCACACCTAAGTGACAAGCCGGCAGGATTAGCGTGCCCTGCTCCTCACAGAACCTCCAGACATCAAGCCCAGTGCTACAATGCGAGCCACTTGACAAGTGTTGGACAGGAACCCAGTCATCAGCCTTGGGGTGAGCAGAGGTCCAGCTGTATTTTCTCTCTGACCTAGCGATACCACCAAGCCTGAAAGGAAGAACTTAGGTGCCCGTCGACACATGGAAAGGAAAGGTACATCCCACATCCGGCTCTGCCCTTTTCTAGTCCAGTGGCCAGTCCCAGTGGCATTTGTCAATGCCTGGTGACTCTTGAGGCCCATTCAATGGCTTACCTCCTGTTTAAAGCCTTTCTGGTCTCATGGTGGAAGTGGGAGGAGCTGGGGCCACGTGCGAGCAGAAGCCATCTAAGTCCCCACTTAGATTTCTGCCAGAAAGTTGCAGGAGCTTGAACCATGCCTAGGGAAACAACGCGAGTCTAAGGAGGGAAGCTGAGGTTACGATGTAGGCACGAGACTGTGTCGATAAGGAACCACACAACTGTCAAACTCACCTCCCCCATCTCTCTTATCCCCTCCTCTTCTTAAAAACTTCCAAGTTATTGTTCTAGTTTCATAAATGCTCATAAAGTACTTTGATCTCCTCTCCCCCTCCTCTTCCCCTCTAGAATTCTTCCTCCCTCCTGTCAATTCCCTGCCCCCACCATGGCCTGGCCTATCATTTGGTGTTTAGCATACATTAATTGTACAAAAGGTGTCACCATGACAATTCACATGCACATGCATTCTAATTTAGTCCAATTAACCCACTCCATTGTTCTCTCTTGCTGTGAATTACATCTCATCAGCTCCTTCCAAAATGCGGAACAGATAGCAGGACCTCTGACAGAATGTAATATTCTCACAAGTTCGAACAGATACAAAGCTGAAATGATTCTAAAACATAGTAATAAGTAATTAAACATTTAGAAGAACTTGTCCATGTTCAGTTCTGGTCATGTCTTCATTAAGACTTCAAAGCCAGGGACTGAGGGCTTTAACAACAGAGATGGATCCTTACCCTCTGGGGGCTGGGATTCTGAGATCACTGGTCCAGTGCTCTTTTTCTGGTGAGGATATGACCCCTTGTTCAGGGGCTCTTCTTAGTTTTGGTGACTTTTTATTTGTTTTTGACAGTACTGGAGTTTGAACTTAGGGCCTCACATTTGCAAGATGAGTGCTCTACCACTTGAACCACCTCAGTCCTTTATCTGCTGTAGTTACTATCTGGGTAAGCTCTTACAATTTTGCCCCTGGCAATCTGAGCCATGGAAAATAATCCTCTTGTCTCTGTCATAGCTGGGATTATGGGCATATACCTCTATGCTCAGCTCTTATCTGCTTTTTTTTCCCCTCCGCCAGTCCTGGGCTTGAGCTCAGGGCCTGAGCACTGTCCTTGGATTTTTCTCAAGGCTAGAGCTCTACCACTTGAGCCTTAGCACTTCCGGCATTTTTTTAAATGTATGTGGTAGCGAGGAATGGAACCTGGGTCTTCATGCATGCTAGGCAAGCAATCTACCACTAGGCCAAACCCCACCCCTCCCTTTTTTAAAAATAAGGACATCGTAATGGTTTATTTTGATTGTCAACTTGATTGGCTTGAGAAACACCCAGGGAATTAGTAAAGTCCACCCTTGGCTGTATCTGAAAGATTACATCTGGAGAGGATTAAGCTAAGGCGCGAAGGCTCACTCTCGGGAGGGCAGCTCCATCCCCTAGGGTGGGGCTTGAGTAGACTAGAAGAGAAAAGCAGAAACCCACTGGCACTGGCATGATCTCTGTCTGACTATCATGTCTCCCCTCCCTTCTCATCTGCATCCTGCTTCCTGTCTGCCATGACGTGAACTACTCTTCTCTCCCCTGCCATTATGATGGCCTGCAGACAAGTAGAGAATACTTGAAACATTCCACGCATAGTGGACAGAGAAAGAAAGCAGTCACAGGAATCTAGGCACATAACAACTCTACAAACTGGGTAAACCCAAAGAATCAACTCTTCAATACCAGGCATCTCAATGCAAATAGAAGCTGGAGGAGTTTCCTCCGGGAGAGTGCGGGTGAACCGAGAAAGCTGTGGGCACGTTGGCTGTCCTCACAGGATTCGGGTCAGGGGATGGCCGGCCCATGAGTAGCAGCGGTGGGAAAAACCAGGCACAGCCTTGGAGCACGAGGTCAGCGTGAGGTCAGCGTGCAGCTGATGTTGGAAGTGGAGATAACAGCAGGATGAGAACCTCAGGAGGGCAAGACACAAGTTTGGAGGAAAACCTTCCCAAACCAGCCAACCACTAAATGCAGAGAGAGAGGAGAGACCCTGGGGGGATCTGGGAAAGGCCATGAGAGGCCAGCGAGGAAGACACTCTGGAAGAAAAGGCTGGGTGTGGTAAGAGATGAGGCAGGCAGGGACGTCTTCATCTATCATCATTCCCCACATCGAGGTGGATGACATGGCCAAGGGAGAGGAGAGGCCCCAAGGTCAAGGCACAGGGCCCCATGCCTGGGGCTCTGAGGGCAGGGAAGCATGGAGCTGGAGCCTTCCCACTGCTCATGCTGTTGTCTGGAGTTCCAGCAGAGAGGAGGCCTATGCTGTCAGCCTTCAAACAGCAGAGGGCGCAGGGGAGCAGGTCCCTGGCAAGGATCCAGACAAGCTCCTGACACTCCTCAGAAAGCTATGACAGGGTCCCAGACTACTACCACACACAATTTACCTGTCTCAGAGTTTAACCATCAACCGCTAGACGCACAAAGAAACCAGAGACTGTGGCCTGTACTGAGGAAGAAAAGAAGCTCATAGAAACTGACTTTGAGTAAAACTGGTAGGTTTAGCTGATAAATACTTCACATGATTCAAATGACTGTAAGAAAATTTTAAATGATTGGGGATAACTTCGTTTGTAATGGATGGAGAGATGAACTCAGTAGAGAGGTGGAAAGTAGATACAAAAATCTTAGAGCAAACAGTTCAATACCAAAATAAATCTTTCCTAGCTGGGAACAATGGCATTTTGAAAGCAGCAGAAAAATCAGTAGACTTCATATTGGATCAATAGAAATGACCTACCCTGAAATAAAGGGAAAAACATCAAAGAGAAAATGAGAAGAATTTCAGAATCCTACAGACAATTCAAAATGACTCATCATAAGAGAATTGGAATCCCAGGACAGAGAAGGGAGAAAAAATACTATTCAAAATTAAAAAAAAAACAATAACCTCATTTTGGGGAAAACCATTACAGATTCAAAGATTCCAGTAAACTCCAAGTGGTATAAACAGAAAAAAGTCCTGCTAAATATAGGAGAGACTGCTGGAAGCCAGCAGATAAGGAAATCACAGGCCAAAACTCTCATCCTATGCAGAGGGACAAGGACAGAGTAACATCTGACTTCTCTTTACAAGCCATGGTAACTGCAAGACCTAAGACAACACAACCCCAGGGTTGAATAAAACAAAACAAGTGCATGATAACAACCAACCAAATGACTGTGAATTTAGCATTTGATACACAGTGGAGCTCTTAAAAATGAAGGCAAGATCAAATCAGGTTAAGGTTTAAAAAACATCTAGCCACTCAGGAGGCTGAGAGTCAGGTATCACGGAGTGAACCCAGCCCAGGTAAAAATAGTTCCTGAGACTCTATCTCTGAAACAATAAGCAAAAAGCTGAGCTAGAGGCATGACTCAGATGGTGGAGAGTCAGCTGAGTAGGCACACACACAGAAATACATCTACATGAAGGCACACACACATAGGCATACACAATACACATGTGCACATACAAAATGCAAATAGCACATATGTACACATCTACACACAGATTGACAGGCACACATATACCCAATGCACATGCACATATGAATACATATACACATGCATGTATATACAAGTGCAGATATACACACATGTGTGCACATACACATACAAAATGCACATGCATATACATGCATGTATACTATGTATATGCATACACAATGCATACATGCATTCATGCACATTCACATTATGCATATATACATGCCTGTACACATGAGTGTACAGTGCACACATGTACAAGTACCCATGTGTACACACATGCACAAACTATATACAAGCACATTGGTACACATGTACAACTGTATACATACACACATCCATACATATGCACATTCATCCATAACACATACACACAATGTACATGTGTTCACAGATACACTTGAATGCAAACATACACATACGCCCAGAGAAAGATGAAACATACACAGGTGAGACAAAAATTTTAAATACCAACTTTAAGTCCAACAGTCTTATAATTAAGGCATTAGAACAGGGTATTTTGTCAAAAGGCACTCTCAGATTAGCCAGATCCGTAAGTTTAGAAGGTATATACTTGGATTACAAAACCATGTGGGCTGAGAGTCTTAGATTAAAGTTAGACTGTGAAAACAGTGAATGCAGAGCAGGATTGATTATCACACAAAGCAGACAGAAAGCCAAGAATTTTACCAGGGAAAAGGACTTATCACAAGAATGTCATATTACTTGTCATTTGCCATGAGAAAACAATTTTTGTGTATGAAATAAGGTTTATCCATCTTTTTCCTTACCACCCGTGTGTTTTGAGTTTTCTTCTTTCCCCACTATAGACAAATTCACTCTCATTGCCTTGTAATCTGAAGCTTTAACTTTTTTTGTATCGACATCGTTGGCCCATTTTTTTTTTAAGTTAAATTGTCCATTGGAAGTTTTTGCCTCAAAATACGTGGAAGGCTTTAATTCAGTCTAACTGGTTGGAACTGGCAATGGGCAATTAGCAATGCTTGTATTTTCTTGTGCACTTAATTGGCAAATAATCAGGAGGAAATTTTTAGATATGAAAGCAAAAGGCCAATACATGATGGTTTCAGGGTCAAAGAATGAGTGGGCTGGGAAGTTTCCTATGTGCTGAGGCTCTGCCCCTCACAGCTGGCTCCTGGGTCTCTTAGAAGTCAGCAGGGCAGCAAGGTGCAGCGGGATGACTGACTTCAGTGTGACTCAGGACATCCTACTCTTCTCAGCTGTCTCCCAGTGCCTGTCCCCAGTGTCCAGCCAGAGCCAGGTGTGGCTCTGAGAC
Source organism: Megascapheus bottae (assembly GCF_031878675.1). NCBI lineage: Eukaryota > Metazoa > Chordata > Mammalia > Rodentia > Geomyidae > Megascapheus > Megascapheus bottae. Next base: position 3,732,604 of record NC_143523.1, read on the forward strand.
AGCCGAGCTGAGGTTATCCAGAGACCTGAGACCCCAGGCACCAGAGTCTCCTCATGCTTGACTCCAAGGAATGTAGGTGTCTGATGTTTCATACTGACAGTTTATTAACGGTGTGAGTGAGATCCTGGTTAGGTTTCTCATTTTCTAGAAGCTTGAGTAGCTCATCTTTTTTCTTGTCTGACAGCTCACTTAACCAGAATCAGAGCACATGTGCATGCACGTTCCTGGATTTTCTCCACCCTCTGTCTTTGCTGGGGCTTAAGGTTTACCACTGTGTTGTTTGCTTTGAAAGAAAATTAATTTGGCTATCAATAGAATTAATTAGTATGTCTAAATGCTCATTACAAATACACTTGTAGAAATGATATCTACATAAACAACATGCTCCTGAGGTCTTAAAGTATTGGCACATTCCAGGATCTTGCAATCAGGGCTTTGTTATTGATGATGATGATGATGATGATGATGATGATAAAACACATGGCCTTGTGTGCCACCAACAGTGACTTTCTCAGTGATCCTCCCAGGATTGTGTGCCAACACCACTGGCCACATTTCTGGCCAGGTGGACCAGTCTTTTGGTGATGTGAATGGTCAGTTTCTGATTACCCAAAGGTCAAGGACTCTGCTGAGCCTTCTAGACCTCCTACAGCCCCCTGCCAACTTCTGTCCTTCCCCAGAAACAGTCCCCCCAAGCTGCGTCCCTTCCCTTCCATGTCCCTCCCAACTGCAGCCCCCTCCCTTGTCCCTCCTATCTGCAAACCTCCCCTCCCTTCCCTCCAAGCTGCAGACCCCCCCCCCCACTGTTTTCTACCTCTAAGCCTTTGTACCACGTGGAATACTCAGATTCTTGATTTGCTTTTTGTTTAAGCTAAATTCTCAATCACAAACTCAGGCCAAAGGCTTGGAAAAGAATCTGAAGCTCCTAGATTCATTTTGTTAGTGGCTGTGTTGCTTTTCTTTGAAAGAGAAAATGGACAAGGAGATGGATTATTTATTACTCAGTGGACCTGTTTATCTGACTAATCAGCTAGATGCAGTGGACTTTCTGGAGAAAGAGCTTGCTGTTTTCTCTGTACTTGATCATTAATTATAGAGATCCTCTTCCTTTTCCTTAACATTGAATATGTGCTAGAAATGGCCACTGAAATGCAAAATTATTTTGTTAGGGAGGCCCTTTTAATTGCCCAGGCATAAACCTTTCCACAAAAGAACTATGTTAACTCAGAAGTTGGTAATGCATGTCTTTTGGAAAACAATATTAGAGTGTAAAAGTTAATTACAGGATAATGGTATATATAGCTCGGTTTATAAAAGCTGTCTGTTATGAGATTAAATTACATGTGAATTGATTAGCTCCTTCTTCCCCCAACACTCCTGGTCTTTGCACCTGTAAACACATGGTGCTACTCTGAAAATTTCCTCATGAAGAGAAAAACCTACTCCTTCCCTTTTAAAAGTCGCTGGCAATTTCTTATGCAAACATCAACCATACCTGAAAGGTACCTTCTCCACCTTTCCTGCCTCAGGGCCACTTTCTAAAATTCCACTGGACACTCCCAGAATTGACAAGCCCAGAGCTCTTCAGACCAGAGGAGTCCACAGCCTGCTTCCTGAGCCTCAGCAATGAAGGTGGCTGCGCACTGACTGTTTGCTAGGTCAGGGGTCTGCCAACTTTCTGTAAAGGGCCAGAGTATAAATACTATCCAGTCAAACGTTTCTCATCTAGAATATTCTCTCTCTCTCTCCCCTCCCCCCCCCTCTCTCTCTGTCTCCCTCTCTCTCTCTCTCTCTGTCTCCCTCTCTCTCTCCTTCTCGCCCTCTCATGTGTATGTGTGTGTGTGTGCGCGCACGTGTGTGTGTGTGTGCATGTGTGTGTGTGCGTGTGTGTGTGTGAGTGTGTGTGTGTGTGTGTGTGTGTGTGTGTGTGTAGAAAATAAAGGCCATTCCTATTCTAGACCCATGCCAGTGTAGGCATGGGCTGAATTTACTGCAATGGGAATGTGGTCCTCACTCTGAAAGAGAAGGGAAGTAGAGTTGGCAACATGAAATATGTCGGCACTCAGAGAGGGCTTTCTGGAAGAGATTTGCTAGGAGGAAGAGGAGGAGGAGGAGGAGGAGGAGGAGGAGGAGGAGGAGGAAGATGAGGAAGAGGAAGAGGAGGAGGAAAGCCAAGAGGGCAAGGCAGCTCTGAGCACTAGTGCTGACATTGGGTGCTTGTGGTTGGCCCGGGCTGGGGCTGAGTGACACCCCACCACCAGCAGGGAGCGGCTGGACCTGCCCGCTGCTCTTGCTGGCATCTGACTGCCAGCTTGATCACTACTCAATGCAAGGGGAGCGTCCATGGCCCTCAGGACATCACTAAATAGTAGTTGAAGTCTCTCTTCTGCAGTTGGCTTCTGCAGGATCCTTTGGTGGGATCCGGCACTGACCTGGCATGAAACTGGCGCTCCATACGGAGAGTGGGCAAAGCATTGGTGCAGGTAGAGAAGATGAAGCTACAAGCCAGGCATACCTTGTTTTTAAAAACAGGATTGGCCTGAGCGTGGGGACTTAAGCTTGTGTTCCTAGCTGCTTGGGAAGTAGAGATTTGGGGACTGTCAGGTTCAAATTCAGCTCAAGCAAGACAAAAAGTTGTGTAAGACTCCATCTCGATCAACTGCTGACCACAAATAGAAGGCTCACTTCCCAGGCCAGCCTCAGGATAAAGCATGACTCTGTCTTGACACTAATCAGCCTCAAAAGGGCCTGGTCAGAGTGGCTGGCACCCAGCTGAGAGCATAGGGCTCCTCATTAGATCCAGGGAGGTCTGAGGGCAAGCTGGCAAGCCCGAGACTGGACAGCCAACAGGTCAGTTCCAATCTGAGTGCAAAGGCCTGCAAACCAGGACAGGTGATGGCGGCATTGTCTTCTGAATCCTGATGGCTTGGAGATGCTGCACATGCCGTGTCAGCTAAGCCCAGAGTCTGGAACAAGCTGGTGTTGCAGGCTGAAGACATCACACAAGAGAATCTCCCTCTTACTCCATGTGGCTCACCTCCACAGGAGAGAGAACCTTCTTTTCTTTAACAGTTGAAATGTTTATTTAAAGTTTAGTACCCTAGCCTGACTGAGAACCTTCTTTATTCAGCCTACCAAATCAGTTCCATTCAGAAACATTCTGAATGGCCTTAGAGGACTATCTGGGCAACCAGAGGCCTAGCCAAGTTGACAAGTGAAAGAAACCAGCCATTGTCACACGTGTTTCCCTGGGAGGGTTCACGAGAGGCTAACCGGAAGTCTCAGTCCCAGGATGCATACAATGTGGACCTGCTGTCCTGTTCTGTCCTTGTTGTTCTCAAGGCTGTGACTAAGGTCTCCTTGCATCCAGGGCCATACATACGCTGCGCTGCTGGGCCATGGGGACACAGCGAATGCACATTTCTCTCACACTGGCCATGTCCTGTGTCGAGCCACTCAGTCTTGGCTCACCTAGTTCTGGCCATGGGAAATGCCTCCCGGGACCTCCCCAATGCAGGGGCAGGAGTGACCTCACAAGACCTCCAGTCTTCCTGGAGCACATCTGCCTGCCATGGAAATGGTTCTAGCTCTCCTCTGATCTTCTGGCTCACATCAAGGTAATTACTGACATTTCCCAACTCACCTGAGGCCCAGGAATAAAGCAGGGACTCATCCACAATTGCTGAGGAATGCATCCATAGACCCATTTGTAATGTGGTGAGAATTCATTCAAGCTCCTTAAATGGGACATAGTCAAAAAGTAATTAATCTTACTGTTTTCTTCTCCTGTCAGCTCTTTTAAAAATGGTGTTACTCCAGCTTAATTAGCCATAAGCTGCTGTCTATGATGGTAGAAAGGGTGTCTGATTCCATTTTGAAACACAATAATGAAATGTTTGTTGATCCTTCTCTTCTTCAGTGGATGCTCAGATTTCTTCACCTTTGGTCTTTGACATCTTACACATGTAGTGTACTAAAGAAATAAAGACCTACAAACAGACACAAATGTTTAATGTTTGGTGCTTATTGTTCCCTAGCTATATGGCTAACTAATAAGATGCTGGTATATTACTTGTATTTCCAGTGGGTACACAATAGGGATATATATATATATATATGTGTGTGTATGTGTGTGTGTGTGTATGTATGTATGTATATATGTGGATGCTACACATGCATAAAGACAAAAATCAGTAGATGGTTTGGTTTCACCAGTTTCATTTTAGCCAGTGCTGTTTCCTTGTTTCCTTTTTCAATCAAGGGTTTTAGCTTTCATATGGGTCCTTGGAACAGGAACTAATATTTACTACTTGCTATGCAGTGTCAGTTTGTCAGTAATGAGTATATGTGCCATCAAAAACCAAATGCCAGTTAAGTGAGGGAAACAAAAAAAACCCAATTCTTCACATTTTAGGTAGTTAAGAGTCACAGAAGGTGTGTGTGGTGTCTGGGTAAACATAGATAAAGAATTCATTCTCTCCAGGAGCCATAGATAAGCTGCACTCTGTTGGAAATGCAGAAGATGGGGGAGGGAACTGACTCTCTGCACCAAGGAACTGGTGTGCTGGCACATTTGTCTGGGAAGGGAAGAGTGAGAGCGGAAGGATGGACAAGAAGTATGGAATCAGATGGCAAGGAACCTTACATGTTGGTAAGGAATTGGAACCTTCTCGTAAAACTCCATGGCGCCTCAAGACCAGGGTTCTAAAACACAAGCACAGTTGGCCCAGGGCTAGAGAGCAGAAGTGGGGTGCTGTGGCTGTGGAGCTAGACAGAAAGGCCCTCAGGAAATACTGAAAGATGTCTGGGGCATGGGGTCATCTAGTGTTTCGGAGAGTGAGGGCTGCCAATCACAGCGAGGGAAGGCCGACGTTTTTCCTTCTATGCATCTGTACAAAAACATATAGCTTTTTTTCTAATCCCATAAGTTTATAGCAGTGTTATTCATTATTGCTGAATTTTGGAAGTAACCAAGAGGTTCCCTTAATGGAACACATCAATACAGTGGAATATCATTCCGCAATATTAAAAAAAACAAACAAACATGTCAGCACTCCAGAAGCCCTGTATTATCATTGGCCACTCACTGTTCTCAGAGACCGTGCCTCCTCTACTAGGCGCATAGACCATGACACTGGTTTGAGCTGGTGGAACGAGGCTCCCCTTTGGGCCAGAGAGGCAACTGGGCCAGCTGCAGCATGCGTGTGTCACCTTGCTTGTGGTGATGTGCAGTGCCTCTTCTCTGAGCAGCAGGTCTGCGTTCCCCTCTGAGCATTTAGAAGCTCAGTACTAAGCTGGGTTCGGGGACTGCCTCAGCCAGGTTGGAGCGGAGCTGAAGAGTGCAGCGATGGATCACGTGGGTCCTGCTATGAATTTCCACTTGGCCAGTGTTTCACCTCAGGTTAAGCATAGAAGGAAGAGAGAAGTTGGCAGATGGCAGCTAACAGGGTGGAACACGAGCCATCACAGTTAACAAGGGGTTGGTTTTCTCTCATAGCCTCTGAGGGAATGGAATGGAGGAGAGAGGGAGGCTTCCCCTTTACCTGCCCACAGCCACGCGTCCCATCTGAAGGCCAGCAGGTGGTGCCATTATAGCGTGCAGCCTGTCAGCCCCAGTGACCCGCATCTCCCACCATCAGGGACTTTCTAGGGAACAATGAAATGTGCAGTTCCGCTGACTCTATCAAACAGCCAATAGTTCCTGGAGGTCAGTATCACTGAAATACCTACACACTCACGGCTTTGAAAGGTGACACTTGGTGTTTGCTTCTTAAAGGAAATAGCAGCAGCATAAAAGTTTCTACACAGTTAGGGATATAATCACAAAGCTAAAAAGGCTGCCCAGAAGAAGGAGAGGAGATTTTGGCCAGCTATACATCTGACCAGGGGCTAATCTTCACAATATATAAACTCAAGAAATGAAATGCCCAAAGAATTAATAACACAATAGATAGGCGAAGGAGCTAAACAGAGACTTCTCAGAAGTAAGAATGGCCAATGGGCATATAAAGAAATGCTCAACATCTCTGATCATAAAGGAAATGCAAATCAAAAAAGATTGGGATTCCATTTCAGTCCAAGAAGAATGGTGGTCTTCAAGAGTACAAACGTGGAGTGTTGGCACTGATGGGGGACGGGACTGTTGTGATGTAAACTGGTGCAACCACTGTGGAGGTGGTTTGTCGATCCCTCAAAAGACTAAGCATGGAACTTCCCTAGGATCCAGTCCCACCACCCTCAGTAGAACATTGCAAGTCAGAAAATAGTAATGACACTTGCACAGCCATGTCCATTGCTGTACTACTCATGTAGCCAATTTATGGAAACAGCCTGTCTGCCTATCTGTCTACCTACCTACCTACTTATGTCCAATGTTATTTTACCCATCTACCAAAAAGAATATGTTATTTGCAGTGAGATGGATGGACCTAGAAAAAGTACTTTAATAAAGTAAGCAGGCTCAGAGAGAGACAAATGGCACATGGTTTTCTATCCTGTGTAGAAGTTAGATCTAATGAATACACATATAGGGAAACATACATACAGGCTCGTGTGTACCATTTCCTACATAGAAAGACCATAGACCCAGACTTTGAGCTGTGATTCTGCCATTTGTGAAGCTAAGCTAACCACACTGACACCCCAGTCATAAAGGTAATAAACATAACCACTGTACCTAACCTTTTTCACTCGAGGCTGGTGGTGCTGTACACTTGAGCCGCACCTCCACTTTCAGTTTTTTGGTGGTTAAGTGGAGATGAGAGCCTCACAGACTTTCCTGCCTGGACTGGCTTTGAACTATGATCCTCAGATTTCAAGTTCTTGAGTTGTTAGGATTATAGACACAGGATACCAGTGCCTGGCTCTAGCTTTCAACTTTGCTCCTGAGAAGGCAGGCAGGATCTGAGGAGAATTCATGCACTCTGTTCCAAAAGAGCATTTACAAAGCAGGGGACATGTCCACTTCTAACCTGAGCATCTCTCATGGCCCTCTGTGGTACCATGCAAGCTGGTCTGGTGGGTAGGGGTAGGACGTGATTGTTCACTGGCCACTTGGCATCCTCTACTCTCCACTCTCAGTTATTTGGGTACCCCACTGGATGACAAAGGGACTTCAAGGTTGCCATGTGCAGGATCCCTGTGAGATTCGAGCTCTAGAGTGGGTCCCTCCAGACAGGCTAACAGGTGGAATCATCCATCTTCCTAGTTATGAGAAAACAGATGGGTCTCACTAGAAAGCTCTGGTTTATTCCTTCATCAGCTGCCCAGATGGGGTTCCCTGTACTTACACACTCATTTATTCAAATCTCCCAAATGGAAACAGGCCTACAACACTGAACAAAATTCTTTGTGAAGTAAAAAATATCATTGCATAGATTCTCCTATTTTCCGTGCTTCTTGACTTTTGTTGATTGCACAATAACCTGAGCATTGCAGAGCAAAAAAAAAAATAAGGGCAACAGCAAATGAAGAAAAGAGGGGGAGAAGGGGAGAGAGAGAGAGAGAGAGAGAGAGAGAGAGAGAGAGAGAGAGAGAGAGAGAGAGAGAGAGAGAGAGAGAGGAGCAATCAATCTGCCTCAACTATTGCATGACGCCTGAGGAACTATTTTTGTCTTTCTCTTGAGATTTCTGTCTTCTATGTTTCACAACATGCCAAACCACTTTAAATTTCCTCCAGTTGAAATGTATGATGTGATCTATCGATTCTAAGGAAAACTATAAAATAGGAAGGCAAAGAGCACAACCAGTGTATACAAAGGCAGCCCTAGTCCTCTTCGGTTTACCGAAAGAGCAGAAAGAACTAAGCTGCAGAGTTTTTAAGACCCTGAAACTCGAGCCTGTCGTTGAAGTATTAGTTCTCCTCACTCCGGAGGTTAGCTCACCCAGCCTGCCCTGCCCTTCTGCTGGCTCCAGCACTCAAGTGGTGTTAGTCCAGCAAAGCCAGTGTCAGTGGAAGGCACGAGGCTCGAGTGCTGAAGTTAATGCATGCCCCAGGCAGACCCCGGCTACTGGTGCGTGCAGGAGGGGTGGAGGGGGCTGGGCACAGGCTGTGGATGGAGGAAAGGGCCAGGGTCCCCACCACGCTTCCAGAGGACAGTGAATGACACTCACTGCACCCACACTTCTCTTCCTCCCCCCCACTCCATATCCAACACATTCCTTCCCTGTTGTGTGGATTGACCCCAGACCCCATGGAAGCGGCAGAGAACTTAGTGTGGTTCCCGCCTCCACCCTGCCTGATGGAGCTGAACCCTGGTCTGCCTTCCTTGGGGGACTCAGATGGGGGAGTGGAAAGTCATACATGGCTTTAACGTTTGACTGATTTTCTTATGAACTTCAAATGGCTGTCCAGCTAGTTACAACTTCATGTGTCCATCTAAGAGTCTGATACTTCCTGTTGAGTCACCCCTCCCACTCCCCCACCCCTCTGCTCCTTCCTCAGACTCGTTTCCCACTTCCTACTTCCTTCCCCCATCTCTCTCTCTCTCACATACACACACACACACACACACACACACACACACACGCTGAGTATCTGTGAATTCTGCCCATTCCCTCTTACATTCGTCCATCTCCTTCCCTAAGCGTGCCCTTACCATCTTGTCTGTTTCTAGTGTTCACTTTGTTCATGCAGAGTCGCTCCTGTGGATACTACACTTGAGTCCACGGAATGGTGTACACAGCACATGTCTATGTGGAAAGCCACACACACACCCAATGGTGCCTTGTGAACAGGGTGACAGCCAGTGTGTCTACCGGAGGTGACAGCTGGAGCCTCTACTGTGTGACTTGAGGGCACAAAGGCCGACCACACGGCTCTGGCTGTTCCATGACCCCTCTGCCTTCCCTCTGCATGGCGCACAGCCACCCCCATCCCCATCCCCAGAGAGGACACTGGGCCACGAGTACGTCTAGGTTGTGTCTTTCGCATGCATAGCTGCCTCTCCAAGGCCCAGCCTAGGCCTGGTCCCTGTGAGGAGGAGTCAGCCATCAGGTGTGGGGGTGAGAAGGAAGGGCATGTGCACCCCAGGTACAGCCATGCCCACTCACCTGTCTGCATTTGACGGCTACGGCCTGCCACACCTCCTGGCACAGGGGGTGAGAAGGCGCAGGTTATTGCAGGAGAAGTCTCAGGACAGTGTTTGGCCTTCTGGAGTGTTAGCGCAGGTCTGGAAACTGCAGGGACACCAGGGTAGCACAGAAGTTGGGTCTGGACCCTCAGGAGAGACTAAGGGGAGAGTGGGGTGAGGCAGAGGATGTGGACAGAGGAAGAGGGGCAGGAGGATCCTGAGTAGCTGATGTGGCTATGGCCTCCGGAGACACGCACTTTGCTGGCGTGAGCTCAACAGCGCATGGGTAAAGGAAGAGTGCAGGGATTGCTCCAGAGGGTGTGAGGACTTGTCTGAGGGATGCAGAGTGGGTGCGGGAGGGGAGAGGGAGGGGGCTGATTCTTGCCTGGATGCTTTAGAGGTTTACTTTCTGGATTATAATTCTGTGAATGTTGTAAGAAGATGTGATAATAGCATGTTTATTTACCCTCTGAAAATCCCGTGGAAATAAAGAACTTTCCACTCAACCATAGCAAATGGCAGGCAGTCACAGATGCAGTGTAGCAGATATGAATTAGAGGAAAAGAGCCCCATCAACTGCGACCTGTGGATGCAGAGATGACCTGGCAGTCCCCTCCGGTCCCACAGCCCCTCCCTGCGCGACCACGGCCCCCCACACCCCTCCCTGCGCGACCACGGCCCCCCACACCCCCTCCCTGCGCGACCACGGCCCCCCACACCCCTCCCTGCGCGACCACGGCCCCCCACACCCCCTCCCTGCGTGACCACGGCCCCCCCACACCTCCTCCCTGCGCGACCACGGCCCCCCACACCCCCTCCCTGCGCGACCACGGCCCCCCACACCCCCTCCCTGCGCGACCACGGCCCCCACACCCCCTCCCTGCGCGACCATGGCCCCCCACACCCCCTCCCTGCGTGACCACGGCCCCCCCACACCTCCTCCCTGCGTGACCACGGCCCCCCACACCCCCTCCCTGCGTGACCAGGGCCCCCCACACCCCTCCCTGAGTGACCACGGCCCCCCACACCCCCTCCCTGCGCGACCACGGCCCCCCACACCCCTCCCTGCGCGACCACGGCCCCCCACACCCCCTCCCTGCGTGACCACGGCCCCCCCACACCTCCTCCCTGCGCGACCACGGCCACCCACACCCCCTCCCTGCGTGACCACGGCCCCCCCACACCCCCTCCCTGCGTGACCAGGGCCCCCCACACCCCCTCCCTGCGTGACCACGGCCCCCCACACCCCCTCCCTGCGTGACCACGGCCCCCCACACCCCCTCTCTGCGTGACCACGGCCCCCCTCTTCCCCGCCCCGACAGGAGGGACGTGGACACCCGGGCTAGGCGAGGCCGGCGGAGACCCCCGAGGGCCAGGGCGACCCTCGAGGTTCACGGCCGGCCGCCCTCCTCTGACCTCAGGCGCTCTCTCAAGGTCATCTCGTCTGTCTCGCCACTTTGAAGCGTGGCCGCCTTTGACGGGGCGCCAGGGTGACTCGGCCGCTGCCAGGCTCCGCTGGCCTGCGCCCCGCCGAGGGCGCGGGGCGGAGCGCAGGCGCGGGGCCCCACCTGCCCGAGGGCGCCCTGTGGACAGGGGGACATCGGCCTGTCTGGGCCAGGGGTGGAGCCAGGGCAGCAGCAAAAATGATTAAATCGCCAGTGAAGCTGCGCAGCCGTGGGGCCGAGGCCCGGGGGCCGGGATCCACAGCCAGGCCCTGCCCTGCCGGCCTTGCCGGCCCCGGGTGCGCGCCCCTCCCCTCACGATGGGTTTGGGGGTTCTGGACTTTTCCTCTGGGGTCTCCAGGGCGCAGGCAGTGGGGAGGCCCGGTGGCTGGGGGTGGGGATATGTGCCAGGACCCCGCAGCAAATCAATGTCGGTGTTTAAGAATCAGAAGGTCCTTGGGGAAGACGCGGTGAAGCACTGGTTGGCGAGGGCCTGGACGGTGGCAGAGCAGGGGGCCCTGCTGGCCTCCCCTCGTGGCAGCCCCTGAGGGAGCCCGGGCTCACGGGGAGCAGAGCGCAAGCCGTGAGGGGCAGGAGAGCCTGTGGTGGGTCCAGGTGGGCAGTGCGCCCTCCCTGCGCTCCCCTCCGTCAAGTACGGTGAAGGGCGGTGAAGGGCGGTGAAGGGCGGTGAGCCAGGAAGGCCCCAGGCCCCTCCCACACTGCAGGGGACACGCAGTGCTTGGCCTCCCTCCACACCCTCCTCAAGAGAGAAGCCACCTTTGCTTCTACGGAAACAGCCACCTGCGTCGTGCCAACCTGGGGCTTGAACTCAGGTCCTGAGCACTGTTCTTGGGCTTTCTCAAGGCTAAAGCTCTACCACTAGAGCCATAGCACCACTTCCAGCTTTTCTATGTATATGGTACTGAGAAATCAAGCCTGGGTCTTCATGCATGCTGCCCATGCAAGCACTCTACCACTAGGCCAAAGTCCCCACAGCTTTGACATAGAAGACATTTGTATGCAGTGACTTGAGGGCAGGAGTTGATCTTCTCTACAATTAACTGCAGTATTGCTGAAAAGCCGTTGTCATAGGACCACATGGTATTGTATACACACACACACCACGTGAATAGAGACCTGCCTCTCTGGGCCAGCTACAATGAGAAGAGCGCTCAGTGGGAAAGGACAGTGACTTTAACACAAGATACTGGAAAATTTGTACCAGAATGAAACTGGACTCCCATTACTCATCAGAAACAGAAATCAACTCAAAAGAAATTAAAGACTAAAATGCAAGAGTAATGAATCTTCTAGAAGAAAACAGGAAATGCTTCAGGACATGGCAAAGGCAGGGATTCTTTTGGATAATACCCCCAGAAGCACAGGAAACAAAAACAAGCAGACGATAGGATGATAGTAAACTAAAAGCTTTTACAGCAAATGGTCTACAGAGTGAAGAGGCACCCTACAGAATGGGAGAACAGATTCGCAAGCTATGCATCCAACTTACTACCTGCAGTGACTCATGCTGCTGCTGGGTGCACTGCACTTTAACTGCACTCCTGGTCTCTGCAGGACCCGCCCCCCAGGTGACAGGCAACCTTGCCTTTTGTCAGTTGTCCCCTCGAAGCCAAGTTTGGCCCACTGACACACTTCAGGTCTTAAGTGATGACTCTCCAGTGATGTCACCTGTCTACCCCTCCCCCCAGCCTGAGCCAGCCATTACCAATCCACCCTTACTTCCATTCCCATGGCTGCCCAGTGTCTCGGGGTTAGCAGCATGGGTAGCCAGTTGTTCAAGGCAACATCTGGAAATCTTTGCTAACTCTCCCTCACCTCACTCCCGCAACTCATTAGCAAGACTTCTCAACTAGACAGCTGGCTAAGCATTTTTCTAACCCAAGGCCGTTCCTCCAGCCACCAGCCTCTACTTCATTTCATCTCTTGCTTGTGCCTACAAATTACAGATGGTGGAGAGAACCCTAAAGTCCGTCCTCCAGAGGTTTTTGATTATTCAGCCAAACACTGATCTAGGTACTGCTGTGAAGCAATCTTGCAAATGAAACAAAAGCTCTAGTGAGCTAACCTCAAGATAAAGCAATTGCCTCCCCTGGCCTAACCCAGTCCGTGTAGCTGGCATCATAGGAATGCTTGCATCATTGGTGCCTTGAAGGTGCAGGCATCATCTGAGGACAGGAGAGACTCTCTTGGTGCTGAAACCTGGTGAGGGGTCTGAACTTTTTCCCCAAGACCTCAGGAACTGACAGCTGCAGCTATATGGATTTACTTCGGAGCCTTCTATTCTGTTCCATGGGTCTTTGTGTCTGTTTGGGGGCCAGTACCATGCTATTTATTATTATTATTATGGCTCTGTAGTATAATTTAAAGCCTAGCATTATGATGCTAGCCTTCCTCTGGATTGCTTTGTCTGTTCAGGGTCTTTTGGGCATCCATGTGAATTTTAGGTTTCCTTTTTACTGGAACTTAGATGGGAATGTCACCACATTGTAGACTGCTGTTGGCAGTATGGTCATTTTCACATATTGATTCTGCAGATCTGGGAACATGGAGGCCTGCCCTTCTTCTCATGTCTTCTTTGATTTCGTTCTTCAGAGGCTTGGAGCATTCATTGTACAGCTCTTTCACTTCTTCCATTGACTTTATTCTTGAGCACTTGATTTTTTTTCAGAGACTATTACAAGTGGAATTGGTTTCTTGACATCTTCTCCAGTCAGTCTGATCACTGATCGTGTATAGAACAACTACTATGTTTGTATATTGATTTCCTATCCTGAGAGTTCGCAGGAGGTGTTTAGGAGATGTAAAGGTCTCTTGCCAGCACATGGATTTTGGTCTGATGGGAGAACCACTGCCACATCTTGCTGGGCTTTTGAGCCACAGAACTATATCAGCTTATGAGTGTGTGGGACATTAGATTCAGCGTGCCTGAGCCTGCCCAGGATATCACACCCTGTCCACAGGCTTGCCTCCCTCCCCTGGGTGTCACGTGTGGCGGCTACATCTCACTAGTCAAAATGAAGTGGGCTGCAGGCATCTAACTTCGTTCAACTTTCAAACTCTGGCCGGAGCTCAGGGGCACCTCTCTGTTACATCAGAGAGCGCTGTGGGTTTGATTCTAGAATTCTTTGTATGGGTCTGTGTCTTATATTGAAAGATGGGCAAAAGCTCCCACTGGGCTCCATCGGAGCCTGGGTGTGACTCTGGCTCTGTAACAAAATCCTCCAGCAACCCAGATGGCAGAGTCTCACTCCTTCCCCTCCTGTGAGGGGCTTTGGCTTGTCCAGTTTCTCTATTATGATTGATCCTGTATCCCTGAGTCTCTATGGTGATCTATAAATCAAATCTGCTCCAAATGCTTTTCAGGAAGAAAAACTGAATGAAGACAAAATTAGGATTGTGCTGACCACGATGTGCTCTAACATTGGCTGTAACCCCTGGCTGGCAACCCTAGCTAGCTTTCTTCCTTCCTTCATCCACTGTCAGGGACAACGGGGGTTCTGATAGTGCCTGGCTCAAAGGTTACTATGGAGATTAAGTAGATTAATGAGATAATACAGAGAAAACACTTAAGCACAAGGGTCTCCTGAGGTGTCTGTTGGTTCTCTCCCCCCCTCTTCCCTCCCAGTCAGTTATTTATTGACTAGAAAATGATCCTCACACAAAAAAGGAAAATGATCCTCACTTAAAAAATGTGGTTTCCCCCTTTCCAATCATCTCTACATTCTTGGCATGCAACAGGAAAGATATTACAATATCTTTTTCTCTTCACCAGACATTTTCTAGTCCTCATTTTTTAAAGAGAAAATCTGGCTGTACTTCAAACAATCTCATCTCATTTATTTGCAAACGGTTTATATATATAACCTTTATACTAAAATGCTGCACATATTACGTTAGTATTTGTAAATAAAGGGTTTTGTGGTTGAAGCATTTAAACAACATTCTAATATTTTTGAATCTTTACGCTAAAACACTTCGGTATGCAGCTAAAACCCCCACATTCTCCTACCTAACCTCAACCTTGAAACCACAGTCGACAATTCCTTCATATCTAACACACACCAAATATCAAAATATCTCCAGGTTTCTAGAGCCATCTAAGGTTCCAGATCAGAATCCAGGAAGCCCGAGAACCCCAGGAGGCCCCTTAGATTTCTTTCATTCTAAACCAACTCCTGACGTTTGCCCCAGGGGTTCTCTAAATGCATGAACTCTACCCTGGGCTTGAAGAACATGAATTTGAGGGGCTGCATCCTCCTGGTGAACTTTGGCTTGCTGCTCTGCCTCTGCCTGTCCCAGCCACCAGAAGCTGGGTCCATCCCAAAGAAAAGGACAGCTAGTAGGAAAGCAAGAGTTTAAGGTTTGTGGTCTTTCAGAAAGCCTCACTCTGGTCAGGGGCCTCAAGCCCCCGAGATTAGTGGCTTGCTATCAGCTGCAGCAGTTTGGCATTTGGAAATACCCAGCTTGTTTGGAATTAGCTGTTTCACACTCCAGCTTCTCTCATCCACCCCCCTCAGGACTAAGAGCTGTTTGAGATGAGCAGTGTGGATGTGTGGATGGAGATTTGTGTGCCGTTTAAATTCCTGACTCATTCTGACAAGGACAGAAAGCTTCCACTTCATACTGCATTTATGATTAAGGCTAGCGGTTTAGAGAACAGGACGACTTACGTTTAGAATCTGTGCTTAGGTGGCCTTGGGGTGCATCTCAGCCTGTGGCCAGCATTTGAATGGATGGAATGATGTGCTTGGATTTAGGTGAAATGCTTTATCATGTCAGGAGGCTGGACCGCGTACTTCTGACAGGGGTGTTGGCCATGTGGTAACACAGAGACAGTCGTGAAAGCCACCGGGCAATGGGTTCACGTGGTGCTGTAAAAGCAGATGCTGAGCAGGTGGTCCAGAGCGCTCTCTCTTGATTTTATTTTCTAGTGATGACCTCTGCCCAAGTCAATTATTCTAGTAGGAGTTACAGATGGATACAAAAATAGTAATTCTTCCTTCCCACCACACTCATAAACTGATATATTCCGTAAAAGGAAACAAGGGCACTTTCTGTTACCCACTAGACTGAGTTTATTTTTCTGAACAATTTCTGTTAAGAAAGACAAAATACTCACCCAACTTTGCCTACACGGACTGATTTAAAGAGCACTGTATTGGTAAAACCTATTGTCTTCATGAGCTGCAGCTTCTGTAGTTCAGCCTCATAAGCAAGCGTGGAGGAAGGGATTGGGTCATGACCGAGAATGGCAGTGGGAAAAGGTAAAAGTTATCAGAAAAATAACATAAGGCAAAAGGGTTTGGAGGCATGGTCCAAGCAGTAGAGCACCTGTCTAGCAAAACAAAATTCAAACAAAATTATCTGGAAAACATGGTTGGTAATTTACTTGTATTTTCTTTTCTCTCTCTATCAATAATTGGGTGTGCAAATCATTTGAATGCTAAGAGACGTGGTGACCACGAGGGTCATCCAAGGACATTTGAAGGATGGAGGTCACACTTTTCCCACATCTCTGTGAACAGGAAGCTCTTCCAGACACCTGGGGAGTGGGGGCTGGGGTAGGGAGGGCAGTGCTGAGGTTGCTCTGAAAAGAAGGGCATTTGAGAGGTTGACCTACAGGGACAGATGACTGAGGTTTGAGCCTTGGTCATGTGTGATCCGCGCCCCCCTTCTCCCTCCCCCCTCCCTCCCTCCCCTCCCCCCCCCTGCCAGTGTGCCTTTGTTAAAAAAAAATGCGTGTGAATTGCCTTGAAGTTTCTGACACCAGACATATCAAAGTGTCAAATAACCATGCAGCTTTTTCATGACTAGTCTTTAAAGAAGAGATCTGCAACATGCTGCCTTGTTCATAGCGGCGAAAACCCTGCAAGTTCCAGCAAGCTTGTGATGTGGAGAGGACCTGACCCCCTCACCTCAGTCGTGGGCCTCTTGTTGATTCACAGCTCCTGTGTGAGCCTCTCTGTGAGTGTGGGGCTTTACTGCCATCTAGTGGGCAAAGGCAGAGCCCAGCGCCCCAACTTGCCTCCCGTGAGAAAGAAAAGCCACTATTTACATTGGTGTGACCAATGCATTCCATTCGTTTCTACTAAGGAAATATTTAAAGTCAGAGCCATCGATAGAGATAATTTTGAGTGAAATTTATTTCAAGGGCATTTCTTTCTTCTCTGCCACTTACTTATAAGTGAAAGATTTTCTGTAAGAAGAGTAGATTTGTTTCATTATTTAGTCTGTGTGTGTGCGTGCGTGCGTGCGTGCGTGCATGTGTGTGTGTGTGTACATTCACACATATGTACACGACTGTTTTCCAGCACCAGAGTTTGAATTCAGGGCCTTGTTCATCTTCAGTTGCTGTTTTATCACTTTTCTTTTCTTTTTTTCTTTTTTTGCTAGCCTGGGGCTTGAGCTGAGGGCCTGAGCACTGTCCTTGGGCTTTCCTCAAGGTTAGCACTCTACCACATGAGCCACAGTACCACTTCCAGTTTTTTTATATATACGTGGTACCACGGTCTGCATGCATGCTAGGCAAGCACTCTACCACTAGGCCAAACTCCTGGCCCCTGTTATACCACTTTTAGGCAACCCTTCCAGCCTTGCTGGTTCTGGCTGGTTCTGTTAGAGGCCTTGTTGCATAGACTTTTCTTTTCTGCCCAGGCTGGCCTCAAACAGTGATCCTTTAGATCTCAGCCTCCTGAGTAACTAAAATTACAGATGTGAACCAACCAGTGCCCACGCAGTGTTAATATTTTTTGTCGGTCATGGGGCTTGAACTCTGGGCCTAGCATTGACCCTGAGCGCTTCAGCTCAAGGCTAGTGCTCTACCACTTGAGCCACAGGTCCACTTCTGGTTTTCGGTGGTTAACTGGAGATATGAGGCTCAGGGACTTTCACGCCTGGGCTGGCTTTGAACCTAAATCCTCAGATGTCATCCTCCTGAGTAGCCAGCACCTGGCCGGTATTAAACAACTTAAAGGCAATTTTTATGATACCTATGTTAGGTTTTTACAAAACCAATTCCTGAAAGACTCATGCCAGTGTGGCCTGAGTTTAGCCTGTCCAGGTGCCATGCGGTGGTTCTTATTCTGAAGGTTGCTGCTGCAGATCGGAGGAAGGCCTGTATGATCCCCGGAGTCTGTGGACACCCTGATTGTCCTCACCCCCTTGACCTTAGCAGAGACACACGGAGTGAAGACACAGCACCTAGAGGCATCCCGAGTGAACCTGGAGCAAAGGGTACAGACGCTGTGCTCTGACTCTGTGGAGTCCAGGTGGCCTGGCTTTGCAGTCGTTTCCTCGCTCTGCCCCTTGGCCCACATCACAAGTCGCAGTCTCATGGTCCCTTGTTGGTTATAAAAGCACCTCTCCAGTCCCGGGTGGGTTGAGGAAGGGCATTTTTCTGTTATGCCAGGATCTTGCTGGGCATCTGTTTATAGTGTGATACATTGTTATCAAGGGCAACTGATGCATGAATTAAATCAATGATACATTATTATCATATTATGTCACTTACCAGATGATTTAGATATTGCATATGACCCAATGTCATATATTATGCATGCTTTGTTCCATATTATATTACTTAGTACACTGCATTAAATTATAACATTAAATTAAATATTTGGCATGGTATAAGAGTGACAAAGTCAGACTTCCCAGAATTTTTCAGAGATCACCCCCAAGAATGCACTTCCACAGAACCTTTTTAGAGCCCTGTGGATTCCTGTGGAGATGGTTCTGGAACGGATGGTGCCCTGGCTCAAGCCCTGTGGCCGTGCCGGGCTTCGTGTGAAGTGGCCATGTCACGTCAGCTCAGGCATCATCTCTGATGAAGGAACCATCACCAGATTGTCTGCAGAAACACCAGCCCCGCTCCAGCTGAGGAGTCCTGCTCTGCCAGTTGCTCAGCCTTGGCTCTTCCTTAGCATCTCATAATGCCACACCCATCATCTTTTAGGTAGCTATGAGCAGCTGGGCAGTGCCTCATACAGAAGGCAAAGGCCTGCCACCTGTCTGGTTGGGTTGCACATCTGGAGAGAATTGCACTAAGAATCTGAGCCATACCGAATGACCACTGGCTCCACTGTGGGGAGCCAGTGGAGCTCTGGGTTCAAGACCTCAGCCTCCTGAGTAGCTGGGATGACAGACATGAGACAACAGTAGCATCTGGCTCGTGGCATCTGAGAGTTCAGTAGGTGCTAGCTGTTGCTTTGCTTTGCTGGTGTCTTGGTGGCCGGAGCAGGGACCCTCCCAGTCTCTGTCCCCTCGGCAGCTGGGATGACAGTCCAGACCGCCATACCCAGAGAATGGCTGGGATGGAATTGATCACATTTTCTGGTGCTGAATTTGAACCCTGGGCCCTTTTCAAGGTGAACCAGTGTGTGGTGCTTCTAGTGCGCAGTGCACTTGCGTGACTCAGCATCATGGACTCACAGCCATTGATATGTCCCAGCTATGCATGGAATTTGCATCAGCATTTTTTTTTGCCAGTCCTGATTTTGAGCTCCAGGCCTGAGCACTGTACTTGGATTTTCTCAAGGCTAGAGCTCTACCATTTGAGCCTCAGCACCACTTCCAGCTTTTTTCTATATATGTGGTACTGAGGAATTGAACCCGGGTCTTCATGCATGCAAGGCAAGCACTCTACCACTAGGCCAAACTCCCCGCCCTGCATCAGCATTTTTGAGGGGAGGCTCATGAGGCTTGAACACTAGGTCTGGGCTTTGTCCCTGACCTCTTCAGCTCAAGGCTACTGGCTTGAACACTAGGTCTGGGCTTTGTCCCTGACCTCTTCAGCTCAAGGCTACTGCCCTACCCCTGGGGCCACAACACCACTTCCCATTTTCTAGAGATTAATTGAAGAACAGAGTCTTACATTCTTGTTCTTTAGTGCTCGGCTGGCTTTGAACCTTGATCCTCAGATCTCAGCCTCCTGAGTAGCTAGGATTACAGGTGTGAGCCACTGCGCCCGGTTACATCAGCGTTTTGTTTGTTTGTTGAATTCTTCGATCTTGTTGCAAGTACCTATAGTTGTCCCTTCTTTCTTTGTTCTTGCTGTCACATGTTCCATCGTGTGACCACTGTGGTGCCTTTTTCTTCTCTTGTTGATGCGTATTTGTAGTTGATAGTGTTCTAGGAATATTATGAATATCTCGGACTGTTGCAACATTTTGTATACTTTTGGTGAAAATATGTATGACTTTCTAGAATTGAAGTTACCTGGTAGTTGAATATGTTTATGTTTAGAGTTATTAGATATTGACAGTTTGCCAAAGTGGTTTTAGCACTTGTGTAGAAACCGGTAGATGAGAGCTCTGACCCTCTGGTTCTCTCCATCTCTTGATATTGTCCAGTTTCCATCTTCTTGGCTTTTTGGCCAATAAGATGACCAGTGAAGGATTTTACCTCTCACGATGTCTATAAATGAGTATCTGGCCTTGGACAGACCAGTTACATTAGTAATATACTTTGTTTGCCGGATCATTGACTAATTCTTAAAAATTTCTAGTATTTTCATTATTAAGAGCTCATTTTTCTGAAACTGGCACTGCCTCTTTTTACCTCAACACAGACTTATCTAATACAGACTCTGTTCACATTCTGGGGGATATTTTTTCCCCACATAAATGAAAGATATGTGGAAGAGCCTCAGCAAATTAGAATGCCGTCTGCCCCCCACTGTGTGGGGGGATTACCTGGGCTTCTTGTCCTCTAGTCAGGGAACCCTGTGGGCTTTACCTTTCTTATGGTCACACTATGGGAGCATTGTCAGACATTACCACACAGCATCTTAAGCTCAGCGATTTGTAAACACAAATGCTTTTTGTGGCCATGAGATATTTTGATATTAATTCTTAACTTATAACAATAAACTTAAATATGTTAGCTTTCAATTCTAATATCATTTTACTTGTTGTTAAAATAATCTGTACATGGTGCTGGGGAGTTTTACCTGGCACAGGAAACTCAACAAAGTGCGTTACAGAACCAACTTATACTTCAGAGATGACCACTTGCACTGCGTTCTGTGACAGAAATTCTGAGTTTCCTCAGGGGTCTAAGGGAGGTGTTTGTATTCCTTTTATTTTGGATTAATTTGTGTGGGCTTTGTTTCCTGGATCATGCAATATACTGATATAGTTAGTACAAGGGGCTTGAAATGATAAGATGCTTTCTTCCCCTCCCCCTACACTGGCCCCAATCTGTTTCATAGAGGCTCCTTTACCTGACTGTAGAAGAGATGAGATTGTCTTCTTTATCCTAACCACCCTGTCTTTTTATTCAATAGAGTCTCAATTTTCATTTAAATTCCGGTTAAGCATTCACTACTGGACTGCTGGCTAGAATGGTAGGATTGCCTTTTATTTTTTTAATGTAATCTTTTATTTTTTTTTCACCCAAGGGTTGGTTACTAAGTACCCGAGTTTTACATAGCTTCTCCTGACAACTGGCTAAGTCTTTTCCTGCCCCTAGTGTTTGCTAAGAGATTGCTCAGAACCGCTCTTCATGAGCTCTAACTTGTGGGATAAAGAGGTCGAGATGGTGTTAGGTGAGTTTCTGTGACTCTAGCCTCGGCTCCCTGGGGCGCTGCTCTGCAGGATTAGGGGAGTTTGGGATGTGAGCAACAGGCAATAGTTTTTCTCTCCTCTTTCCTTGCTCACTGGATCTCCTCTCTGTCTTTTCCTTGGGTGATTCCCTTCTTTTCCATGATAGCATTTCTTTTATATTTCCTAAGCTACAGTGAAGAAGTACATGATTTTACAAATTGAAAGTTCTACTTAGTAGCTTAGCTGAATATAGATGTAAAACCTGGAAATTATTATTTCTATTCAGAATTTTAAAGATTTTCTTAAAGAAATTGCTCTAGAATTTCAAAGTTTCCAAGGAATCTGGTCCTATTTTAAAGTCTAGAATCTTGTGTTGTGATGAAATTTTGTTATTTCCCTCAGAAGCGGAATGCCAGAAGCCAGCCTGCACTTTACCCCTAGCACATAGCAAGGCAGAACAGAGAGGTCTTCCCTTTGTTCTGGCAGTTGTAAAGGTTTATGACTTGGGTCTCTCTACCATTTGTTCCTTTGAACATGCGCTGGGCCTTTCAGCATGGAAACAGTCACCTTGCCATTGCTTGTAAACATTTTTTATGTCATTTCCTCCTCTTGCTCTTTGCACAGCTCCTAACTGTCAGATACTCCACACACACATCCAGTCACTCCACTCCAGTCCTCTACTTTCTGTCCTGCTTTTCTTCTTCCTCTTATTGTCTTCTGATTTTGTGTTCCAATTTTTCCACTGATTTTTTTCTTTCTAATAGTCATGGACATTTTCAACATTTTCCAAAACAGCATTGATATTATTTTATGATTGTTTCAAAATCCTCTTACCTTTTAAGCATCATAACTGTTTTGAAATTATCTTTTGTTTTCTATGCTGCCTATTTCCCTCATATTCATTTTGTATTTTACTTTTTAATGTTTTAACCATTTTGGTCTTTAACTTCCACAGTGGAGTCTGTCATTAAAGGTGACTTGATTATTGGTTATGCTTGGGGGGAAGCAGGGTGAATGTGTATGTGTGAGTGTGAGTGTGTGCATGTGTGAGTGTGTGCATGTGTGTGGGCACAGCTTGTGAGTTGCTCTCAGTCTAGGGAAGAAATGTGCGAGCCAGCTGCAGAACCCTGTCTCATCTTTCCAAGGGGACAGAGCCTCTGGCCCCTGTGAGGTGTGCAGATCTTGGATTGTGACTCAGGGGTCCTGTGTGTCATTTAGCCACAGCTCCTGGTGTGCTGGGGTTCCGCCCCTGCTTCCTTCTGTGCTTCTCACTCTCCATCCTGAGGCCATCTGTCTAGTTGTTCTATAAAGTGTTGTTTATTTTATGGCTATAGAGTACTTATTTAAAAACACTAATTACTGATAAGGATAGAAGAGTCCTACTACTCCTTTTTTTTGTAGGCCATCCATGGTTTTGACCCCTTCCTCATCACCACTTTCTTCTGTAACTGGTCCTTTCCATTCTCAGAATGTATGCCATCTAAGAATCTAAGAATCAACACATCCTACTTACTTCCATAATGTTATGTGGTATTTTGAGGAACGCTCCTCGCCTTAGTCATCACCCAGTTTGCTCCTGGGCAAGGCATACTGCTCTAACCCAGCAAGAAGTCGCAGCTGTGATCAAGGAAGCACAGAAGCCTGATCACCCACATCCAGCCAAGTCACAGGTTGCAGCTTTGTAGCAGAACCTCCGAGTCCAGACATGAAGATTATTTTACTCTCCTACAACAACAAAATGATTCTGTGTGGGAACCAAAAGATATGCT
This sequence comes from Megascapheus bottae, assembly GCF_031878675.1. NCBI lineage: Eukaryota > Metazoa > Chordata > Mammalia > Rodentia > Geomyidae > Megascapheus > Megascapheus bottae. The sequence goes on from NC_143523.1 coordinate 3,755,451, forward strand.
GGGTTGAGTAAGGGCGTGAGTGAGTGAGTGCCTGTGGCCTTTGATGAGAAGACACAGGATATCACAGAGGAGGAAGTGAGCCAAGGGGATCTCTAAATGCTTTGGGAAAGACTTCTTGTCCATGGGCTGTGAACGGATGCTCACCTGATGTCCGGGAGGCTTTGGCGAGCCGCTGCAGCTTCTGCCTCCTCTGGACATCCACAGACGGCCCAACTGCCCAACTGCCCAACTGCCAGGACTTGTGAACTGATGGCAGCCAAGTGCTGCCGCTTAGGAGGGTGAGGAATCGAAGGTCCCATTGGGCTGGTGTCCCCATGGCAGGAGTCCCTACCCGTCAAGTCAAAGCAAGATACTTAGAGCATTCTTCTAGACCTTGCCTGGGACCAGAGTCTGCCTTGACGTCCTGGCTTCGTTTCCTAAGCACATTCTTTTAGGACTAGAGATGATCAAATCACCAATCACCAACGACGACATCGGAGCTGCTAAGAATGAACAGCCCAAATCTCTTTGGACGCTGGCTGGGTTACTTTTCCATCCTGTGCTGTGCCAGAGCAGCTTAATCTCAGCCTCAGCCCGGAGCAGGAAGGATGCTTGAATCAGTAACAGGCTCATTTCTCAAAGAGAAGGTCACAGGCTTCACCTTTGCCTGTGGCAAGGTGACTGATTCAACTCTTCATACAACCACTGCTTTCTGGAAAAAGCCAACAGGTGTCTCAAGTGTGCTGTACAGTAACTGATTGATTAAAGAGCTGTCCAGGCCCTCCAGGTTTTGATTTTATCTGGGAGGAATTGAAAAGCACACACAGCAGCAGCTGGGCTGTTGCACCCACATATGGATAAAGCCGCACAGCTCTGCGCCCAGCGAATCCCACCTCTGCCAAACTTCTGCTGCTGCTCGACATTGGAGAAACTCTAACACAACAAAGCTTTTCCTTTAAAAGTTCTTTATTGCCAGGTGCAATGGCTCACACTATTTAGGAGGATGAGATCTGAGCATCAAGGTTCAGAGCCAACCCAGGCACAAAAGGAACTGAGACTCCTATCTCCAATTAACCTCTAGAAAATGGGAAGTGGGGCTTGGCTCAAGAATAGGGCAGTAGCCTTGAGCTGAAGAGCTCAGGGACAGCACCCAGGCAGTTCAAGTCCCATGACCCAAAATAACTTAATAATGAAAATAAAAAAAATAAAAACTCTTTTATCTATGGAGTGCTATTTCTTCAGCTTGCATTTTGAAGAGGGGCACATAAATTCTGTACAATTTTTCTAAATACAGGATGAGTTATTTTATTTTTCAGCAGTACTAGAGTTTGAACTCAAGGCCTTGTACTTGCTGGGCAGTGCTGTAGCGCTTAAGCCATGCCTCCAACTCTTTTGATTGTAATTAATTTTAGATAAGGTCTTTCATTTTTGTCCCTTTGTTTGGCCTGGGCTGTGATCCTCCTATTTACATTTCCAACCTAATTTGGATGATAGCTCTGTTATCACATGCAGTTTTTTTTTTTTTTAGTTGAGGTGGGGAGCAGAGGTCTCATAAAGTTTTTGACCAAGTTAGCCTTGATCCTTAATCCTCTCAAATTCACAAGGATTTCAAGCAATGAACCATCATAACAGCATTTTCAAACAGGACAAAGAAAACAATCCTAAAAAGCATGTTTTATAGTATTATTTTATGGTGGGTAAATATATGTTAAATTGTTGTTAAAGATGTTGTAAGCAGAGACGTTTTATAGTTTTGATGACATGGTTAATTTCTTTTAGTAGATAAGTCATATGGAAGAAACCCATCTATAATATTTCTTAGTGTAAGATACATTGATTCCATTGGGACTGAAATCCTTGTCACAATTTGAGTTGGTAGAAATTTAGCCTTTTTTTAAGATGAGTGGTTTTGCTAATGTCCTGTCTGTGCTTGGGAGTGAAGTAGCTTTCAGTACACTTTGAATTACGGGCTACCAATGTCTCCTTCAGACCCCAAATTCTCTCTAACTAAGAAAACACCTTTCTGTTCCCATGCACTCCCTTCTCCTTCTTGGAAGGTTCAAAAGAAAAACAAGCAGAAAGTTGAGACATCCACATTAATGTGTACATTCGAAATGAACAGTCAGGTCTAATTTTGGGTCCATCAACCTTGACAGCTCCTTTTTAATCACTGGGATTTGAACAGATATGCAAATAGACGAATTAGAAGTAAAGCACTCACAATTTGGAAGTCACAGCAGTGCTAAAATTGCTTTGAGAGGTGCATAGATTTGTAATTCATTCATTATGCTCGGATCCAGAAATCTGTGGTTTCATTTCAAATGGAAACTAAGAAACCATGCGTACTGTGCAGATCTGAAGAAACAGTATACTTCTGTGTGAGCACTGCCTGAGGATTCACGGAGGTCACAGGCATCCTGGGAGGGAGGCCGGTGAGCAGAGCATCCATCCACCTTTGACGCTGGGAAAATGAAGACAGCTAAGTAAATGGAGCCATTAGCATCTTCCTCCAGTTCTTTCTCGGCAGGATGGACTGAAGGAGTTTGTGACTCCTTCCCATCGCTCTTCTGCTCCCGTCAAGGTCAGTCATGAAATGCACAGCTGAGTAAGAACGGAGATTGGCCATGTGCAGCTGGAGGCCAGCCTGCCCGTGACAGGAGCCCCGGAATTCAGGGCACCACATTCAGATGTAACAAGGAAGTGAAAATGGCCCCACCTCCAGGCGGGTGAGCCAGAGGTCTTCTTTCTACACACTGGGTATCCAGCTGCAGTCTCTCTGAGCACGCTCGCTGCGTGGCTGCAGATACAGAGGCTCAGGTACCACAGTCGTCCATCTTCTCAGCTACTACGCCCCGCTCCTTGATCAATTCCTCTGCAAAGGATGGTCGTAAAATTCTTCAGCGGTAACTGCAGAATTCTCATTTTGTAAAGCATCGTGTGATGATGTATGATGATTCGTGTGTATAAGAATACCCTGTCCGGGCAGGTCGTGGCGAGTAAGGCCCCTTCCATAGCCCTGGCGCCCAGCAGACAGAATTTCTCAAGGTCACTGCAGGGCTTCTAGGAAGTGACCTTAGGCCTCCCCGCCCTCCTCTTCCCAGGCACCTGGCCGCATCCCCTGAAACCTTGTCACTGGCACCTGCTTCTCTCTGCTGGAACTCTCTGGCAATCAGCCTTGTCTCTAGCAGGCAGGAAAACTCACCGAACTTACTCAATGGCCACAGCAACACAGGCGGTCCCTCCACATATTAGCACTTAGAAGTTGTTGAGATGATTCTATTCATTCTGTGGTTGAACTATGTTTGGAAGAAGAGAGAGCCATGCATGTGGAAGCACTCTCTACCACTACCAAACTCTATCTCTGTGCTGTTTTATTCCAACAATATGACCACATTGATAAAATAACAGCAGGTGGTATTTTAAAATGGCAGTGTAGCTGTCCTTCAGTGAAGAAAAGGGAATGAAATACAAAGAGCCATTTCAAAATGCACTGTTTGGTAAATCTTAAGAGAAACTTGCCCTTATCTGTTTATCAATGTCTAGTTGTGTAACTACATGCATACATTCCCATATGTTGACACTTACATATGTACAAAATGTATGTGTGAGGATAAAGCTTTTCAAAATAATATATTTTTTGCCTTGGCATTTCATTTTGAAAAATGATAACTCAATCATCTGTCATTTTGCCGAAGTGGATTGGTTTGCTTGCTGCCATTTCCAGAGTTGAAACCCTGTCTTGTTCTCTCTTGAGGCTAAGTTGGAAGGTAAATTAAAAATATTAAATATCAAAGGGAACAATGGTTCTTATCCCCTACAGACTTGAATCATGCTTTTATTGATTTTTGTTTGATCTGTAATTTCTTTAACTTTCACAGCTTAACATATCCTGACAACAAGTAGTTGCATTGAAAATGTGATTTCTGTGACTGTTTATAACTATTGAGCCAGGTGTCTGCATCTCTAAGTCTTAGTCTCTCATGTGAGTACTTTTACATCGTAGCAAATGTCAGCCAGCAAACAAACATCTTGTGTTGAATGCAACCAAGACGCCTACATGCACACAGAATGCAGTATTGTCTATATGTCTGCATTCTTTTCTAAAGGTTTTCCCTCTGTGATTCGATCTCTAGCACATTTAAATTTGATGCATAGGTATGGCATTTCCTCAAAAGACTAAACATAGAGCTCCCCTATGACCCAGAAATTCCACTACTGGGCATTTAGCCATTGGTCCAGAAACAAGGACACACTAAATCCACTAGCACAACGATGTTCATTGCAGCACTATGTACCATGGGGAAGATACAAAACCAACCCAGATGCCCCTCAGTTGATGAGTGGATCAACAAGATGTGGTATTTATACACAATGGAATTTTATGCTGCCATCAGAAAAAATGAATTTGCACCATTTGTAAGGAGATGGAAAGACTTGGAAAAAATCATATTAAGCCAGACCCAAAGGAACATAGGCTCAATGATTTCTCTCATCTGTAATAATTAGTATACATCTAAAACTTTCCTAGCAGAGGATTACAATAGCTCAAACCCTAGATAAATAAGACCATATAGGATGAGGCCAAATTAACAGACCTTCAGAACATGGAAAAAGAGCTTAATTATAAGTGACTGTTATTCTTTGTGTATTATGTTTTTCTCTCTTCTTTTGTGTTGTCCTTTGGTTAATCTCATATTGTTACAGTATTACACTTTGTTACCTGGCATATTATATAGATGCTTACTTGTTTATTCAAAATAGGAGAGGGAAAATGAGGAGAGGGGCTGGGGGAGGGAAATGGGGACAATAATATAAGAAGGGATATCAACATGTGAGAAGTAATGCACCCTCTATCTGGCAAATATAACTGTAACCCCTCTATACATTGAAATACTAAAAATTACTTAAAAATTGATGCATAGCTTGGTAGAACATTGTTGCATTTGCTTTCTTAATGAGCAATCTTAGGATTATAACATAAAGTGATTTTCTGTTGGGCTTTCATCCCGATCACTTATAATCAAAATACAGTCCAGAGAACTTTGGTACTGTATTAGACTTATTATTATTAGTTTATTTTTTTGTGGGTCATGGGGCTTGAACTCAGCCTGGGCACTGTCCCTGAGCTCTTCAGCTCAAGGCTATCACCCTACCCTTGAGCCAAGCCCCACTTCCCATTTTCTAGTGGTTAATTGGAGATAAGCGTCCCAGGTCCTTTTGTGCCCGGGCTGGCTTTGAACCTTGATCCTCCTGAGTAGCTAGGATTAGAGGTGTGAGACACCACACTTGGCTTAGACTTATTTTTGTTATACTTAAAATCTACACTTGGGACAATGTCATTGATGCTTAGTAGAGAGGCGTGGGTACAATGAAGGATGCTCTTCCTCACTAAAAATGCCGCAATCTCTTACATGGTGCGTCGCTCTGAGGACCCTCGGCAGCCCAGGGCATGATAGGGGATGGAGACCGAGTGGCTGTACATGAGCGAGTTGGTGCTTGCTGCCCACTCACTACCACTGAGTCCAGAATCCAAGAGAAAGGTGGAGAAAAATTCACAGGATGCGATTGTGAATGTCGTTCATTTAAAGTATTGCTCAGAGAATCCATTTCCAATAGGTATGAAATAAAGTCCGCATAGCGGAAATGGTTTGGTTGGTGCTACAAAGTGCTCAGGGAAGCATAGCAACACATTACTAAATGGAGCAAATTCAAAAGGTTATTCATAATATAGTATAGATAAGTGCTCCAGATACATGGGGGAAAGATTGTTTATTAAAATGTAAAACAAAATTATAGATCGGCCTTTAGAGAGAAACAGGGAGATTTATTTACTTCTTGCATCGTAATTCTAGGCATGTTGAGGAAGAAAGCATAATAAAATAGAAATAAATGAATATGCCTCTAAAAGAACAAAACAAATTCACATGTGAGAACTTATTTGTAATCGTATAATGTGGAAAGATCTTAAGCACAGAGCTAAACTCATAAAAGAAAACTGGGAAGGTATATTATACATAAAAATCAAGATTTCAGCAAGAAAAAATATACATAAAGTTTGTGACTGGAAAGATAAAGTGCTTAAACTTTCTTAATCTATAAAGAGCTCATAAAATAAATGGAAGAAAGACAAACCACTGAGCAGGAAATCCAACAGAGTAAAAAGCCACGACTCTCGGGGTACAGAAGGCCTACTGACTAATTAATCTAAGAAAATCTTATACATAATTAAAGAAATGCAAATAAATATAATGACATGCCACAATTCCTATCTACCTGATTATTAAAAATTAAAATGTACCTAATGCTAGCCTACATGTGAAAACTAAAACTCTAATCAAAACTGGTCAGACTATAAATCACCACAATGATTTCAGGAGGTTATGTTGTAATGTTTTAAAATTTTTTTCAAAAAAGATGAGCCAAGGAGAAGGTTGAAAGGTGTGACACTGGTCAAGAAGCATTGTGTTCATAACCTGCCTTTTTAATGGCAACTTCTTTGTACAACTATTTAAAAATTAAAATATGTTAAACAGAACAAATATGAACCAAATCACTGCTTTAAATAATGATGCTATAAATTGTTTCAGACTAATCTACTCATCCATTCATTCATCCATCCATCCATCTATCCATACTAGACACAAAATACTCATTTTTCTCTCTTCTTTTCCTTCTTCCCTTCTCTTGCCTTCTCCACTCCTACTCCTTCCCCTTCTTCTTTTCTGCGTTTTCCTTTTTCATAGTTTTTACACTTATTTATTTGTTTTCCATGGTGGGGCTTGAACTCAGGGCTTTGGTACTGTCCTTGAGCTCTTTTGCTTAAGGCACCACTTTGAGCCACAGATCCACTTCTAGTTTTCTGATGGTCAATTTACAATAATGATTTCACAGACTTTCCTCCCTGTCTGGCTTTGACCTGTGATCCTCAGATCTTAGCCTCCTGAGTAACTAGAATTACAGATGTAAGCCGCCAACATCCAGCTTCCTTTTATATTTTTGTGGATCAACTCAAGCTTTTGCACACATGTGTTATACCACCTACCTACCCCACCCTATAAAATACATCTTAAACAACTAGTTGAGTGACTTGAATCTAAGGGTTGGTCCTTGAGACAAAGGTAATGCGGTGAGAGAGAATTACATTTAGTGTGGTCTTTTATTTGAAAACTCCCATAGAAATTTGTGATGTGGGATATGTGAAAATGTCCTAAAAATTCACAGACTTACTTCCTCAAATATTCAAAGACTAGAAAATATTCAGACTTGTTAGTGTAGCTAGAACGTCAGGAAAGAAGGATGTCCTAGAAAAGAGGAGCTATAGAAGAGAACCAAGATCAGATCTTGTAGAGAACCAAGACCTGAACAGGATTCCCATTTACACCTGTAATTCACAGGTAAATTAAAGATCACAGGAGTCTGGAAGAAAGCAACAGATGGAAGGCTGTGCCACATGTGGGGGTCTGTTAGCTTTTGAACAGGGAAGTTACAGAGTCTGGAGATGAACGAAGCCAGTTACATAAATTCAGTCTTCAGCTTGCAAAGAAGCGGCATAGAATCTAATTCCTCTGCAATGGAGCATCCACAGCACATAATGAGGAAGTGCTAGACAATACAGGGGAGTGGAAATCATGTTCCAGGGTCAGGAGGAACGTGAACTGGAGAGCAGAGGCAGTGTGTAAGGGTTCTCAGGCAGCCAACACAGACCTGTTCCCAGACTTGAAGAGATATGAAGTGTTGTGAATGAGCTGGCGGGAATCTTGGGAGTGATATGGAAACTAACAGACAAAAACAACTCTAGAACCCAGTGCCATATGTGAAAGGCAGACTTCATGAGATAGAGTGTCAATGAACTTGAAGATAAACAAAGGAAAAACATCCAACCAGTGGAATAACAACAAAAGATGATCGGAAAAGAACAAGCTAGATGATTCTGTGTAATACTTAGAATGATATCAATTATCTAACAGATATGTAATTATTATTCCAAAGAAGAGAGAATAGATGGGAAATATATGAAGAAATAGTCTCTAATGTTGGTAAAAATCTTTTTCTTTTTGAGACCAATTCTCACTATGTGGTATAAGTGGCTTCGAACTTTCAATTCTACTACTTCCGTGTGATGGGATTTTAGACATGCCCCATGGTTAAAACCTAAAGCAAGCCCAAGAAGGTTGTCAGATATATTCTAGGTACACACACAAAGCTACCTACATGGTCACAGCTGAGTTTTAGAAGGCCCAAAGTAAGAAGAAAATCATGAAAGAAGCCAAATGAAAATAAAAAGTTAACTTATCCACAGAAGAACAAATGACAGATGACTTTTACCGATATTTACAGGGGTGAACAATAGATAACACAGTACTATCTTTTCCCCAAAGATTTCTTTATTGAGATTGAGTAATCAGTCCAGATCTCTACACCCCATGAACATAATATCCAAAAGGAAAAACAGGAGAGACATTTTCAAATACATAAAAACTGGAGAATTTTTTCCTTATTAGAAAACCTAAAAAATAGGAGAGGAAAACTAAGGAGGGTTGGAAGTAACGAGCACATGGAATGGAATGGAATGGAATGGAGGGAGATTCTGCTCGGTGGTTACTCCACTTGCCCAGCATGTGTGGCATCTTGGGTTTGAGAACCAATGGGCTCCCATCAGTGCCAGTTTGTTCCAGCAAAACATTCCGTCCTTGTTTTCAGTCAGAATCAGCATGGAGTCCTACGAGGGGTCACCTGCCTCATCGGTGAAGCTAGCCCCTGCTCCAGGGAGTTCATTTTCCTCCACACACCAAGTCTTGACAATGCCAATCCCAATCTCTATTCCTTAGTGTTTACTCTTTGCTCTTTCGGGTCTATAACACCTGGTCCATCACTCTTCATATTAATATTTTCTGTTAAAACAATCGGAATAACTTTCTGATTTGATGGACAGGCTGGAGAAAGGTGGGCTTTGCGTTCACCCAGGGGACCAGGCGTCTTCTTTTTTCCCTTGACGTAACTAACAGATGGTGAAAGAATCTGGTGATTTTTGCTGGGAGTCAAGAAGAGAAAGTCCACGGCCTGGGGGTGTAGGGCTGGTCTGATGCCACCAGTGTCTTCAGGCTGAGAGGCGAGTGTCGTGGGGGAAGGGCTGGCCTGAACATGGCTGACCCATCCCGGATGGGTCAGCAAGTCGCCATGATACATTTCTGCTGCTTCTCGTGACCTCCACTGGCGGGCCACATATCAGAGAGGCCAGCTGATGGTTTGTGACGTCTCTGTCAGCTGGCAGCTTCCTCGCTCTCCCTCTCTGGCTGTGCCACTCCTTTGAGTTTCATGAGGTCATTGGTCAGTTTTTCTCAATTGCAGTTCTGATCGTCTCACGCTCCCACTTGAGACTTTCAAGTTGCTTCTCTTTACACAGCCACCATACCCACAGGGGCCAGGCCGCTGGCTCTGGCCACCAGGGCGATGTCCCTGGTAGCTCCTTGTGTTCTCTTCCCAAGCCTAAATGTACTGCCAATGTGCCGGCCCTGTAGAAAACTCACAACCTCCCCTCGAAACTCAGCTGCCCCAGTGCCCTCTCTAGTCCTCCTCTTGCTTCCACTCAGCTTTCAGGACTCAATTTAAAAGTCAGTGTCCCAGAAGGCATCCCCCCGCCCCCGCAGTTCGGGACCCAGGACATGTGCCTGAAAAGCACAGACCCCATGCTCTTCTCCTCATGCCTGTCCCGTCCTTTCCTGTAACCCGCCTCTGTGCGCTTGCTTGTGTGGTTCACATGTGTGTGATATGTCAGCCTCATGCTCTGGGACTGGACCAGTTCCATGTGTGGTTCACTCCTTCCCAGCACGTTGGAATGGGGACCTTGAATGAGCTTAGAGGCCTGATAAGTACTAGCAGAATGAATGGAGGAGAGAAGCTGGCATAGACACCCAATCTGCTCAGGATTCCCAGGTTTTGAGATCTGACCAAGACTGGCACCACAGAGGGAGTTGAGGGTGGACAGAGGCCGCTTCTCAGGCCTCATTTTCCTTCCTGACGCTGAATACTCAGTCCCCTGCGAGAACTCCTCTCAGTCCAGCGGCTTCTGGTGTTCACGTCCCTGAGCGAGACGACCCCATTCATGTCATGGCCTTGATGAGTCTTCCTGATAGCGCCCGCAATCAGTTGGCATTCTGATTACCTTTATCCACGGTGAATAATTGTGGATGCTATTATTAGACCTCAGAAGGACAAGCAAACGTCCCTTTCAGAAGGCCTCCGTCCTCTACCTCACTCCTAGGGATGGTGTTGACATTAGGTATGGAGGCTGGAAGGTCTCTGTATGCTGGCGAAGCTCTGTGTAGGGCTTCTCAGACCGTTTCCCCGTCTGTGGTGGTGAACTCTGATCCCTAAACTCAGTGAGTGCCCCACACTTAGCAAGGTGCTAACAAGTTTCCTGGCATGCGAAGTGTGTGGCATCCATTTCTTCCATGTAGAAACAGCCCCTAGGTCTATAGAACCTTTTGTAACATTTTGAACCTTTAATAGTTAATAAATGTTCATTTTACAAAGAAAAAAAGAAAGGATTACCATGAAGATTCCCCAGGTGGATGGCCCACAGGTCAGGCCAGCCCTGGGTGCCCTAAGGTGAGTGCTCCAGGCTTTGCTGTGGGATCCCACAAACAAAAGGGAAGGCTGTTACTCCCACTTTGTGTAACCCCTGCAAGGCAGTTGAATTTCATAATCATGAAAATGATCGTAAGTATTGCATTTTCTGTCTACCCCGGTAAGAGACCAGGAAACCTCACCCAGAGTCATTCTGTAAAGGGGGAGAAAGGTGAAAAGAAGAATATCACTGATTTCTCCTAAAGGACAAAGTTCCCTCCCCCCTTTTTTTCCAGTCCTGGGACTTGAACTTGGAGCCTGAGTACTGTCTTTGGGCTTTCCTCAAGGCTTACACTCTACCACTTGAGCCATGGCTGGCTTTTTCTATGTCCGTGGTACCAAGGAATTGAACCCAGGGCTTCATGCCTGCTAGGCAAGCACTCAACCCCTAGGCCAAACCCCTGGTCCCCATGGTTTCTTTCTTTGGGGAAGCAGGCCTATTGATAATATACATCTAGAGAAAAGCTCAAGAAATGCATCCAGAGCTAGGGAAGGTGGGTGAGGATGTGAGGAAAGCAGCCGGGGAGCTGGGCATTCCCCCCATCACTCCAGTTTTCAAGTAACAGTGGATAAAAGTTGGCAGACCTCAGAGGTCCAGCCATCTTGGATTTCAGTTTCACTCGGCTCATTGTCTGTATTCCATTCCTATTCTTTGGAGGGAGAAGTGCTGGCCAGTTGTTTCTTGAGAATGTGATTAAGGTGTCAGGCCAGAATTTTGTACTGTTTTTGGAAGTTTTGTTTTTTTATTTCCCCCCCAGAAGGAACCATGCACTTCTTATCCTCAAAATCCAGTGAGTTGCTGAAGGCAAATATATAACCGAGAAGCTGGAACAAGGAGCTCTGAAGAGGCAAAATGGAAATAAATCATTTTCAGCCTAAATGTTACCGATTACTTCAGCAGCTAAAATTTATACGATGAGCATTTTTATTTGCAAACAAACCACACCATGGTTTATACTTTTTTTTTCCCCCTAAGGAAAAAGTCTTCAGAAACAGGGTGATCTAATATAATGCCGGAGTTGAAGTCAGTATTTTTAATCTTGCAACTCTCTGGCCTTCAAAACAACAGTCTTACCTACCATTATCACTTTAAAAGTCAGCTGGTTTCTACTATATATTTGTAGTGGTGGTCAGTACTGTGAATCTAAAAGATGGTATTATAGAAAAATTCCCGAACGGTATATCTACCCTTCTCATTGGATCTTTTTTTTTTTTTTGGTGTGGTAAGTAAACATGTTCCTCATTTCATACTCATTTAATGTGATTCCATTCCCCTTTTGTTTTGAGTTCCTTGTCAGAACTGTGGATGACAGACTCTTCCGAAGCAAGACTCGAGCTGGACAGCCACCAGATCAATTCATTGTGAAGAAGAAAGGCTTCGTCTGCTGTGCATTTTGGAATTACACCTTTTAGCTCGTATTTTTTTTTTTACCACATGCTGCATAACTAGAAACAAGCCACAAAGATGTATTGTACGCCTGGGCATGTGGGAAGGAGAAAAAAAGTCAAGGACGTTACTTGCCAGAACAATGTTTTTACACAATGCAGAATATATTTGCGATGCACCATGGAACCATTCTGCTCTCTCCAGCAGCAACCCAGAATCATGTTTGCAGGAGTGGTGACTTCTCCCTTCCATCCCCTTACTCCAGTTCCCTGAGTGAATGCCAGGCTGGCATTTATAGCTCTCAGGAGACCGGCCACTGTGACGAAGGGCTGAAATTCTGGATGCAGAGTTTCATAAGCAGGAACATCTCATCTCCATGACAGGCTGCCTTGATACTGAGCACAGAAATACTTTCCAAGGGAGGGAGGTAGAGATGCCTAATTTTGGGGCTCTCTGACTCTCTGGCCTTTGTATAAGACCTGTAAGTCTGAGAAAGAGCCCTTTGGTAGGCCAAGGGAATTTCCTTGACTTATGGAACCTGCCTTAGAGTGCTGGCAGTGATACAGAGGGACATTATCAGGTTGTCACTGACAGCTTGGACTAGCTTTCAATAATTAAAAGATTTCAAGAAATGCCAAGCATAAGAGAAAGGAAGGAAATCTAATTTTAAGGGATTTAAAGTTTAGCAGGTATGGTTTACGGGAACAAAAGAAATGTTGGGGTGACTGATGCATGAAATGTTGGAAGTAGAGGGCTTCTGAGGTGAGCCCAGGTGTGGGAAAGCAACCTGAGGGGACTGCGAGTCAATCTTTCAAGTCCTGCATTGACAGCGTCCAACAGAGACTGCGTGCAGCAGGGAATTCTGGAGGCCCACAGAAAGAGGTCTCAGACTCCAGGGACAAACAAAACCTGGCATGTCACAGAGGGGAGAGAATGAGGCCAGATAAATGCCAACTCTTGATGTCCATGCTGGAAAGGTCTATAATTTGGCAAATCAGGGCAGACAGTCATACACCAGCCCTACGATATCTCTGCCTCAAGGGAGTCTGGTCCAAAGAAGCCAGAAAAACCACATTTGCATGAAATGTCTTAATTTTTTTTTTTTGGCCAGTCCTGGGGCTTGAACCCAGCTAGGGCCTGGGCACTGTCCTTGAACACGTTTTGCTCAAGACTAGATAGAGCTCTACCACTTGAGCCACAGCACCACTTCTGGCTTTTTCTGTGCATGTGGTACCAAGGAATCAAACCTACGACTTCATGCATGCTAGGCAAGCACTCTACCACTAGGCTACACTCTCGGCCCTAATTTTTTCTTAAAGGAATAACATGAATTTAAACTTAGAGTCATAGTATTGGATCAAGCAAAACAATCCCACAGGCTAAGCTAGCTGACAACCTGTGTTTCCAGACTTCTGTCTGGGAGGGTTAACTAGATTTATGGTTTAGGACTGCTACCCTATGGCCCTCCTAATTTATGTATTACTTGGTGTCATTTCTGTAGGGCTCGTTCACACTCCAGTCCAATGCCTCCTCATGCATGGAGGTCTGTCTTCCTGTTCTGAGAGCTGGCTAAGAGGGAGGGGGGCAGTAAGCGCATCACCTCCTGGCACCAAGAGGGGGTCCTGTGCTACTATTATCTCAAGCCAAGATCGTCCAAGCTGGGCCATAGGTGCAGGAACACACATAGGGCATTGCCTTTGCTTAGCCCAGAGGACACCACACTCATTAGCACTCATAGCCAGGAACTGCCTCAGAATCTCAGCCATGGGCACCGGAGTAGGGAACAAAACTATCGGAATTTGGCCAGATGACCTCTGGATCCCTCGGTTCCAAAATGCTTCTTTATTCTCCTTTGGGACCAAAATATGGTCCCTGCTTCCAAGGGGGAGAACGTCCTGTCCTTTCCCCGCAACTCAAAGGGGAACGTGCCGCAGGGTGTTGAAACTCATAAAATACATTTACACATTGTACAGAGTAGCAGGTAGTTTTCTGCCCTCCCAACAAAAATGAGCAAATCAGCAAATAGGAAATTAGCTGCGTCTAGTTTTTCTGGATGCATGAACTTATTTTTTCATTCTCGACTCCTCTCTTGTTTTCTCCTCTCCTTTTTCTTGTGTTCTGTTTCTTCAGCCACTTCCAATATTGCAGATCCCACATCTCATAAGTTGAGCGGATGTTGCCTGGCCAGCTCTTGCCTGTGGGAAAGGATCCCAGCTTTCACCTCAAATCCACAGAAACAGGTTAAGTCTTTGTTTACTTTTTCAGAGAGACAGAATGTGCTGGGACCTGCAGGCCTTAACTCCCAGCGTGCCAGCACCCAGCTAACGAGATGACAGGAAACCCCTTAGTTTCCCGGACTCCACTTTCTCAGTGCAATCCAGAGAGGGCTGAACTGCTCAAGAGCTGACAGAAGGAGGTCAGCAGAGGAGTCCAGCGTGCAGGCAAGGAATCTCTTTGGTCATGGCTGCAGCCTTGGCAGAAAGAGTATCTGGAACATACCTTTGCTGATTGCAGGAATAAATTAGTGCACTCCATTGCATAGACAGGCTATCCAGAAGCACAGTGGCATCTATGGAAGGTAACAAACCACACTAAATGTTTATTAATATCACTTTTAATATCATTTAAGCCTGGTTCTGCTCCCAAACCAGTAATGGTTTTCTTATGAAACGTTCTACAAATTCTATTTCTTCTAATTAGTTTGTACTCAATTTCATATCATCTTTAAGTGAGGCTTCAAAGGGCCAAGAACTTGTATTTCTACTCTTGAAAAAGAATAATTTTTCATTGTTTATTAATATTTATCGATATACAAAACTTTGCAGCTACACTTGATGCACATTAGTATTTTTTATTGTAATTAGTAAAAGGGTTACATGATATTTGCCAGATAGAAGGTGCATTAATTCACATACATTGACACCCTTTCACATGTCTTGGTACCCGTTTCCCTCCCCCCCCACACCCCCCACCCGTCTTGGTTTTCCCCCCTTCCCTATCAAATTTCAAATATCCAAATACAAATAAATTCAATATATCAGATAACAAAGTGAGATACTATTGCACATTAGTTTTTATGTTCATTAGATCATTATTTTAGCAAATAACATAACTTGTTTGTTCTCCCTTTATTTTTACAAATTCTAGTGACAGCAAAATGTCTCTTAAGTATCTCCTAGGGGTTAATTCACCACATATTTGAACACCCCCCATTTGGAAATATGTAGGTATTTCCCATATCTACATTTGTTTGACAATTACCAATTCCAAGAGGGCAAAAATAGTGTCTTATTTGCCACCTGTAACATCAAGAGTCAAAGTAAACTAAAATCATACGAGGTGGTTTAAGCAGAAAGGATTTTTATGTGGGAATTGAACGCTTTCAAAATTGCTGCAAAGGCTGAAAAGGAAGAATGAGACACCATACAGGAATTACTGCCTACAAGAAGAGAATGTCCAGGAGGCTGAGGGAGGGAGCAGGAAGATTCTGCTGCCCCAGATGCCTCTGTCTTTTAAGACCTGCTTCTCTGCAACCTGGCCTGACATGGAGCATGGGCAGAGTGCACAACCAAGAATATATTCTTCCTATCTTCTGCTGTCCAATTTCTCATGGATATCTGTCACTGCTGGAACATAATCGTCATCCTGATTCCTGGCTGCCAGAGACCCTCATTTATGACACCCATCAGCCATCCTATCCCCAAAGCCTTCATACACCAAACAGTGCTTCATACACCAGGCGTGATTATGTGAAGCATTTAAACCAAGAAATAATGTCTCCAGGACAACAATAGGAGGGTTGATTCTCTGATCTTGCAGCAGAGGTTTTTACTGACAACTGCTCTTAATCAAAGACACGCACATGCATATATGCTCATGTGTGCACATTCACACACACACACACACACACACACACACACACACACACACACACACACACACACCACTAAAAGATAGAGGCACAGACTGATCATATTTGGGTTTATTTTTATGGCTGATTTTTCTTCCCTTCAAGGTAGAACTATGTGTTGAAGAATTCATGTTCATTTTGTTGTCCCAACAAGTGATTCTTAGAAGGTACCCTGTGCCCACATTTCCTGTGGAAAGGCCCAGTGCCAATCCTGGGTACAATGTAGAAGACTCGGGAGCATGAAAGTATTCTGTAGAATAGAGTCCTGCTATGACACAAAATACTGAGTTCATATGACCTCACGTTGGAACACCCTCTGCTGTTCTTTTGCTCTGTGGGGCCACCAAGGAGCAAGAGAGGACAGTGTTGGTTTGGGATAAGCCCGTGGGAATGTTTTAGCATACTAGTTTATGGAATCTTGGTGAACACTTGTCTAATAAGGTCCTGGGGTGGGGAAGTATGGCATGAGCTATCACATGATCAATACAGTCTGATGTTGTTTCAGTGAAATAGTCCTATATGTTAACTCAGTCAATCTCCAGTGTAGCAGGTAATACTTGGATATTATATAACACAGCAGGTGGGATTTCTAGTAGCTGGATCAAGATGTGAAAATGTTTTAAGGGGAAATGGTTTGGTGGACTCATAGATGGTGCTAATTTTCCGTAGAGCTTTCGAATAAAATGGTGTTATAAATTGAATTGATATCTCCTCCTCCAATATCTTAATCCCTAGGACCCAAGAATATAACTGCATTTGCAGATGTTGCAGAGGTTATTACTTAGAAAGAACTCTTTGCAGTTGACATTTCTCAGTTGGTCATAAGTTTGAGACAGCTCTGAAAGCAATGTTGGAGGTGTTTATTCCAGAGTCAGCAACTCTGGGCTGAAGGTAAGCTCAGCTCTGTGGATGAAAGCCCCACAGAGGAGCTCACAGCAAGGATAGAGTACACAATGCCTGCTTGCATGGTGTCCCTAAGGGGAAATTCTTGGAAGTGAGATAAATGGGGGAAGTTGATGTATATTTTTATGCTTCTTAATATGTATTGCCAATTTACTTTCCCCAAGGACCGTGTCAATTTATTTCTGCACAAACTAGGATAATATAAGTAGATCTTTATTAGGTTTTACAATCTATTTGTGATTTCTGTGTTGAGCCATCCTCAGTTTCCTGACTAAATCTTGCTTCATCAAGATGAATTGGTCTGGGAACGCATGCCTGAACTTCTTTTATCAGGGTGACACTCTCTTGTTCTTATTGAAATAGTGGTCACAGTCCCTTCGTCACATGTCTGGGCACCCTTAGAGCAGGGCACACTCAATGATCTTGGACAGGCTGCAGGCAGTGTGAAACTCCCTCTTCTCAGGCTCTGGGTCATTCAGTGACCCAATGTGAGGAAGACTGTGGGGTGGACGAGCAGGCCAGGCAAGTAACTTGAGTGAGGGCATTCTGGAACTGTGAGGAGATGGGGTGGACACTGAGGTGACCAAAGAAAATGAGGGCAGGCAGGAATCCCCCAAAAGTCTGCTTAGCGAGAGGCTGGACGGTGATCATGGTTCCATGAATCCCCACTCATGTAGGGCACTGGTGTCTGCTTACGTGGTTATAACAACATACGAGACCGGGTAACTTACAAAGATGGTAAAGTTATGCCTAAGACTCTGGAGGCTGGAGGTCCAAGACCAAGGTGTTGGTGAGTAGGTGACCACGGAGGGCCCTTGACTGTTTCCAAGATGACACCTTGCTGGGTCCTCATAGGACAGAAAGTGGGAAGGGGCTTGCCAAGTTCCTCTGAGCCCTTTAGAAGGCCACTGGTCTCCTTGTGATGGTGAAATCTGAATGATAGGCCCATCTCCCAAATACTCCACCTCCTTATTCTGTCACCCTGGGTCCTAGGTCCCAACATAGCAAGGCACATACGTTCAAACCCTAGCACTGGCCCGAAGCCCTCTCCATCAGGTCAGAAGTCCTGGACTGATTCCCTGAGGACACAGCACACAACATAGAGATGTTCTGACCCCAGACATACTCCAGTGGGCCTGTTCTGGGTGCTCTGGCAGGGAGGGAGCATGCAGATCGGCTCACCCACAGACGCATTCTGAGAACAGCTGGACTGGCCTGATCCCCTCCTTCCTCCTTCACTACCTGACCTTTGTGCTGGCTTCCTTTACAGCACGCATGTGCACAGTCCATTGTGAAGCAGAGAGCAATGCCTGGCCCATGGTGAATGCTGCCTAGAAAGCCACCTCCACCACCAGAGCCATTCTATTGAACAACTGGACTTGTGGACCCCCCACGATGCATCTATTATTCCTTACCGAGGGCAGCTATGGTGATACAAATGCTATGTTTTAATGAGTTTTTATGCACACGTTCACCCAGTTAGAAGCATTTTTACATGAGCGCAATGAGTGGAACTCAGCTAGCAATGCGTACGTGCACATGCAGAGGGAGGAGGGCGATCGATGAGCCCACACAGGTGGCAAATAAAGCATTTGACAAGGAATCTTCTGTTTTTAATAACATGAAACATTGTGGGGGAAGAGAAACAAGGAGGGAAATAAATCTATTTTTACCGAGCATGAGAAGCAATGAAAAGCCATCCAAGAAGACCAAATATGTGTTCCATGAGATAATCACTGTAGGTGATTGCAATTATCCTCAGCTAATTGAAAAATCCCTGAGATATTCTGCATGGCAACCCTCTAAGAAACAGACATGCAAATGAGAGCTTGACCTTCGCCAGGTCCAGTCACGCCCAGAGCAGAGCTCTACTCCACCAACCAAGATGGTGACTGCGAATGAGAATGAGCCAAGACACCAAGGTCAATCAGGGTGGCAGATTTATTACAAAGATGACAAGAGATTTAAGGCAAAGCCAGAATTCCTCTCTGTGGCTAAGAAAGTGGCTCCCAGAGTGAGGTGTTTGTTGGCTGACTTCAGATTTTGTGGATGCCGTCCAGCTGCCTCTAAAGGCATCCAGGCGCTTTCTGGAGCCACGCTTCCCTAAGTGGGGCCATCTTTTGGGTCATATATCATCGGCATGTCCTGGGCAGATTATTACACTAATATATCATTAGAGCAACAACGTGCTTGGGTGATGGATGGTGTAATAGAACTGGGGAGGTGCCAGTCACGCAGGGAGGAACTGTCTCTGCTCTGATGCATGTGCGCAGTACTGCCCAATGGTCCCTTGAGAAAAGGAGAGACGGCAGGGTTTTCTTTGTTTGAAGAAGTACAAATAAAGGTCTTTATCATCAAGGTTCCTCATAGCTTTTCCCAGAATATGATTCGTATTCTGACCACCAGATGACAAGAGAATGGAAACATATAAATTCTGTGGTCAGCAAGATCCAAAAAATAGCAAGAATCAGCGTGGGTATGACGGTATATGCCTACACTTGAGAGGCTGCCACAGGAGGGTCTCAAGTTCAAGACTAGCCTGGGTGACACAGAGAGATTCTATTTTGATAATAAAATAGAATAAGAGGAGATAAAAGAAAATAAGTCAGGACCTTGAACAAGCTATACTGAATGTTTCAAAGGAATGACCCCTGCAGGCGGTGCCTGCCTCAGGGGCTGGGGCAATATTGGATTCTCTTTGGTTTTTTTTTTATGATCCTGTTTCTCATGCTCTCTGTATACCTATCTTCAAAGCAGTGTTACAGCAACCCCATTTTCTAACAAATTCACACATTTGGGTAAATGAACTAGTCCTTCCTTCTCTTCCTCTTTCTCCTCCTTTTTTATTTCTTCTCTACCTTCCCCATTTCACAATGTCCTTAAAAGTCAACCTTGTCAGTTACCTTCAGTGAGAACCCCACATCTTGAGATTACTGGGCACTGGTGGCTCATGCCTACAATCCTAGCTACTCAAGAGACTGAGATCTGAGGATTTCAGTTCAAAGACAGCCTGCCAGGAAAGTCCGTGAGATTCTTATTTCTAATTAATCCTTTAAAAAGCTGGAAGTAGAGCTTTGGCTGAAATGATAGATTTCCATTGTCAAACAAAAAAGTCAAGGAACAGCATCCTGGCTCAAAAGTTCATGTCCTAGTACCAGCACACAAGTCTGAAATTAAGGACTTATTGAACCACTGGAGGTGCAATCAGAAAGAGGACCATGCTCCCCCCTCCTCCGCCTCTTCCTCCCCTTCCTCCTCCTCCACTCCCACCACCATCACCACCACCACCACCAGCAGCAGCAGCAGCAGATCTGTGCAGGAGCAGAGGTCAGGCTACTGGACCTAACTGAGACCACTTCTTTAATAATGACAAGCTGGAGAAAGAAGGCCCTGACCTACCTCGGCTATAGGCATGAGGAAGAGTAGGACGGAGCTAAGGCTGATGCTTTGGGAAGGCTGATTTATGGAGAAGGAGCTGCTGCCTCTGGATCTCTTAGGGTTAGAGCAGAACCAGGTCCTAATGGGATCCGAATGAGGGTTTTAAATTGTCCTTTGCTCTGTACCAGTAGCTTGTGACTAGATTAACCTCTCACACATCTCCTAACTATGCCCTCTAAACCTTGTATTTAACTTCAGGGCCTTTCAAAACTTTCCTCTTGGCAGAGGGCTCCAGGAAGTTTACTTTAAGTTTCATGCACACCCATTAAGTATTTTCCTTTCTGATCTTCAGGCTTGCCATGTATCGACTCAGCCAGCGAGCTTGCGGGATTCTTACATGCCTGTAGGAGTCTTCCAACAGAGGCAAATGTGAAAGATCAAGCAGGAGCATCCGTTAAGCAGTATTAACCAAACATTACAGGAAGCCAATCCATCTAAGTGCTTGCACTGAGCTCCCTGGGGCTAAGCCAAAATCAACAAGATGGAGTAACTCTCAGTAAACCCGCATGCCACTAAGCCAAACCCTCAACCGTTATCTGGCCTTCTAGAAACTGGAAGGGCTAAGAGCCGTGTCTTCCACACAAGCCAGGTTCAGCTGGCCTCAGCGTGAGGCTTTAACCTTCTACACAAAGGTGGTCTGGTGTTGACCAGCTGGTTATTTTTCTGCCGTGTGCTTCTTTCCCAGCCTTCCAAGGAAAGGAACTTTGAAAAGACCAGGGCATCTTACTGTCTGTTCCAGATTCCCTCAGACCTGGAAAAAGGATTCTTTTTCACTTGGAAATGTTCTTAAAACGCCACACTGACATAGTCCTCTGCCTCTGCCTCTGATAGGTAAATAGACTTGGCTTCTGTTTCATTCAGGGGATGCCAAGGGCATCTTCAACTGGACGCTGCAGAGGCCATAATCCTTTGCTGTGTATCCCTGACCAGGAACGAGGCCCAGGCCAGCTTGTCTACCATGTAGGAGCATTACTGTCCACTGGGACAGGATGTCCCCCACCCACGCTGGTCTCTTCCATGTCACTCCAGCACCCATCTGGTCCCCACCTGGATGGAAGCAAGTGAGTGAGTTGGCCCCAAGCTCGCTTGTGCCTCTGACAGTATTTGCGTCTGTGTGGGATTCAAAAGCAACTCTCCTTCCAGCCTTCCTTTTTTCTTATCTAGGGCCTTGTAAAGCAATGGTCGGATTAACAGAGATTAGAAATTCACATTATGAACATGTATACCTCCTCGGCACGCCCGGGGACACCCAGGAAAAGAAGTCCATTTCAGAGGGGTGGCTCAGAACTCCAGCTTGTGTAATGTCTTCCACTGGAACAAGGAAGAACTGGTGGGGGTGGGGGCTCATGGATGGTGAAGGTAGCGACTGAACTTGGGTTGATTCTGCTGGTGCCCGCTCCCCGCATTCACTGAACATGTCCTTTAGCCCGAAGAAACCCCCTCCCTCTTGGTTTTCAGAGATGTTCTATTGATGACTAAATCTCTTGCTTCATTTGTCTGGAAATGCCTTTATTTTGCTCTCGTTTTTTTTTTTCTTTAATCAACAAAAGTTGTGCCTTTAACGAATCAGTCTTATTTAGGCACAATTATGCAGAAACTAAGTGTATAGCTTCATGCATCTTTTATGTATAACTAGGATCTAGAATGAAACAAAACCACACAAGGCTCCCAAGCTCCCTCAGCCCCGATCCCTCCCGCTCCTTCCCCAAGAGAAATTATCCGCGGCCACCACAGATAGATTTGCTTTGCTTTTAAGCCTCATAGGAAAGGAATCCTGTATCACTTATTCTTTTCCTCTGTATTCTTTACCTCTGTATTTACCTGTGACGTATAGCCATGTTACCAACTGAGCCAGTTCAGGTGGGAAAGCCCATGAGATTCTTACCTCCAATTATCGACCAGATAAACCAGAAGTGGCAATATGGCTCAGAGGGATAAAATGTTAGCCTTGGGTGAAAAAACTCAAGGACAGCACCCAGCCCTGAGTTCAAGCCCCATGACCAACCAAATAACACCACCACCACCACTGATACCTACTGAATATATGCAACTATGAAATAAGATATCTAATTTATGATCTGTGGAGATGTAGTATGTAATATCTAATGTGATGTTCTTAAGCACGTAAGTAAGGGGTGTGGCGCCCTTCACTTTGGGGTCTGTGCTACAGATCTAACCTAGGGCTTCAGGTGTGCTAAAATTATTCTACTTTTGAGTCCCACCCCCAGATCTGCGATGCCCCCAGGATTCACTTACCTTGTGAGGTATGGCTCCCTCTCCACATGGACGCTGCGCTCGCAGGGTTTATGCTCCCTTGAACTCTTACGTGGGAACCTAATGGCCATGGAAGGGGTACTCAGGGCGGGGCCTTCAGGATGGGACTGCTCGGGTGGCAGGACCCCAGAATTGCCCCTTCTTGCCTCCTGCTTGGCCCTGGGAGGAGGCACTGCAGGCCCCGCATGCTGTCCTTCGAGAGCCCCTGAGGAAGGCTCAGGGCTACCGCCTTGGCCCGCTCGCCTGGCCTTGGCCCAGTCTCTCCTCCGTTGCTTCGTGCAGTCTGGAACCTGGGCTGTGTTGAAAGAGAAATTAGGTGAAATTAAGTGTTTTCCTCAGTGTCTGTTTGGATCGGTTCAGAAGCGAAGCCAGCTGAAAAAGCCCCATTTTCCTTTCTTTTGTTGGAAAGACCTTGAACAATGAATTCAACTTTTTCATTGATGTAGCATCATGTGAACTCTGCTTTTCTTCTTTGGTCAATTTTGGTGAGTCTTATTTTCCAAGAAAAAGAAGTCCCGGTTTTTACATGGCATTGGGCATTGCCCATCTATGATACTGTATACCGTAGAAGTTGCCAGGCTTGTTGGAATAAATTTGTTTCTAATAGCCTCTTACTGTCTTTTAGACACACGCCATCCATGGTGGTGTCTTTATCATCCTGATATTGAAAAATTAGGTTTTGTGTTCTTTTAACCTCTATCAAGCTTGTTAGAGGCTCATGCATTGGATGAATTATTTTAAAGAACCAACGTTCAGCTTTGCTGTTGTGTATTTGATTTCTATTTTATTGATTCTTCCTCTAGTCTTTATTATTTCTTTCCCTTTACTTTCTTTTAGGCTTAATTTGCTAAGTTTCCTCTTGCTTCTTAAGAAGACTATGCAGTTGATTTTTAATCTATTTTCCATTCTGTCAAGTGAGTATGTAGCTACAACATCTTTATTCGGCAGTTTTAGCTAGATTTTGCAAATTTTGTTTATTGAACTGTATTATAATTTCATTCAAAATGCTTTCCAACATCCACCTCAACTTTCTCCTTATCAATGAGTGATATGGATGTAGGGTGCTTGAACTTAGGGCCTGGGCACTTGTCCCCGAGCTTCCTTTTCTCTAGGCTAGCACTCTACCACTTGAACCATAGCACCACTTCTGGCTTTTTCTGTGTGTGTGGTACTGAGGAATTGAACTCAGGGCTTCATGCGTGCTTGGCAGGCACACTCCCGCTAGGCCACGCTCCTGGCCCGCTCTGGATTTTTATAGTTCTGTTTCACTCATCAGTTTCTGGTTTCTTTGTGATGTGATCATAGACTGAAAAAGAATGTGGGTTTTGTTCAAGACACTTTCTACAAGCATCATGCATGTGCATTGAGCGTTATACCTCCTCGTCCAGAAACCTGATCCCAACCCTCAGTCCTCACTGCCGTCCAACACCATCTGCCTCAGCATCCTGACATTCATTCTGTCGAAAGACTTCACTATCCAACCGAGTTGCACTATGGAATCCCAGCCCTCTCCAGATAGCACACTTGGTCAGCCTGACCATCTGTATATGCAGATGACCGTGGAGATGTTTTCACATGTGTTTTTCTATTTTAAACCTCGCTTCCACATATGGGAGAAAAGCTCGCTTACATCACTCAAATTGTTTCCAAGTCCATCCATTTCCTTGCAAATAGCATCATATTACTCTTCCTGATGGATGAGTAAAGCTCCGTTATATGAGTATAAAGATCTATGTATAGATGTAGGACATTTTTTGATCCTTTCATCCGCTGTAACTTCTCTGAGCTGTTTCCAGAACCTGACAAAGGTAACAGTGAAGTGATGAACGTGTTTGCAAGTGTGTTTGTTTTACTCTGCCCTGTGATCCTTTGAATAAATGTCCCCCAGATGGTATTGTTGGATGATGGAGTAGTTTTTTGTGAACTCCATACTGCCTTCCACAGTGGTTGCACTACTTTACATTCCTGCTAACAGTGTACTGGGATTCCTTTATCCCCATATCGCCACAGACATTTGTTGGTGTTTGCTTTCTTGAAGACAGCCATTCTAACTGGGCAGAAATGAAATCTCAAAGTTTTGATTTGGATTTCCAGAAGTTTTTTTGGTTGTTCTTTTCCTGTAGTATTTAAGAGAATCTATCCTTTTACTTGTGTACTTGTTGCTACAGTTAAGATCCTTGCTCTCTGATTTGTTGGCTCTTTGATTATTCTGTTTGGTGTCTTTGTGTCTAATTTAGTACCTGTGCAATTTAAAATGAGCTAGTTTGATTTTCTGTTTCTCTCTTCTACTTCATAAGATATAAAAATTGGTTATTATTTTCCCAACATTGTTTTACCCTTACAGCTAAATAAACACTCATACCCAACTCTTGACAAAACTCATTGTCTACAAAATTATTAAGGACAGACTAACAGGGGCAGAATGCCCCGCATTTTTGCATGTGTATGACTGGCTTTCTGAGGCTTAGAACTCGGAGTAAAACATGACAAGGATTTGTGACCTCCCTTTGGTTTCTCACAGTACAGTTCAGTTTTGCCCTGCTTTGCTTTGCATATTGCTCTCTGGGAACCTAGGATTTCTTGAATTCTTTTGTCTTCATAGATAATTTGACCTTTTAATTTGGGCAGTCTGAATGTTTTCCTTCACCTTTATAATCTAGTTGTCTTACTTAAATATGTCTTGGAATTTCTTATTCTGGTCACTTCCTCCAGGTACTCAGGGTTTTTCCAACTGTGCAAAGTCAGATTTTTTTTAATATATTTTTATTGTAATTAATAGAAGGGTTACATGATATTTGCCAGATAAATGGTGCCTTAATTCCCATACATTGATTCCCTTTCACATGTCATGGTCCCCATTTCCCTTTCCCCTCCCCCACCCCTCATCTTGTTTTCCCCCATTCCCTATCCAATTTCAGATAACCAAATACAAATATATCCGATATATCAGGTAACAAAGTGAGATAGTGTAATAATATGAGATAACCAAGGGACATTTCAGAATTTTTTTTTTGCCAGTCCTGGGCTTGAGCTCAGGGCCTGAGCACTGTCCTTGGACTTTATCAAGGCTAGAGCTCTACCACTTGAGCCTCAGCACCACTTCCGGCTTTTTTCTATGTATTCGGTACCGAGGAATCAAATCCGGGTTTTCGTGCATGCTAGGCAAGCACTTTAACCACTAGGCCAAACTCCCGGCCCTAATTTCAGAATTTTTAATTGGACAGTAGTTTGGGATATTATATGCTTTCATTATTTGATTTACAAGGTATCTTATTACATATATATATGTGATATACATTTTATATCATATGTAGATTGCTTGTCTTCTACTTCAACCGCTTGTAAGCATTTCTTCTCCATCTCTCTTTTCCCTCTTTAAATATTCTTCCTTATTTAGTTTCTTCATAAGTTACTTTTCTATGTACCTTTGCTAAATTTTCATTCAAATATCTTTGTTGGCACTCAGAGTCTTGATTATTTCTGATACAATACCTTTGTAAAAAAAAATTTAAGATCAATCAGCTTAAAAATAACCTGTTTCCTGAGGTATTTCTATGTCCTCAGTGCTTGCTAAATTATATTTAATTTAGTTTCTATTTATTTTATTGCATATGTTCCACTCTGTGTTATTTGTGGCAGTCAAGAGAAAATGGTTGGGGTTTTGTTTAGGTTTAGTGCTGGGGAGCAAACCCAGTGCCTTGTACTTGCCAGGTGAGTACCCTACCCATCTACCCATCTGTTCCCGCTCCTCTCAGGAGGATGCTTTCCTCTTGAGCTGGGGTTTTCACTTGAGAAGCTTTGTGAATGAAGTTTCCTGGGTTCCTGCCCGGGGGTCTATGATCAGGGCTTGGATGAGCACATTCTCCTTTGTGGAGTGTAGTTTACTTTCCAGGAAGACTTCCTCTGTGTTTTATTTTCATTTTGTCTCCCTCCCTTTCCAGTTATATCTCACAATCTCCCCCTTTTTAGAAGCGTCTCCTCTCTAGTCGATGCTCTTGTATGCGAGGATGCTTGGTTGGTATTTTCACTTGTGTCAGGAGCTTTCTATTTCCATGTATAATTCATCTCAGTCCCTTATTGCATTCCTAAGCAACCTTTCTAGGCCTCTGATGGACCCTCTAGTAAAGATTTGTGGTAAAATGCAGAAAAAGTCATTTTCTACATGTTTACTATCCATGTTGATTAGCAGTACTCAGTTTTCTCTATGGAGTATTTCCCTCGTTTTTTCATTTTTGCTGAACACATGAACTCATGTGGGCTTCTTTTCTTTTATTTGATGTTTGGAAAACTTGGTGGAGGGTGGAGACAATATTTAAGCATTCTCCACTTGGTTATCAGAAAAATCTCTTTAATGTAGTTTCAGTCCACGTGCATTCCCGCTTAAGCTTTTGTTTGTTTCTGCAAGACTACTGAAAAAGATAAAAGGCCTCTGTGTATAGAACAAATACAAATACATTTCTTAAAAATGGAATCTGTGAAAATATTTGACAGTAAGACACAAAAATGGCTTATAAACATTTATTAACAAAATATATTTACCTTTAACTGAAAATTAGAATTGCAGACAATGTTAAAACTGCATATTTTATGACACTTGAAATTCTGGACCAAATGTGAATCTTCTCCAAAGTAGTATATATTTTTAAACTATATAACATTCAACATATATAACATATAAAAATATAACATTCAACATATTTTCTAGAGTAAGGTAATAATGGTAGAAAACATAGACTGAGTAGTTACACTATATAACCTAGAGGACCTAACCCTGCTAAAATTGTCTTCAGTGTCATGTGCTCATAAATAATTTCTTAACAGTGATTAGAAACTTGTTTATACAATAAAAGTATGTTGCATAATGAGTCTTCCTATTATGCAGATAATAAAGACAACTTGGAGGCACTCTGGAAAAAAAGCTGAAGTTTATTAAAGATATAAATTATAAATTCAACAGATGCAAAATAATAAGTGTGAAACATATTATTTATGTGCTCATGTAATTATTCTCCCATTTTCTTCTAATATCCTTTTGTTATTAGCAATTGTGTACCCAATTACTCTTCCTTGACTTCTTCCTATGCTGTGGCTTTAATATTAGACCTGTGCACTCACTCACACCGACATCTCACAACAATGACTACTAACTTTGACAGAGTGTGGCAGTAAAATTGAAATACAATAGAAAATGACATTTCTAACCAGACTGTGGACTCTTTTCCTAACTTTACCCCAACCATGAATTACAGAAAACCAAACTCAGATGAAGTCCTTGTACATATAAAACAAATAAGCGGAAGCTGGAGTGATTTTTGTTGTTTGCTTGAGTCTCTGGGCTCAGAAGGAGTTTAGATTAAAACAGTTCTGCATCGCATCTGGCGGCCCACAGGTTCACAAGGTGTTTCTTTTTAGCTTCAGAGAAGTCTTCATTAATTGTGTCTTCCTTGCAGGCCTTTGTAATTCCTCAGGAGAGGCGTGAGTACAATTAGTTTACCGTCGCCTGGGGAACAAGGTTAAACTTATTGACTGAAAGGCCGCATCCAAGTGTGACATCTATTCTCTACCCGTGAATAATTGTGTGCTGACTACACGATCAATTCGCCTGGTAGTAAATCATACTTTTCCCTAAAATAGAAATGTATATATAAACAAAAGGGACAGTAAGTAAAGGTTCCATGGTGATGCTTGAGATTGTGCTTTTTATAAGAGCATCGATGACCTCTCTCAGGCTGACAGCTGTGATTTGTCTAGACTAGAGGTCATCACTTCCAGTTGGTAGGTTGGAGCCTGCAGCTAAGGTGGCTTGGAAGTGTCCTGTGACTGGGGGTGGCCTTCTGTGGGCTCTGAGTCTGCCCTGTCCCCTGGGACAGGCAGGCTCCTGAGATAGAGGGTGGTCCCCAGTGTCCTGGGATGGAGACTGTGTCCCCAGTCTCGCCATCTTGGGAGGTGGTGACAACTTTGGGAAATAGATCTTGGGCATGAAGAGGGCTGTGGGCGGGTTGTGCTTCTGAAGGGCATCTTGTTCCTGTCTTTCTCTGTGTGCTGTCGGCTGCCTGGGAGCCTCCTCTCAACTGTGGAGCCAGCTGGCCATGCCTGAAATGCTGGAACCAGGACCCAGAGTGAGTCCCTGCTCCTTTTCAGTGGCTTCTCCTGGGTATTTGTCACAACAACAGGGCGGGGCGGGGGGCGCTAACCCCCTCTCTCTCCTCTCCAGTCTCTTGATTTCAATACTCCAAGTCCAGGCAGCCTTCTCTTCTTAGAATGTACTTAGGTCTAACAACGCATAACCACAGTATCTTCAGTGGTTCAGAGTCTGAACTATCTGTACCTCATAGAGATATTTGAAAAATGGTTGAAGAGGGGAATTCAGGGAGGGAAGGAATGGAAATAGCTATTTATCAGCCGATGTGGGTACTGTGTTCAGTCTCTACACAACCCCCAGAGGGCACCTAGGGGGTTCCCCACTTCCTGACGAAGCTCAGATCTGGAGGCCACATCAAAGAAGCACAAGTCCTTGAAAACTTGAGCCTCGGGACTGGGCCTGGCCATTTATCAGTCAACAGGCAGACAACAATTGCAGACAGAGGCTGAAATCGTTGAGTACATTTCCTTCCCAACTAGTTTCTGGACCAAAATTTTACCTCTTCTCATAAGTCTTGATCAGATCAATATGAGCCCAATGCTCGCACTGGCTGACATCTTCTTCTAAATCATTTTTATTTTTTTCTGCAATGGAAAAATCTATCTTTAAAACAAGGGCAAAGTATATTTTCCCAAGTCAAAAGAGTGCCCACAGAAAGTCATATTATTTTCCTGTCATGTGTAATAGACACTTATTATTTTCACCCAAGGAAGAGTCAGATCTGATTCCTACAAAGGAAGGGTCAGTAATAAGAATTTTATGAGTTTCAAATCCCCAGTCAGACATCTTCAAGGAAGGTCAGTGCTTACAGATGTGCTCTGAAGCCCCGAGTGCCAAATGTATGCCCACACAGGTGCACGGAGCAGAAGGCAAAGCCAGCTCTCCTCTGAGGAGTTTTACACACCATCTTTTGGCTCTAACATCAGTATTTCAGAGATAATATTCAGAGATGAAAGTTATTAGTTTTGATTTCTTTTATGCTATCCTAGAAGCTGCGCAGTAGAAGTTAAGACCCAATTTTGAGATTCATAGCTTACTGGTAGGACTATATTTCAGACAGATATTTGACACATACTATAACCCTTGATTTATTAGTATCTATTTTATACATTTTATTGGGGAGGAGGTAGCAATGTAGCATTTGAAAATTCAGGGCCAGATATGTTGGGTAACTTACATTATTCCTGGCTGCTATAATTAATACTTTAAACGAGTCTTCTCAGGATGCCTTGGGATATTTTGATCTAAGTATATAAGTATAAAAATCTTGTTTCCTCTGCTGGCCTAGGAGTGAGGATAATTCAGGAGCAGAGACACAGCTTCTTTCTGTATGCAGCATGGCCATCTCACTGAAGATATATATGCTTTTTGATATGCATTAGGTTTACTCTTCTGGAATACTAGAGATTTCAATTTATATATAGGTCATAAAGTAGCTTTTCCAACATTTGCAGTAGTTATTCAGGTTAAAACTGAACCACTGGAATTTTGGAATTGAGACTGAAATTCTTCTCATCAGAAAAATGCATTCTCTTGGGGGTTGGACTTTGGCATTCTGATATATGAAGTAAGCTGAAATAAATGGCTGGGAAAAAGTAAGTGGTTAGAAATATGCCCTAGTGTTCCAGCAAGTTGGAGAATTTAGAAGTTTCATGATGTCATTTTTCTACAACTGGATGGAAATGAGGTGTGCCTAATTTGAATAAAATCTAATACTGCATTATTTTAAGTTTCTTCGGTGTGAGAGGTAAGTATACCCCTTCCTCAAGCCTCTGTTAAACACGGTTAACAATTCAGTTGGGATGGTTCTAATTTAAATTATATTTTATATGATGTGTCACTCAATTTATATCTCTTCCTTTTAAGAACATAAAACTTTCATATTTCTAGAATCACTTTTTCAACTTTCTTGCATTCACCATCCAGCTGAATTTAAGGACATGAACTCGCAAGCACACACCGTCTTCTGGGGACCCATAGCCTTTTTTCAGGCCTGCAAGTGCATTCTTACACCTCATCCTCATTTCCAGCAGCCATCCCTTGATGGCACTTGGTTGTTTAGGCAATTTGACCCCTACAGGTGATAAACAATATTTCTGAGTTGTAGTCTTCAAGTGGTTTGGCTCATTTTCCTTTGAAAAATAATCTATCCTATAAAATATTTTTTTAATTCAACACCCAATGCTTCTAGCACAACTGTGAAAGACATATAGTATTTCAGAAGGCTGTGTATATTTATATCCTAGAGTGAAGTAACTCAGTCATTTTTTAATGATCCAGTATTATTTGATACCATAGTACCAGATTTGAGGTCCACCCTCATCCATTGAAGACATACATGAACTATTCTTTTATTGTTTTGTTTTGTGGGGGGTGTTTGTTCTTTTTGTTTATTTTTGTCAGTCCTGGGGCTTGAACTCAGGGCCTGAGCACTGTCCTTGGGTTTTCTCAGGCTAGAACTCTACCACTTGAGCCACAGCACCGCTTCCAGCTTTTTCTCTATATGTGGCACTGAGGAATTGAATCCAGGTGTTTGTGCTTGCTTGGCAAGCACTCTCCCACCCAGCCCAGCTCCCAGCCCCATGAAATATTCCTAATAATGAGAAATGCCACTGTATTTACACTTTCTATTTGAACTTATAGCTTCGTTCCACTTCTGCTTAGAGTTTTCTCTAAGTAAAATGTGTTCTGGAAAGCCTGTAATGGATGGCTGTTGGTGGGGTCCAGTACTCTCCTCTGCAGGGTCCTTCTCAGTGACCTGCAACCTTGCGTGTCCGTCAAGATGAGGAAGAGCCAGTGCCCTGGGCCCCACACTCAGTGTGTGTGCTCAGCATAGAAGCCAGGCACAATTCACAGGGAGAGGGGCATCCTGAGCATAGAGGAGGACAAGGCAGAAGGGGGCCTCTGTGACTGTTCACCAACCGAGGGCTAGTGTCCCCAAATAGTCTCTGGAGGAACAGTGGTGTCACCTAGAAACACTCAGTGTTCACTTCTCAAAAGTGTCTACCCCCAGCAAGAGGACACAGCTTGGTGGTACAGCATGTGCTTAAGATGCTACAAACTGTGGGTTGGATTCCTCCAGCACCGCGAAGAAATAAATAATAAACAAATAAATAAATGCAACAAAATGAAAGCGATCTCTTTTTCTTACTGTTGGTCCTTCTGAATAATTTTCCTTCTCTTCTTTCCAAACTGAAAATCCTCTCCTTAGGAAGAAGAAGCAATGCCATGACCACCGGAGGCATTTTACTCAAGCTCGTCCTCCGTGAAGTCCTGCTTCTCTGCAGAGCCGCTGGCTCCACGTCTGTAGGGCAAAGACTGTGATAGTTCTTTTCTCCCTCCCTTCTTCCCTCCTTCCCTTCCTTTTTTCTCCTGCTCTCCCTCTATCCCTCTTTCCTTTTCTTGCTTGTGCTAAGCAGCACACACTATCACAGAGTGACTCCCTCCCTCCACTCTATTTATATAAAAATAACCTTGTACTCTTAGATAAAGCATTATCATGTTCTCATTGAGAATAACTCTTCATCCTAATAAGCTCTGGGATTCTCACAACTTCCCACCCTTCTGGATTTTCTTTCTTTCTTTTAACTTTCTGTTAACAGCAGCAAGTTAACATGTTTCTGTGTACTTATGTACCGCATTCATAGTTCACTCAGGTATTACATTTATAGTTTAGTTAAAGCTCCATAAAGATACAGTACTTTCACTCTGGGATTCACCAAAATGTCTCTGCAGCTAACTAGAGTCTGACTCTTAATAGTTAATAAATATCTATTGATTGAACGAATGTGCTGGGAAACGCTCAGGCACAGCCCCCGTAACTAGAAAGCATGCTGGAGTTTGCTATGGATTAAAGTCCAATCAATGCAGTAGGCTTTACCTGAGTGAATAACTTGCTTTGAGAATCGAAGTTGAAAGAGGCACTCTACTAATATTGTTTCATGACTGTTCTCCACCAGGGCAAGACAGAGGGCACGCCTGGGCCACTGGTTCCTCTCCCAATCCAACATGGAAGACCTGGAGGATGAAGAGAGGACTGCGTGGCTTTGGAGAATGCAAATAAAGATCTCTTGCGTCCTCAGGGACCCCCATAGGATCAAGACCCATTGTAGGGAGAAAATAGCAGTGCAGGGAGGACAGGCGGCAGGCAGGCAGGGCGCTCTGCCTTGGTGCTGTTTTTCTTTCTGCCTTGCCCTGTGCTGCTTGCTGTCTCTCTCATCACTAATGTGGCCCAGATGAACTACCTCTGGAGGCCAGCGAGGCTGGCAGGGTGGGGCTGGACTAGGAGAACTCCTGCCACCGCATTCTACGGACCCTGCGCCTGTTAGAGCCCTGTTAGAGCCTGTTAGAACAAAAAGGCGCTGTGTCTCTCAGGAAAACAACAATGGAGGGACCGTGGGTTCTCAGGGAAGGCCTCAGAAGGACAGGAAGCAGGGCATTCCACCCACATGGGGGCTTCAGTCATCACAGCTCTTCTTGGAGCTCCCTCCCTTTTAAGCCCACCCAGAGCAGGACAAACAGACCCATAATAAAATTGGCCCCAAAGCCCATACTAGAAATGACACTCAGGGAAAACAGTCTTCGGATGCAAAGTTAGCCGATGTGTGAGGACACCATGGCCTGGGAAAGGAAAGAAACCGAAAAAGGAACAGCGCGGGGTGGACAAACCAGGACAAATGGGGAAATAGTCTGTGTAAAAGCACACCGGCTCAAATAGATAATAAAACAGAGGAATGAAGGAGATAGCATGGCCTCTCCCCGCCCCCACTGCCCAGCCCCTCCCCTACCAAAGAGGTTCATGATCCACAAATTCAGCTCAGAAAACTGGCCGCAGGCACCCAGCTCAAAGGCGCTCTGCAGCCTGGTCCATAGCTGGCAAGTGAAGACCTGCCCACGCCTTCATCTGGCACATGTCCAGCGGAAAGTCTACACTGCCCACAGGTTTTAACACTTCCTCAGGTGGACAGGAGAAGTGGAAGTCACCTTCTTCTTTTCCTCACCTTTCCCAGTCCAGCACTGCAGTTCAGCACTACGTGACTGGAGTGAGAGCCTGGAGAATGAGGATGAGATCAAAAGGCCATGGAAGGAACAGAAATCCAGAGAGCAGAAACAGTGAGTCTACCCTTCCTGCCCCAGGCTCCAATCAGTTATTTGCAGCTATCTGTGGCATTAAACTGGATAACCTTAGCCATGAGGCCTTTGGCCTTGAATCTTTCTCAAAACAGTACATAAACAACAACCAAAAAAGGTCTGAAAAGGCCAGATCTGCTTCAAACATAGGACATTAGAGTTTATGGTTTGAAGTACAAGCTTAGATAGAGCACATCATATTATTCTGTCATGTTCTATATATTTTCCCCTAAACAAAATTTAAATTCAAAGCTGCATTTTAAGCAAGGGCTATATTTTTCAGGTGATCAAAACAAGAACCATTGATCAATGTACACCGCTGGCCTAAAATGGAGAGTCCTTCATTTGTGAGCAGGAGGAATTCATGCAGATGCTGCTGAGAGCCCCGCTGCCGTCATTCAGGGTAACTTCCAAGGTCATACTTGATCACATTTTTTTTGTTCTGAGGTGAATTTATACCCAGGGAATGTTTCTTTACATGGTTGTCTTATTAGGCTGCAGGAGAAGCCCGGGGGTGGAGAGGTGAAGTGGGAGAGCAGAGGAGAGAGAGAGAGAGAGAACCAAAAGGAGATTTTGCTTTGGATGCTTTCAACCCTTGTTGGCTTAAGATTTCAGAGGTCTCAGTCCATCCAGTTGGCAGGAAGGCTGTGGTAGAGCAGTTCACATCATAGCTGAAGCAAGAGGGGAGCAAAAGTAAAAGATGGAGGGAGGAAGAAAGGAAGGGAAAGAGAGAGGGACCAAAAAAAATTGGTTTTTAGTAAATGCTTAAAAATAGTCAGACCCAAAACATCCTTTCAGTTCTCTCCCTCCATGCTTCTCTCCCCCCACCTCCTACCTTCCTCCCCCCCCTCTCTCTCTCTCTCTCACACACACACACACACACACACACACACACACACACACACACACACACATTCTCTCAAGTATTTTCAAAACTTTAAAAAGTTTTTAATTTTATTGTTGGGGTGATGTACAGAGGGATTTCAGTTACACTCATCAGGTAGTGGGTAGATTACCTCCTGAACGCTGTTACCCCTCCCATGTTTTATTACACTCATCAGGTAGTGGGTAGATTACCTCCTGAACGCTGTTACCCCTCCCATGTTTCATTACACTCATCAGGTAGTGGGTAGATTACCTCCTGAACACTGTTACCCCTCCCATGTTTTATTACACTCATCAGGTAGTGGGTAGATTACCTCCTGAACGCTGTTACCCCTCCCATGTTTTATTACACTCATCAGGTAGTGGGTAGATTACCTCCTGAACACTGTTACCCCTTACCATGTTTTATCACACTTTACCTCCCCCTTTTCAAAGCTTTTGATGACTAGTAGTTAATTAAACCTTAAATCTGGGAGTTGGCCCTAAATAGCCATATACAAATGTTGCATGTTTGCAGAGGGCATGTAATATCGGGAGAAGTGTTTGTTTGTTGTTGTTGTTGTTTTAAACAAATGGGTGCAGAAAACAATAGATGAGCAGATTGGTTGGACTGTGAGATGCCCTAGGCCTGTGTATGCACAGGCTGTGGTTCTCTGAGGGAGACAGCACATTGCCCAGCTACCAGAGCGTCCAGTGGGCTGAGCATTTCCACTCCCCCCCCCAGGAGCGAGTACTTGTGCTCAGTGCTCACTATCTCAAGGAGCCCAGGACAGGGGAGAAGGGCAGGTGCCAGCAGTCTCTGCTTCAAAATAAGAGCCTCAGCTGGGAGTTTGGCCTAGTGGTTAAAGTGCTTGCCTAGCATGCACGAAGACCCGGGTTCGATTTCTTGGTACCACATACATAGAAAAAGCCAGAAGTGGTGCTGTGGCTCAAGTGGTAGAGCTCCAGCCTTGAGAAAGTCCAAGGACAGTGCTCAGACCCTGAGCTTAAGCCCAGGACTGGCAAAAACAAGACAAAATAAGAGCGTCAAAGGCCACCACAGCTCCCCATGCCCCAAGTTCCCAGCCTGTATTTCAAACGCAGTTCAAAACAACACTAAAAACGGGGAAGAAGTAAACGCATGGATTATCTAAAAGTCTTTAAATGGTACTAAAATACAGTCCCTTAGGCATTTAACACAGGACACAGTTCAGAGGGTAATAAATAGAATAGCCCAAACAAGAAGTAGAGCATATACTGACAGGGTGAGCGTTCCAGGCCCCAAGGAAAGGTTATATAAAACAAACGCTTCTAAAAATGTGAAGTGCAAGCAATTCACCTGAGCCCCACTCTCTCTTATTTGACAATGTGTCCTATAAATTTCTAAAATATCAGAAAAAGTGATGGATTTTGGCTTGCTAAAGGTCAACTTTCTATTTTCCCTCTCCCTCCTCCTTCCCTCCCTCCCTTTCTCATTTCCTTAACTTTTCTAAATATATTATACATATTTTAAATTCGCACAATTAATTAGACTTACAAATCAGAAGTAGAAGGAACCATCAGTCAGATGAGTTCATGAGCAAACCCCAAATCCAACCCCACCCCTCTTGCATTCTTTACTTTTCTTACTTGCTCTTTCCTTCCCTCCCCCCTTACACAAATGATAAATCCTCAAGACTAAATATGAGTTCATTTAACCCTCTCACACTGCCTAGCATTTACATTACTTCAGGTGTCCTAAAGAAATAAACACCCCAAAGCGTCTACCTTCACGGATATGAGTTCTCGCAGTGCCTCACCCTCATATTTAGAATTTCAGACACAATTGGTGAATCAAAGAGTGCTCTTCCTAGATGGCTTTTGCTCACCACTGGTGCTCTATCACTTAGCCCAGACCTCCAGAGTGTCACAGACTTTTCTTCCCCAGGCTTTCTTCAAACTGTGAACTTCAGATCTCAGCCTCCCGAGAAGCTAGGGTTTTTCCAGTGTGAGCCCCTGGGCATTTGACAGTCTCATTTCATCTTAATTGCTCTGGAGGTATTGTATGACTTTACACTGCCACCAGCAATCTGCACTCTGCCCACAGCATCTTTCCCTGGCCGGAGAGCAAAGTTAAAATGTCTTGTTATTTCAACAACCCCATCCAATCTGTGCACATTTATTAATTACTTGCTACAGAGAGTGACAACAGACCATGGCCTGACCTCCAGAGAATTCACAATCTATTTTTTTTTAATTTACCAAGCTTTAAATCTGAGCGCTGACCATAAATTAATTTTTATCTACTATCTAGTGCTAAGGAAAACTCTGTAATGAAACAGAAGTCTCATGAAATACAGATAGTTTCATATGAATTATAAAAGCAGGTATGTCTCCTCAATGAATCCCCAGATGTGGTTCTGTTTACAGACGCAGCACCCTTTGAAAGCTGAAGGGGCTGCGTGGCCTCAGGGCGGGACCCAGAACCTTTCTCTCAGGCTTCCTCCAGGGAGCCAAAGCATCTTCCCAGGGTACCTGGGGTCGGGGAAGGGCAGTTGCTGGAAGCGGTCTACTCCAGGAGACAGCACACATCCTAGTGGTGCACCGGAGTAGGGTCAGAAGGCAGTGGAGTTTTATGTCCCGCCTGTCTCAAAAGGGTCCAGGGGGTCTTCAAACTGCCCAATGGCTGTTTCCCCGTTTAAGAGTGTGAGACTGAAATGGGCATGCACAGCATGGAGCAGAATCACGCTGTGGTGAAGGATCTCTGCAGTCAGCGTGGCTGTGGGTGATCCTGGGCAGGTTTCTGGACACTGGGCATTCCTGTCAATCCGGAGTGCAGCCCTCACAGCTCCCTCACTGTGGGTGGTGAGCCATGATGCGAGGTGTAAACGCTCAGTTCAGCATGGCCCCAGCCCTCCTCCACGAGGAACAAATCCTATTTTATCCACACAAGTTCAATGCATATCACAAAAGGCCATCTTTTCAAAGACATAACCACAGTATCGTTACTGTGCTTTAAAAAGTAACAAGTAATTCTTTAATATCAAACATCCGGAGATTGAATTTCTACATCACTGTAATTGTTTTAAAGTTTTTGTTTGACCAAGAACTCGTGGAAAGTCTGTAAACAATTAATTGATTAATTAGTTTGGCATTAATCTATAAACTGGGCTCTCTCTCTCTCTCTCTCTCTCTCTCTCTCTCTCTCTCGCTCTCGCTCTCGCTCTCGCTCTCGCTCTCGCTCTCGCTCTCATTGTTTATTGAAGAACAGAATCCTTGTCCTATACAGTTCTGAAAGTTATAGATTTGATTATTGCCCTCTCCTATCTTGATGTTTCTTCTGTCTAGTCATGGTGTTCTTGGAAAATTGGCCATGAGGTTTAGAGACTTCATTGAATTCCAGCACAAATTTTAGAAGTTATAGTCAATGTTTTCTGACACCATTTTCCATGCTCATGTTCATGCTCATGTGGCCACAAAGAGTAATATTAAGTTGGCATCCATGTCATTATATATTAATACGTATAAAACTAACCCGTTTAAATGTCCAAAGTGCTGACATTTAACATATGTAAATGCCCATTAAGCTCTGATGACAACCAACTTGTAGCTGTATAATGTTTCCTGTCATGAACATTTTCCTGGTATCCTTTTGAAATTCATCCCTGCCCCTCTGTATCCCCAGGTAAGTCACTGATGCAGTTTCTGTAGTGATGGATTTGTTTGATTTTTCTTGAATTTCATATAAATTGAATAAGCTGGCACAGACACTTTTGTAACTGTCTTCTTTCACTCAGTATAATACTTTTGAGATTCGCCGTATGTTCAGTGTATCAGTGGTTCATTCATTTTTATTTCTCTGTAGTATTACATTAGGTGGACCTGCTACATTTTGTTTGTCTGACTTGCTGATGGAGGTTGGGTTGTTTCTGGGTTGGGAATCAACCCAGAATCAAGAGGTTATGAATATTTGTGCACAAGTTTTGTCTCTGACATAGGTTTCCATTTCTCTGGAAGACATTTCTCTGTGGCTATGTGATGAAGAGTGGATCTTGGTCCCAGATGCTGTGTGGTTCTCAGAGGATCCTGTGGAGTGAAAGCTGCCAGTGCTCAGCATTCTGAAACCACACCACATCCCAACCCCGTTCACCATCACTCAGCATCTGTCACATCCAAATTCATCACATGACGACAGGAGTGTGAGCAGATGGTGACAGGAATGTGAGCAGATGGTGACAGATGAGTGTGAGCAGATGGTGACAGAGGAGTGTGAGATGAAGGATGACAGGAGTGTGAGCAGATGATGACAGAAGTGTGAGCAGATCATGACAGTAGTGTGAGCAGATGATGACAGGAGTGTGAGCAGATGGTGACAGAGGAGTGTGAGATGAAGGATGACAGGAGTGTGAGCAGATGATGACAAAGGAGTGTGAGCAGATGGTGACAGAGGAGTGTGAGCAGATGATGACAGAGGAGTATGAGCAGATGATGACAGAGGAGTGTGAGCAGATGATGACAAGAGTGTCAGCAGATGATGACAGGAGTGTGAGCAGATGATGACAGGAGTGTGAACAGATGATGACAGAGGAGTGTGAACAGATGGTGACAGAGGAGTGTCAGCAGATGATGACAGAAGTGTGAGCAGATGATGACAGGAGTGTGAGCAGATGATGACAGGAGTGTGAGCAGATGGTGACAGAGGAGTGTGAGCAGATGATGACAGGAGTGTCAGCAGATGATGACAGAAGTGTGAGCAGATGATGACAGGAGTGTGAGCAGATGATGACAGGAGTGTGAGCAGATGGTGACAGGAGTGTGAGCAGATGGTGACAGGAGTGTGAGCAGATGGTGACAGGAGTGTGAGCAGATGATGACAGGAGTGTGAACAGATGATGACAGGAGTGTGAGCAGATGGTGACAGAGGAGTGTGAGCAGATGGTGACAGGAGTGTGAGCAGATGATGACAGAGGAGTGTGAGCAGATGGTGACAGGAGTGTGAGCAGATGGTGACAGGAGTGTCAGCAGATGGTGACAGGAGTGTGAGCAGATGATGACAGGAGTGTGAGCAGATGATGACAGGAGTGTGAGCAGATGATGACAGAGGAGTGTGAGCAGATGGTGACAGGAGTGTGAGCAGATGATGACAGGAGTGTGAGCAGATGGTGACAGGAGTGTGAGCAGATGATGACAGGAGTGTGAGCAGATGATGACAAGAGTGTGAGCAGATGATGACAGAAGTGTGAGCAGATGGTGACAGGAGTGTGAGCAGATGATGACAGGAGTGTGAGCAGATGATGACAGGAGTGTGAACAGATGATGACAGAGGAGTGTGAGCAGATGATGACAAGAGTGTCAGCAGATGATGACAGGAGTGTGAGCAGATGGTGACAGAGGAGTGTGAGCAGATGATGACAGGAGTGTGAGCAGATGATGACAGAGGAGTGTGAGCTGAAGGATGACAGCAATGTGAGCAGATGATGACTGGAGTGTGAGCAGATGTGACAGGAGTGTGAGCAGATGGTGACACAGGAGTGTGAGCTGATGGTGACAGGAGTGTGAGCAGATGGTGACAGGAGTGTGAGCAGATGGTGACAGGAGTGTGAGCAGATGGTGACAGAGGAATGTGAGCAGATGGTGACAGGAGTGTGAGCAGATGGTGACAGGAGTGTGAGCAGATGATGACAGGAGTGTGAGCAGATGATGGCAGGAGTGTGAGCAAATGGTGACAGAGGAGTGTGAGCAGATGATGACAGGAGTGTGAGCAGATGACGACAGGAGTGTGAGCAGATGGTGACAGGAGTGTGAGCAGATGGTGACAGGAGTGTGAGCAGATGGTGACAGGAGTGTGAGCAGATGATGACAGGAGTGTGAACAGATGGTGACAGGAGTGTGAGCAGATGGTGACAGAGGAGTGTGAGCAGATGGTGACAGGAGTGTGAGCTGCATTGTCACAACGGTGGAGCAGAGGAGGCTGCTCCCTTCATGGTGGCCAGGAAGTAGAGGATGCTGAGCCACCAGATTGGCGGTGGATTAACACCTTGCTAACGTCAGAATCTTCACCACCCAATCACTTCCCACACAAAATGCTGCATTAAGTGGCAGGTAAACCACCAGGAAGGACATTTTAAATCCCCTTTCTGTTCTTTTATATATATTTATATGTTCCCTTCCCATTACTATTGAAATGTAATGTGCGTGTGTGTGTGTGTGTGTGTGTGTGTGTGTGTGTGTGTGTGTGGTGTAAGTCTGCTCGGCTTGATGAAATGAAGGCCCAGGAACTGATCCTGAGATCTTTTGGCTCAAGACTAGTACTCTACGCTGGAACTATAGCTTCACTTCCAGTGTTTGTGTGGTGAATTGGAAGTGAGAATCTCAAAGACTTTTCTTCCCAGGCTGGCTTCAAATTGTGGTCCTTACATCTCAGCCTCTTGAGTACAGGCACAAGACACTGGCATCCACCTTCTGACAAAATGACAGGCTATATCTCCCTCCATCCCCCAATGCTTGAAATGAACCCCTCCCCGCCTCTGTACCCAGGCACCTTGGTTTCACATTAGTAAAGAATAGTACTGTGTCTTTGGAACATTCCCTACTAACTATCCACGTGGCATTAAGTTGGAAAGTCAGTTGAAATAATGTATTTCTCCGTGTACTTATGTTATTCATTTCATAGTTCATATTCATTTGATCTCATTTATTTCCAGCTTCAGGGTTTGCTTTTGTCTGTTGATTCAATTTTAGTGTTGGGGTATGAAGACTATTAGCTGTTTTCAAACACCTCAACTACATGCAGTCAAAGTATCCTGCTTCCCTGTTGACACCATGGTTTCTATCCCACCTGGCACTTGTTTGTGACTGACTCATGCTTTAGCTTGAAATCTGAAAGAGTTCCCCATTCCTTCTCTTTATATTCAGGGATCCTGCATCCCTCCTTTCTTTTACAGGTTCAGCACGATACCTGCTGTCTCAACTTACATGTTTATCCCGGGGTTTACTCTGTGGGAGGAAAGCTGGCCCTGTCCTGGGCTTACATGGCTTTGTAATTTTCCTTTGGGTGCAGGCAGCATGAGGCTTTCCACTGGCATCTTACTGAGGGACCTGCATGGTACCTCACATGTACAGCAATTATATATGCTATTATGTATTATACTATGTATTGCTGCTTTGTGCTTGTCGATGTCTGTTCAGGGTAAGAGCCTTGAGGAAGGATGAGGGTAAATGCAAA
The DNA here is from genome assembly GCF_031878675.1 of Megascapheus bottae. NCBI lineage: Eukaryota > Metazoa > Chordata > Mammalia > Rodentia > Geomyidae > Megascapheus > Megascapheus bottae. Next base: position 3,797,308 of record NC_143523.1, read on the forward strand.
GGTAATTTTGTTAGACATTACCTAATGTCCTTAATGGGGTCTCTACCAGTTTATACCCTCAGAAATATGTGTCAATGTAAGTTCTCCACAGCCGTGCCAGCAAAAGCAACCATTCTTTCAGGGATATCTATAATTCTTTCCAAGATAACCACCGTTTTCAACGGAGTAGGGCCCACAGATAGAATCAGTGACATTAAAAAAAAATGGTGGCTGTTATCAATAAGAGAATGCCAAAGTGATTTTGCAGTAGTAGCAAAATCACAAGACTGAGTGATGTACAAAGAGTGCCCTTCTCTCCCACCCACTCCAGATCAAGGCGCTGACTGGCTAGAGTGGCTATCTGTCCCCAGGTCAGGCTTTGTTGTTCTATCTTCTACAGGCAAAGCATGCTGTCCTCGAGCAGCAGGGAGGACAGAAAAGTGATCCCTTCTCCCTGAGCCCTTTGTGAGGGTGCCAGCCAGTCCCATGTACCAAGCTTGGAAAGGCCACAGCTCTGACTACAGTTGCCTTGAGGATGGGAGGGGCTGGCCTCCCTAACCAGCACCAAACCGCAGCACGGCGGCCCATCCTGTCCTATGCAGATCCATTGCCATTTTCTGAAACATTCTTAAGTCCCCATGAAAACATTTGCCATTTTGATGGTAACTCAAAAATAGTTTTTGTGTTTGTCATCTTTTGGCAGCAAAAATTAAATTAGTTACCTGGGCAGATTATATATCCCTTGGGCAGGATTTCATTTTTTATATCAAAGAAGTAGGAAAAGTTAAATCATAAAGCACATTGAAACTAATGGCATTATTGTCAAATTGTTATCAACTTTTACTTAATGATACCCATAATCCAAAAGCCTGCATTCAGCATGTCAGCAGATAAACACAGGTACTAAAAGATGTCTTTTACTCTTCAGGATGTAGCTGACTTGAACTAGTTACATGTGCTTTAGTTATTTGTTATGTACAATTATGTATAATTTTAGCTTGTTTTGCCCAGAGGACGGGTCCCCCCAAAGAAGACCACCGAGATAGAGGCGTCCGAAATGCAAAAGCAAGGTTTATTGCCGGATACAAGCCAGGCAGGGAACTCATCCGCAGGCACTGGGCAGCGAGGCTGGGAGGAGTCATTGATCAGGGTTTACACAGCCTTTTTTTTTTTTTTAAACCAGTCCCAGGCTTGAGCTCAGGGCCTGAGCACTGTCCTTGGGCTTTGTCAAGGCTAGAGCTCTACCACTTGAGCCACAGCACCACTTCCAGATTTTGTCTATGTATGTGGTACTGAGGAATCCAACCCAGGTCTTCATGCATGCTAGGCAAGCACTCTACCACTAGGCCAAACTCCCTGCCCTACAAAGCCTTTTTAAAGGCAAAAATTACACCCATCAGGTGGTCAAGTGAGATAGGGAGTTTCCCAGGCTGGTGGAAACTGGCAGAAAGTTCTCACGCCAGCTGGGTCCCATTCAAGTGTCAGGGAGTACTGGAGGGGGTGGGTTGGGGGGTCTCTACAAGCTATACATTGTATTAATTAAGGAATGAGATTGGCATACTGACTTGTTTTAAAAAATCAATATGCGAGTTGATTCCTATAGATCTGCATTATTTAATCTTAGCAAGTTTTAGTTACATAGCTTCTAAGATTCATTTCGCATTTGCTTCTTGATAATTAAAAACATATCATCAAACATATCATTTTACATTACAATTTACATTCTATTAGTAAACAGTATATTATTTCAAAGACAATATATCATTTCCAGTTGAATGTTGTCCTCCTCCTGTTCCACAGAAAGGTATGTTGAAGTCTTCCCTCTTGGCGTTTCAGAACATGACTCCAGATCACAGGTCCTTGCATGTGTTTCCATGTAAGACCAGTGTGTACTGAAATAATGTGGGTCCCTAATACAATGTGATTAAGGTCCTTCCAGAATAAAATCATGCAAGGGAAGATTTCCTCAGAAAGACTGCACAGTGCTCCCATCTGTTTATGTCATGGAGCTTGGGGGCCTCTGGGAAGAGTGAAGATCCTCTGGGAAGATGGGCAGGAGTCTGGCCTGGGTACACCAATATGGTGGACTTCCGGCCTCCAAAACTGAGGTGAGAAATTTCTGTGGCTTTGAGTCATCTGCTTCACACCTCAAGAAAGCTCACAGATACGTGAAATAACCTATTTATGTAAAAGTAGAAGTGAGGTAATTATGATAGAAAGTAAATCTTATTTGATTGACTTTGTGATTCAGGTTCTGTGGAGAGTTGTGTCCAGAAAATTTAATGAGCTCCGTCAGAAGCTCAGGTTTTTTTGATTAAGGATATTTAAAGCAAGCAGTAAAAATGTTTTTTTTTTATCAGAAATGTTATCTTGGCAAAGGCATATTAATGATTTTTAATTTTCCCATCTCTTCTGAATGTGTCTTGTTAAATCAATTGCCTCTCCGTGAAGGAGTGAGAAGTATACTTATTGGTAATTCTGTGAATCAGTACGTATTTTGTTGCTACGCTTCCCAAAGTTAGAAAAAGCAGCTCTTTTTCTAAATCTGATGTTCACCAATGAATTTTGCTTTCAACAAAAGTGACAGAAGATATACAATTGATGATGGATTTTTCATTACAACTGTATTTTATTATTTAGAATTGAGGAATAGACTTAATGTTTGTCTCTTTCTAGTAAAAAGTTATGTATGCACATAACTATTTAGAATGAATTCCATAAAGTTGCCTTTATCTCATTAGGGCATGCATTTCCAATAAAATGATGTATTTACCTTTAATAATTGTTGCCTTAAGTATGAAATTAATTTGAATTGTGTTTATATTTTTGATAACATACACTCTGGTGCTGATTATAATTATACTTCAATCTTGAAGGTAATTTTAGTAACCATAGTTTCAGAAAACTTTAATGATTTAAATATTTAAATACATCCTTTTATTGGAAGGAATAAGGATGAAGTAAACAGCAAAGTCTTTCACTCATAAAGTATATGTGGCATCAGTGGCAGTAGTAGCTCATGTTTGTAGACAAGCCACCCAGGACACAGAGATTGAGAGTGGGAGGTCAACAATGGCCTCTGTCTGCGTTACGCTTCCATCACAGTGAGATGACAGGAAAATATCATATCCATTCACCTTGTCTGTCAGATCTCTCTGTCCATATCACTCTATTCAGCTTCTCTCCACGGGCATGAAGTCTCATGGATTTTTCTGCCTCGATGGCCTGAAACCATGGTCTGCCTGTGCTCAGCCTCCAGACATCAAGGACCACAGACATTAGCAACCATGTATTAGCCTCATGTATTTTCTAAGTGGGTGATATAAATACACAGTCATCATCATGGTATTTTGATTGCTTTGGAAATACTGAAATTGGGACTTTATTTGTTTATTATTTTTTAGTGTTGGGGCTTAACCTCTGGGCCTGGGCACTATCCCTGAATCCTTTTGCTTACTGTTAGTGCTCTATCATTTGGGCCACGGTATCACTTCTGGTTTTCTGGTGGTTAATAGGAGATGAGTCTCATAGACTTTTCTGTCCCGGGCAGCTTTGGACTGTGACCCCCAGATCTCAGTGTCCTGAGTAGCTAGAATTACAGGTGTGAGCCACAAGCACCTGGCTAAATAGGAACCTTTTTAATGCCAATATTTATAGTATTTTAGAAATTATCTTCAAGTATTTAAACAGAATTAATAATCTAAGACACAACTTAAAATATACAAAGAGGGTACATGGTTTTCCAAGTCATTATAAGGAAATGTTTTCTCTTATCTCCTACATGAATTTTCTGGGCAGGCTAAGCAATACCAAATAATACCATGTGTTGATCTAAACACCGAGTAATTGACCTTGACCCTCTCCAGTGTTGCCAGTGTATGAAACAGATTGCTTTCTCCCTAATCACTCTAATTTGAGTTGCTAATAGTTTCTATGTATTTGTTTTTCTCTTCTTTGTTGTTTTCTTATTCTTTTTTAATATAAAATACATAAAATATAAAACCCACCTCAAAGCCTAGCAGCAGACTCAAGAGAGGAAGAAGGGCAGACAGAAAACACTATAAAAAGTTCCTGCTAATTCAAGAAAGACATCACAGAGAAGCAAGTGAGTGGGAAGAAATACCAGCAGGAGACTGGAAGCCACAGTAGTAGCCCTCCCTTCTGAGGAGGGGACCAAAGAGTTTGCAGGATGTACAGAGATGATGTGGAGAAGGACTGGGAAGGCACTTGCCCCTAGCATCTCTAAATAAGTGGCTGTAAATGGCTGGAGATTGCATGCCATCCATGGCGGGCTGCTTCTGTCCTAGTGGTGTCTAGTACTGGGAGTGTGGTGGACAAATCTTTGGTGACTTCACAGCACCTCACATCCAGGCATGAAAACCCAGAACTCCAGCCAGCTGCTGTCTGCTATGCTTGAGCACTTCAATTGAAATGGGAGACTGAAACTTCCAGCTAACCATGCAGAGTCAGCTATGAAAATTCCAACTCAGGTAATGGGATCCCTCTAAATGTCAACAATCCAGACAATGGCAGAATCTAATGATTGTAAACCGGATAAAATTTCTAAGAATTCAAAATAACAATGGTAAGACTGGTGAAAAAAATCAACCAGGTGAACAATCATACTAATGGCTTTAATCCAACATAAAATAAAGAACTGCTTAAAAAGTGATGAACACAATGGAGGACATGAAGTAAAAATTCAATAAAAACAGAAATTCTGAAGAATAAAATGAAAGTGAAATATTAGAAATGGAAAGCTCAATAAATCATAACTCAGTTGGAAACCTCATCTGTAGACCAAATCAAGTATAGGGCAGAGTATTAGGATCTGAAGTAAAAACAAATGAATAACAGTATTCAGACAGTAATAAAAAAAATAAGGAAGTATAAACAGGACATGTAAGACTTCTGAAACAACATTAAGAGAACAAACCTAAAAATCATGGACATAGAAGAAGAGAGGATACAAGCTGAAAGCTAGAGTACTGAATACATATAGATTCAAAAACAGTCAATGTTTGTGAATACCAGAAAATTTGCTCAAGGACACTAAGCAGAGGGCTCAAAGGTCTTGCCCACATTCAGTTAACTACATTTCTTGAACAACCAAAATGGCCCATGACACTGCTAGATGTTGGCATTCTGTGAAAAATCAAAGTTATGTGGCCATACCATTGAGGACCCTTAGGAGATGGTGGGAAGGATAAACAGGCACAACATGTGCATGTCATTTGCAGTAAGCATGCAACTAAAACATGGAATTAGCCTAAAAGCAAACACAGCACTGCAGAAAGACATCTCCAGAGTGATGAGCCATACAGGGAATGGTGAAGGATGAGAGTGCAGTGAGACTCATGGGCAGACTCACCCCTGCGAGAGGGGCGAGTGTGGAGGGCTCCAGGTGAGAGGGAGCTGCCCCAGGAACTGATGGGTCAAGGCATCAGAAGCTCCTGATGGAGAGGCAGGGAGGTGACCACTGAGAGGGATGGAGCACAGGCTAGAGAGCTTCTACAACGACAAGAGGGCATGTGAGGTTTATCTCCAGCAATCAGGGACAGAGTCTCGCAGACCTGACAGAATTTTAAGCAAGGATGTAACATCATCTAGGTTATGTCTCTGATTGCTGGCTGGAAGAGTGGAAATGGAAGGACAGGGAGTCCACGGGAGTGAGTGGGGACTGAATGGGAGAGGGGAGAAGTTGCCTGAAGGGATACAGTCTGACCTGTTCCAGGCATAACACATTTATTTATTCCAACCATTAGAAACTAATGAACACTGGGCTTAAAAAAAACAGCGTAGAAATAAAAAGAAATGAGTTAACAGACCACAAAGGATGTGGATAACCCTTAAAAGGCAGCCTTTTAATTTCTTTTGGAGAGAGAGAGAATCTTACCATGTAGCCTAAAACTAGGATATAGTGGTGTTTATTTGTTGTGTTCTTTTTGTCATAATTGAAATCAATTTTTGCCATATGAAATCAACAAAAATCACAGGATATCAAGTTGACTCACTTGAGACATGCTATAAATAGAGGCATTGCATTATGATAAGGGGATTAGCTCATCAATAAGATATAATAATCCTAATGATGAATAAACTTAATTATAAAAACAGAGAATACAAAGAACCAAAAAGCAATGGAGCCAAGAAGATAAAGAAGAGAAGGAGGAGGAGGAGGAAGTAGAAATATTTGAAGTTAAAGAAGTCACCAGCCTTCTATCAATAATTGATAGTATATTTGATTTTTAAGTTCAGTAGAATATATGCTATCACATATAACGATAGATAATAGGATATATATGGAGATAAGTCAATCTCAAACAGAAGTATTGCATGATGTTACTAATATGCAGAATCTAGACTTAGAAAAATTCATGATTGTAAAATGAGACTGGAGGGAAGAATCCATAGAAGGAGGAGGGGAAAAGGAGAAAGTGTAGGCATGTGGGGGGAATGTTTAGAAGTGTGTGTGTGTGTGTGTGTGTGTGTGTGTGTGTGTGTGTGTGTGTGTAAAATTAGCACAATGAAACCCGCCAAGAACTGTTAAATGGAGAGCAGAGGAAGGAAAATGACTGAGAAGGAATGTTAGCAGGGCTTGGTGGCTCACATCTGTAATCCTAGCTATGTAGGAGGCTGAGATCTGAGGCTCGAGATCCAAAGCCAGCTGGGCACTGAAGTCCACGAGACTCTCCTCTGCAGAGAACCACCGGAAACTGATAGTGGTGCTGAGCTCCAGGGCTAGGGTGATAGCCTGGAGCTGAAGAGCTCACGGACAGTGCCCAGGCCCGCAGATCAAGTCCCACGACCAAAAAATAAATGAATAAAGGCGTGTCAAAGAACCTGTGTGCATACTGTTAGACTCACAGCGACATTTTTTGTACAGTTTATATTGACCAAAAAAATTAAAAGTCAGTGGGATATAGGAAAGTTGGAAACACTGTTAGATGAGTTGATTTAACTATAGCAAAAAGGGAGAGTGACTGGAGCTCACAGCTTAAACACCAGAAATAGAGATGGCACGACTCATTAATAGGAAAGAAGCTATAAATGTATGTGGCAGTCAAGGACACAGAAAAATGAAAAAAAGAAAAAAATGCAAGCTGCTTGGTGGAGGAGATCAGCATAAACTCAGCCATACTGAACATAGGAAAAACTGGAAATTGTAAATACTAGGATGACATACGAAACAAAAGGCATTTGTGTAGATCCCTAAGAGGCCTTAAAAGCAGGTGTGAATATTATGAATGACTTCAAACAAGAACCTAGAAGGAATGGAAAAAGTTCTTTAAAGAGACATCACTAACGCTCTTTGAAGGCAAATTAGATCACTTACCTGGACAGCATTCCCTTACACAGCTGCGGGACAACACGGCATCTCTGATAAATTCAATCAAGCATTAAAAGAAGAAATGAGCGAGGGAATCCTCTATTTGTATGATCCTAGAGTCACTTTCATATTCAAGTAGGCTTAATGTTGCCATACATGAAAACGAAGCTCAGACCAGTTTTTCCTCTCCCTCCCCTTCTTTTACTCCTCTCCCACTCCCTCTATTCCTCTTTTTCTCTTCTTTTCCTCCTTCACTTCTTATCCTCCCCCTCTCACTCTCCTTCTCAATAAAATATGATCAAATTGAATTTAGAATATACTGAAAGTGGCCAGAATGAGTTTATCTTAAAATTGAATAATTGGTCTAATATTCAAATACTGAATAAATGACAATATTGTGATTTTTTTTTAGAAACAGCAAATTAAACTTAAAAAGAAATATGAGTAAATACTTGCAAGAGTAACTACGACCTTAAAAGCTGAAATTCAGAGTTATTGAGGATTTGGAACCACTGAACGTTTTGTATATTGCTGGCAGGAATGGAAAATGGAAAAGATTTAATGGTCTTCATTAAGTCAAACCAACACTTGCAATGTCTTCCACGTGTCCCTGCTGTTACATGCTTAGACGTGAATTTGCTCAAGAGAAATGAAAATATAGAGCCTCCAATGGCTTTCCTGAAATCGTCCCTCAAATTTGCTGGTCAGGGCCCCAAACGGTCAAACCTAAAGGTCCATAAAGCTGACTCAAAGAGAAAAACTCAGGACACAGAAATAAAACAGTGGCTCAAATAATCATGTAGAAACACTGAATAGGAAATATTAGAGTGATCTGAAAAAGTTGAATAGGAAGTACTGATCATCAAAAGCTCAACCTACACCAGAGTTACTATTTTTTTTTTCAGAAAATACGATCAACTTATTTTCAAATAAACTTACTAGATCAGGTTAATGTGTAGTAGATGGCTTTAATAAGGAGGCAACATTTTAATTAGCCTGCCCATCTTGCATGTAAATGAATGCGTGGAAACACTTTGTTCTCTTGGGCAGCTTAAGCACTTCCCTCTCTAATCTTATTTACATTCTTAATTTGCTTTGCAAATTTTTTATTACCTAGATAAAATTCAAGTGGTCACAAATTGAGAAGAGACATATCTGAATTAATGAGGCTCCCCTATCTCCATTTTGGATGATGCACTCTTGGCTTCTTAAAGAGAAGTGCTTCATTCTACATTCCCAGGATGCCCTGGCAGGTTCCTGGGTCTTCACACTCCACTCGGTGTCTGTCTGCTGTTGCCAGGATGGTGCCAATTGCCTGGTTGACAGAAAATATCAATTTGGCTCATTTCCCTTTTGAGCTAAAAATTGTAAGTCCTAAAGAATAAATAAAAGCATCAGACAATATTTGAATGAGGTCCTCAACTACGAGCAGTTTCCAAATAAAGATCATTCAGATTACATGGTGTTAAAATATTTATTAATGTCGATAAGCTGTTGATGGACGCAGCAGTCTCCTTTTCTGTTTTCTCCCTGTGATCCTGGCTTCCTTCCTCACATACCGACTTTTGGGTCCTGGCTCACATGTCGTCAGAAGGCAGCTGCCTCAAAGCCTCCAGACCACTGAGCCTGAAACCCATCCTAATCCCCTGTGTCTCAGGACCCCGAGGGAGGCACTTGGAGCTTCTCTATTCCCCATGACCCACACCCCAGCTGTCTTCATCCACTGTACGATTTATTCACCCCCTGGAGACTGCAACGAGGAGAAGACAAAGGCAAAGAGGTGATACTGAATTCACAGCCCAGGGATGCCTGCAGCATCACATCCAGGAATAAAAATGACTGAATTCTCCCCGAGAGCTTCCTGAGACAGCTGATACCTTGATTCTGGACCTCTGCCTTCTAGAGCAGTGAAGGTATCCACTGCTTTAGTGGTTCGGATGTAGGAAATTTGACAAGCATCTCTAGGAAATGAAGTCATCTCCTGCTAGAATCAAGTATTTGTGCACTCACAATTATTTTACTGACTGCTAGTGTGGGCCTCCTTAGACAGCCACAGTCCTCACCATCAAGGGACACAGGCCTCCTGTTTGCTCTCGTGGGAGCATGTCTCAGGAATCCAGGTCCTGACTGAAGAGCCAACTGCCTGTGCCTGCACACATGGAGAGTTCAACTTTGGTCACATATATGTGGCCTGGGAAAGTCACCGCCTTTGTAATCACCTTGCCCCTGACCCAAGACACCCCTAAACATCCCCCTCTCACCAACCATTCAATACGGGCTTCTGTGCCTAACCTCCACCCCAAAAATGTGCTAAGCACACTTCAACAGTATAAGAAATGTTCTAGCTACTGAGAAAAACATGATTGAGGTAGAGAAAGTCTTTGAAATTTTAGAGCATGTATCTTGCAGGAAGCACACATAAAGTGAACCAGATAAGGGAAGAAGATGATCCCAGCCCAATTCAATGCAACCAAAGTTAAAGTCACTTTGTGAATCAAGTAATGAGGAAGTTTGGGGGATACATTCCACTTCTACAGAATAAGCATAAAAGCATGTCTAGCCAGGGTGGACAGCATCTCTAGAAGAGCTTTCATTGGCTTATTCTAACCTGCTCTTAACTAATCATGTTGATGGAGAGATCTCATTGGTCTCCCTTGGTCATGTGACCACCATTCAGCCAATCACTCTGGCTTATAGAATTGTTTGCCAATGTGCATCCTGTGTCTCCTCTTTGAGGGTCTGAGGTAAGGGAGTTGAGTGAGATTACAGTGGCTGGGGACTGGGCTGGGGTGCTGATCAAAGGGGACCATTTACCACAAAGTTCTTCCAAACACACCCCCCCCCCACTTCCCACTCCCCTGCACTTGAATGCAAATCCTCCACTTTGGTGTGTCCTCCTTTATGGCACCAAGAGAGGAGAGCCAAAAGGACTGTAAGCCAGGAGGAATCTAACCACTCCAGGAATTCTCAGTCATTGCTTTGTGGGCACATCCTGTATCTGTGTACAGAGAAGTCATCATCTTAAAAGTGGCTGCAAGGCTTCAGGATTGCCCCATGGATGATTTTTGCCCAGGGTAAATGGGTGACCACAAGATCTCATCGCAGTATCCAGATTTCTCTTCTATGTTACCTGTGTGACTGGCTAAATGTTCTCCCTTCTCAGCTCCATTAGAGAAGGAACAGATTGTTTATATGAAGAAGAGGAAGAAGAAGAAGAGGAGGAGGAGGAGGAGGACGAGGAGGAGGAGGAGGAAGAGGAGGAGAAGGAGAAGGAGAAGGAGAAGAAGAAGAAGAAGAAGAAGAAGAAGAAGAAGAAGAAGAAGAAGAAGAAGAAGAAGAAGAAGAAGAGGAGGAGGAGGAGGAGGAGGAGGAGGAGGAGGAGGAGGAGGAGGAAGAAGAAGAAGAAGAAGAAGAAGAAGAAGAAGAAGAAGAAGAAGAAGAAGAAGAAGAAGACGACGACGATGACAATGGCTTCCCAGCTGTGCAAAATAGGGTCAGCTCGGAGCGTTTTTGCCAGGGAGAGACAGCAGGCTGGCACAGCCTGACATTAACTTTCCCTGCAGGTAGCCACCAAAAGCACTGTGCTCCCCAGCATGCTGACAGCAGAACTACATGGTACAGCTGATCCTCCAACAGCTGCCTCCTCACCACATTGGGACCAGCGTGCTTGGTGCATCCGCCAGCACTGCTGCCAGGGTTTGGGAGCGCAGATGAGACTCCCCAAGGCAGGGCAGAATCCAAACTATCATTTCAGCCAAGATCTTGTTACACTCACGTGCAGCTGCTGCATTCAGAAATACAATGGATTTTTCCCCCTCTAAATGGGTTCTGCTCCTCTGAACTGCTTCATTTACTGCTTTTTCCTACAACTTTGGCTGTTGGGCATAATAGCATAACTGCTGAACTGGCCTACTGTTAACAACCGATTTCTGAAGAGTTCTTTTCATGTCCCAGGCTCTTCTGAAGAAAGAGATGTTGCCCCCTTCTGTCATTTTGCCAATCATGACTTTTCTTTTTAATCGCCTTTTATTTTCCCTCCTATGACTCAAAATCCCTAGTGCAAACAGAATTGAGCTACTCTACCTGCTGACACTGAAAGGCCCTGTGATTTTGTACCCTAGCCAGCTCTTTTCATTATGACACTGTGGAGGAGCAATGAAAGTTGTTCTGTCTTTAGGTGCTGTGGTCTACTGGACTGATGGATCTCAGTGCTGTAATCCACAGCACTGCTACTACCTTTGAGTCAGTTTGCAAAACACCTTTTTGCTTGCAGTATCAGAGGGATGTTCTAGTGTATCAAGCCTGGAGTGACTGCGGGATGTCACTTATCATTAGCCAGTAGAAACATCTCATTCAGCACCTACTATGTGCAAGAGCACGTATGTCAGATGCCAGGGGAGGACCAGTGTTGGATGAATCTCTCTGTGTCTTAAGGAGGCCACTACCCACTGAGTAGTCAGATAGAAACACACAGTCCCCTGGAAGATAAGCAGATATCCCGATTGGTACAGCAGGGGTGGAGGGTGGGAGTGTATCAAAAGGCCCAAAGGTAAGCAGGTTTTCCAGGGCTCAGGAAGGGAGAAGGGAAGCATGGGGCATGGGCAGCCAGTTAGCTCATTCTGAGGAAGTGCCTGCTGAGGACTTGTGGGCCTTTGCTGAGATGCATATTGCAACATCGGAGCAATCATGACTGACCAGGAATTAGACTCTACAAATGTGATGGTTGGAATCATGGCTTGAGGCATTTGTGTCTAAAATTGCTCCTTGGTAATTAGATATTTTGAGATGCACTATATAACCCTAATTTTCCTTTTACTTAAAATTACAGTTTACTACAATTACGAACATAACCCACTTACATTGGATCAGTCTGATAGCTATTCTGTGTTACGGTGTAATTACACAGCTATCCTGTATTCCTGTGGTCCTCAATTGCCAGAAAAGGGAGAGTTGGAGGGAAACTCTCAGAAAGAATAGGTGGTGGAAAGGTGGTGTGTCCCTTGGTCCCCGTGCTCCAGGTTACAAAGACCCCAGCTGTCAGCCCAATATGTGGTCCCTCTCTTCAAACATAGCTCGGAGGGCCTGGACAGTTCCAGGACCTGCTTTCCTTGCTTATTGAAAACTATTTAATTCAGTTTTGTTTTTTTTTTTTTTGGTCTGGACAGGCGGAACTCTTGTCCCTGCTTTTGTGGCTCGGTCTGGACAAGTGTAGGTAAATCACTCGAGACTCAGCACAGTAAAGGGAATTTTTGGTTTTACTGTCATCCTTCTTTCCCCCTTCATTAGGTTTCCATTCCTGTAACGTTAAACAGCTGATGGAATTCGGTAAGAGACAAGGTTTGTCAAAGCACACTGATTTTGAGGGGCTAGTCCAGGGTCAGTTGGCCCTGTTGTTTGTAGGAGAGAACAACAAGCCAGAGGAGTTAGGGTGGGATGCACAGAGGCAGAAAGAGAAGGGCCCAGAGCCCCAGCGCTCCTTCCAGACACACTCCAAATGACCCGTGAGGCTGCACCTCCCAATTGGACAGGGCTGGGCCAAGCCTTGAATGCACGAAGACCTGCAGGGATGGCAAGGTCTGGACTGTAGCAGTTTCCTCTCCCCTTTCGCCGATCCTAGCCTGACTGACATCCGTACGCCAATCTGTGTGCTTTTCACCTCTCTTGGTACCGTCGGTGTAACTCACCTCAGCTTCTTGCATATGGCCGGCCACTCTCTGCCCTTCAGACTGTAAAGTGTGATCACTAGAGCTTTATCAGTTCTGATGACTGTACGGGCCAAGCTATGTTGCCTGGCCCAGCAATAGCATCTGATGGCATGGCTGGATGACGACAGCCTTCTGAAAAGAGTGGTGGAAGACACAGGGACCAAAATGCTCTGCAATAAGTTCAAGAGAAAAGTCTGTACAGAATAAATAGAAAAAATGCTGGGTGCGGTGGCTCACGCCTGTCATCCCAGCCACTCAGGAGGCCGAGATCTGAGGATAGCAGTTCAAAGCCAGCTGGGCACTAAAAAGTCCATGAGACTCTTATCTCCAAGTAATCACCAGAAAACCTGAAGTAGTGCTGTGGCTCAAGGGGTAGGACAGCAGCCTTGAGCTGAAGAGCTCAGGGACAGCGCCCAGGCCCAGAGTTCAAGTCCTATAATCGAAAGGAAGGAAGGAAGGAAGGAAGGAAGGAAGGAAGGAAGGAAGGAAGGAAGGAAGGAAGGAAGAAAGGAAGGAAGGAAAGAGAGAGAGAGAAAGAGAGAGAAAGAAAGAAAGAAAGAAAGGAAGGAAGGAAGGAAGGAAGAAAGAAGGAAAGAAAAGAGAGAGAGAGAAAGAAAGAAAGAAAGGAAGGAAGGAAGGAAGGAAGGAAGGAAGGAAGGAAGGAAGGAAGGAAAGAGAGAGAGAGAAAGAGAGAAAAAGAAAGAAAGAAAGAAAGAAAGAAAGAAAAGCAGGAAGGAAGGAAGGAAGGAAGAAAGGAAGGAAAGAGAGAGAGAGAAAGAGAGAGAGAGAAAGAAAGAAAGAAAAAAGAAAGAAAGAAAGAAAGAAAGAAAGGCAGGAAGGAAGGAAGGAAGGAAGAAAGAAAGAAAGAAAGAAGGAAAGAAAAGAGAGAGAGAAAGAAAGAAAGAAAGAAAGAAAGAAAGGAAGGAAGGAAGGAAGGAAGGAAGGAAGGAAGGAAGGAGGAAAGAAAGAAAGAAAGAAAGAAAGAAAGAAAGAAAGAAAGAAAGAAAGAAAGAGAAAGGAAGGAAGGAAGGAAGAAATCCGGGGTGTAGCCTAGTGGTAGAGTGCTCACCTAGCATGCATGAAGCCCTGGGTTCAACTCCTCCAAACCACATATTCAGAAAAAGCTGGAATGGTGCTGTGTGGATCAAGTGTTGTCAGGGCACTAATACTGCGTAAAAAGTGTCCTTGAGCAAAAGTGTCTAAGGAGAGTCCATAGGCCCTGAGTTCAAGCCCCAGGACTGTCAATACATACATACATACATACATACATACATACATACATACATACACAGTGGCCCAGTCGCTGTGCAGTGGAGACCCTATGAAGAGTAGAAAGTGGAGGAGACAAAACTGGATGAGACATTGATTCGCATTTCTGTATCTCCAGACAAAGTAAATTCAAAAGCAAAGAATATTACCACAGATTTTTTAAAGTCATCTCATAATAATAGAGGGATTGATTCATTAAGAATACATAGCTAAACATTTATGCTTCTACCAAGAGAACTTGAAAATGTGCAGAGCAATACCAAAGAGGAATGGAGGAAGAAATAGGAAGCTCACTATGTCCAAAAATCTCAGTACTCATTTTCAAAACAAATAACAGACAATTCAGAAAATAGATACAAAAGTGGAATTTTATTTTTATGCTGATAAAGATAATTCAGCTTTCACTATAATACATACTTTTTGTTGTAAAGACATACTTTTCTCACAATATTACCTGTGTCTTTATACTTACACTGGATTCCTACAGGCACCATATGTATGGTGAGTCTATACCAACTAAATTTGACAATTTACAATTTTGGATGGTCTATAAAATGTTAGTAAAATTCACATAGAATATACACAGAATAGTTTCCAAGGTTAACCAATTTCTAAGCTATAAGTAGATCTTAATACATGTGAAGGGATTCAATTTGTATGCTATCTGGCCATAAGAAAATTAAGTTAGAAATCTATAACCAAAAGATACCAGATAAATCTCCAAGTATTTGGAAAACAATTCATCAGTTAAAGAGGACATCAAAAAAGAAATAAAAGCATATTCTAATAGAATTAAATCATGCTGATATGTCCAAAAACACAACAAACAAACAATTGCAACTAAGTCACAACAAATCAAAGGGAAATGACTAAATTTGCACCAGTTTACTATTGGAGAAATACAGACCACTGGTGCACAACTGCAGCTTCTTTAAGATGATAAATAAGTTATTACTGAAACCCAAAGTAATCAGAAATGTGTAGATTTGAGAAACCATCAATACAACATTTCTCTAAAGAGAAAATGGAAAAACTTAAAACCAGTTCTTTGAGAAATCAGTAAAATTGATAAACTTCCAGCTAAGTTTATCAAGAAAAAGAGAGAAGACAAGGGCATCCAATATCAGAGTGGAAATAAATGGCTACAAAACAGATCATGCTGAGATCTGAGGATCATGGTTCAAAGCCAGCCTGGGCATGAAAATCCATGAGACCCTTACCTTCAATTAATCACCAGAAAACCAGAAGTAGTGCTCAAAGTAGTTGAGTGCTAGCCTGGAGCTGAAGAGCTCAGGGACAGCACCCAGGACCAGAGTTCAAGCCCCACGACCCACATAAGTAAATAAATAAATAAAATTACATAGATATTTGCAAAGAAAGGAGAGTATTATGAGCAAGTTTAAACCCAGCAACTTAGACAGAGCAGATAATATCTTGAAATAAAAATTCTGAGGCTCATTCAAGAAATCCATATGCCTATGGAAAGGTATAGCAAATTTTTAATACATTTTTGAAGTTATTCTACCCAAATTGTACTTCAGTAATGACACCAAGAATGTGTTAATTGATACATGAGTGAATGAATGTCTTCTAATATACCCCTGTCTTAAAAAATATACAGACTGAAAAAAATTAAGACAGATGTGTAGGGATCAACTAGATACTTGAAAAAAACAAGCTATAACTAAACCTTCCTATGATTTTTGAAAAATTATGACCAAATTTTGTCACATGAATATGTGTGAATGTCTATATATGCATGTGTATATATACTGTAGCTGTACTGTGCCAGCACAAACAGAAGCACATTTAAAATCATACATGCTCTGTGTTCACATCTAGTACTATCAAATGGACGATTATGAAAAATTCATAAACTTACACAGGATTTTCTTTACATAGAATACACAATTAAGAAATCTTGTAGCATTTTATCTTGCATGCGTTTTGTCCATTTACCTAATGGATCTGTGAGTTCTTTTTGGCAAGTCTCTACCGCAGCCTTCTTTGTAAGTGCTGAGTGGTTTGTCACTAGTCTGCACGTGGTCAGCCCAAGGTAGAGGCGTGTTGGAGGCCGGAAGGGTTCTGCTTGTGCAGGCAGAGATCACAGCACCCCATGCTCTGCTCATCTTGTGCAGCCAGAGTTGTCACTGCGCAGATAGGAATCCCCACCAACCAAGACCGTGCAGGTAATTGAGTTAACATTGCAAGAGCTTACATTGTTTCACTTTCTACACCAGACAACATAAAGTAGCTTCCAAAATCTCTGAAGACAAAATATGAATGGACAGTAACTGCATTCCATTTTCCTTTTTCATCAGTGGTTGGCAGGCATATGACTGCCAAGGAGGCAGTAAGTCTAAAAGCATGAACCCAGCACGTCTTACCAAGACTCCGAGCTGTCAACTAATCCAAACTTTAAGGGATACAGACACCCACAAGAGAAGGGAGCAGATTGCAATAGGAACTTGATTGCAATGATGGACTTGAAGAAGGAAGTCTGTGTGTTTCATAGCACGAGAAACAGCCATGACTTTTTCCCACCTTCATTTACCTTCAATTCATCACTGGTTATCAGCTCAAGTTTGTCTCCCACTCTTTAGCTTGATGGCATCAAGTTGCCCCTTAAGATTCAAATTTTGCAAAAGGCAAATTAATTGTGGTGAATTTACACAATGAACTGATACTTCCCAGTGAACAGTACTAAACTTTTTTGTGTGTGGGTTATAGGGCTTGAACTTGGCCTGGGCATTGCCCCTGAGCTCTTCAGCTCAAGGCTACTGCCCTACCCCTGGGCCTGGGTGTTGTCCCTGAGCACTTCAGCTCAAGGCTACCACCCTTCCCTTGAGCCACGCCCCACTTCCCGTTTTCTAGAGGTTAATTGGAGATAAGAGTCTCAGGTCCTTTTGTGGCCGGGCTGGCTTTGAATCTTGATTCTCAGGTCTCAGCCTCCAGAGTAGCTAGGATTATGGGCATGAGCCACCGTGCCCTGCTAGTAATAAACTTTTTGAGTGCCTGGATTCATGTGGCAATCTAAAAAAAAATACTCTGCAGAAAAGAAAACATGGCACAAAATGGTAATTGCAGTGTTATTCCACTGAAGTGAATGTCAAAGCTCAGAAAGATGTTCTTCATTCATGTGTGGGGATGCCACACATGGATCCAGGTGACCACCACAGTTGAGGGTATGAAAACTCTGTAACCAGCACAAAGGCATAAGTGGGAATTCTCTTACATATAGTCATGCTCCAGTAAAGGCCTTGAAAAAGACCTCATCCTCTGAAAAGATAATTGGATGTGATTTCTTTTTGATGAGCCATAACTTCCTCTCACACGTGCCTTGCCACTGTCCCTTGTCATGTGGTTCTTTATCCGGGGGCGGAGACTCAAAAGAGACTGAACCGAGATGTTTGGATTCTCATCTTTCTAAATCATGACATAATTAAACCTCTTTTGTTTACCAAGCCAGCAGCAATGTAGTCCTTCCACATTTACCAGAAAGAAATGAAGATTTATGATCATACAAACAGCTGTCCATGACTGAATGGCCATTCCATTTGCCATAACTAAGTTAGAAATAATGCTTCTGTCCTCTGTGTCTTCTCCAAACCAGCATCATCCATGATCAGAGGCCTTGCAGGGTAGCATCGTCCATACACCTAGTGGCATCAGGTCAGCCTGAAGTGACACGGCAACATCAAATGCAGGCCAACTTGAGAGGGAGTTAGCCACGGACTGCAAAGAAGTGCTTTACCAGAGGCAAGAGATTCCCCACAGGGACTGGAAAGGAGAAAAAAATGAACAAGAACTAAAAGATGAAGAAATGGATTTCTACTCAGAATGGAAAGGTGGTAATTTTTTTAAAAAAAAAAACACAAATTCTGTAAGACCATTCCCTGATTTTTATTATAGGCTGCCAGCTGAAGAGGAATTCATACTACAGAGCTCTTTCTACAAAGGAAAAGCAGAGAACTTTTAGATAATGAGGAATTGCAGAACTTATAGTGTGGCGCTAGATAACACCAGGCACCACTTCTGATTGGAGAGGAAGCAATGACCCATTAGGAAAGCTTTTTGAAGGTTGGTGAAAAGGCTGGACAAAAATGCAAGTAATTTTTTTATTGCAAAAGTCTTTGCTAAACTCCTTCCTACAAATCCATATGGAAGAATTTCCATCATGCATTTTTTTAGTTATGCCATGAGAAAGTTTGGCTTTATCAAATAAGAATAGGACTGAGTTTTTATATGATGTTGCTGAACAAGAAGATCCTCAAGAATCTGATTTAGAAAACTGCATTTTGGAGCTTATCCCTACTTTGCCACAACTAGGTGGGCTGGAAACAATCCTTTTATTCTTTCTGTGTTTGTATAGCAGTCAGGAAGTTCTTCTTCTTTTTGGATCCTCTAAGAACAGGGAAGATAAAAGTTCAAGATATTTCAGCATGTAGCCTCCTAGATGATTTACTTGAGCTAAAGGATGAGGAACTGTTCAAAGAGATCCAAGAAACAAATTGGTTTTCTGTTCCTTCTGCCTTAAGGGCTTATGGTCAGTTTTTGAATATTGATAAGGATCACAATGGCATGCTTAGTAAAGAACTGTCGGCTGTGAAACAGTAACAGTGACCCAAGTCTTCTTAGATCCAGTTTTCCAGGAATGTCTCTCTCACAATGGAGGAATGTACTTCATTTTTGCCTTAGAAAGGAACTTGCTCTTCTACAATTTATTTCCAAACTGCTTGATATCAAGAACAAGGTATAGCTTAATTATTTCTTTAGGCCCATACAAAAAGTAATGAAAATCCATAGGCAAGATCCCGTTTCTTTCAAGATGTCAAGGATGAAATCTTTGACTCGGTAAAACCAAGTGATCCTTTGAAAATCTCTCTTCAAGATGTAATCCACAGTAATTAAGGACAGACAGTCACTGCCATCTAACTGATCTGAATGGTTTCTGGACTTATGAGAACATAGAAGCCCTCGTAAATGACAGTGAAGACTCGGCAGCCTTGATGATACATGATCCCCGAAAGATTAGGCACCTTCATTAAGGTACTTGAATGCTTCATGTAGAATCTTTGAAGCAGAATCCTTGGATGTGCTCTCAATAAAACACTCAATACATCTATAGAACATAAAAAAATAGAGCCATAGAGTTGGGTACGGTGGCTCATGCCTGTCATCCTAGCGGAGGATCACAGGTTCAAAGCCAGCCCAGGCACTAAAGTCCATGAGATTCTTCTCTCCAATTAACCACTAGGAAACTGGAAGTGGTGCTGTGGTTCAAGGGGTAGAGTGGTAGTCTTGAGCTGAAGAGCTCAGGGACAGCACCTAGGCCTAGAGTTCAAGCCCCATGACTGACAAAAAGGGAGGGGCCATGGCTACTCAACAGCCATCCACCCATCTCACAATCCCTCCATCCCTCACCCTGCCATGCAGTCGTCCATCACATTCACACTCAGAAGATCCCAGCCTCACTCATCCAGTCTTACAGTTATCAGCTGGTCCCACTTCAGTGGACTCTTCCATAAATAGGTAAACACAAAATATATAATACTCGATCTCATTAAGGAAACAATGTAAGAAAACGAACTAACATCCTCAGATGTGTCCCTTGGGCTGTGTGGACCACCAGCTATGAGGAGGATGCTAAGCACTACCCAGGATGGAAGGAAGGACAAACGCTGGCCCAGCAGCCTCAGAAACACAGCCACTTCCTTAAGAGTTGAGTCCCAAGGGCTGTGGACAGCAAAATGTCTCTATTTGTCATAGTTTGTCATGATGGTCCCAGGATACTGGCATGTGATGAATTCCACATAACTGATATGTGTGTGTGTTGGTGATAAGTCTCTGGTTAGCTATTATTCATGCCATGGAATATTTTAAGTTTCCCTGAAGCAGATGGCAGAAGACAGACTTCTCGGATGAGTCCTTTGATTTTTCTAAAGTTGGGTTTGCTGAGCTCTGTGCTGATTGACAAGGCCCAGTAACCCTTGGCTGTATGTAAATTTGGAAAGAGACTGAATGTGGAATTGATGGTGGTGACCAGCAGATGGTCTGGCGCTCATTAGAAATAGTGTGTGGAGACGTTCTCATGGTCTCCTAGTGGTTTTTCATCCTGAAACCCAAGATGACAGGAGCTGCCTCCTCGTTACTAAATTTGCTTCGTTTGCTAGGGGACATGGAGGAGCTGGGAATGGAGCTCAGGCTGCAGTCAGAGACAAAGCTCAAGTGGGCATCAGGGTGGAGAGTGGGCATCCCATATAGAGGTGGTCTCACTGTGTCCCTCACTTTGCAACCCCATCCAGCTACCAGATCCTCCCTCTGCCAGCTGCAGAGCCCACCACTGTGCCCGGGTGGCGCTGTCATCCCTGTACTCCCTTCCATGGCAGATCAGTGCACTTTGTAGAAGGAGCTGGGCAACGGAAATGCTTGTTTAGAAACAACACAACTTAGTCCAGGATCTGGATACAGGGAAGTTCCCAAATAAACGAAAAAGCAATGGCTTTTCTTCATGAGGTTCTCTCATTCTTCGTCAACATGTTAAAGTTCTGTGTTAAGAATGTGTTCTCTTTCATGCTGTGAAAACCTGTCCTCCTGCACTAGAAGCTGTCTGAAAAGGGAATTTGTCATTTGAGCCAGTGTTTGATGACGGAAAATAAAATCTGACTTCCATATTCCAATTTAGCCTCCTGGTGCTGTTCTGTCAGTTCAAACATTCCATCTCACCAAAATGCAACTTTGTGTGGTTCTAGCTGCTGTGAATTCTTCTGACAGAAATTTCAGCTCTCGCAGAGTTAATGTCATTGTTCATTTTCCATGTGGAAGTTATTTCAAAATTGTGGTTTCCTTGGGACCTGGAAACGGGTCGCTTTTAAAGGAGACGTTAGAAGAAACCTTTGCCTGTAAAGTCTGAAAACATGCCAGGTAATAAAGACTTCCAGAGGCTTCTGTGGTCACTGAGTATGGACACAAGATGATCTATACAGAACATCTTCACCTCAAACTTACGGAGACATACACATAAAGTATTTGCACAGAGGGTTGGACAAAGACACGTCATAGACAAGTAAGCTTGTTGAAAGGTGCTCACCACTGAAAGTCATTAAGGAAACGGGTCTAAAAACACAAGTAGATGCCTGCAATGCTTCTGACTTGAGTCTTCCTGAAGCAGAGGCTACTTCACACCCAGCTGTCACACCAGAAGTCAGTAGGGAGCAGCTGAGCCGGGACATGGGACTAGTCTAAGAAAGTCATTTTCAGGGAAGGATTTTATAGTAGTAGGCAAGACAAAGAAACACATGTTTTTGTCTCCTGTCCATGCATGCTGAACAGTAAGTTATTCTAAGTCTAGCTCATGGTGAAATATTTGCAAGTAAGTCTTCAGGTCCTAAGAATAATTTCCAGCCTGGAATGGGTGGTCTTACCTAACAAAGGCCTGTTAGTAATACATAAAAAAAACCCTCCAGTTCAGCATGAAGAGGCATAAATCTAGCAAAGATGTGGGTACACTGTATAAGGAAAGGTGTATCTAGAAGTGACCGTGAGGCTCCACCTCATAAGTCATCTGGTAAATGCATCTCCAAACCACAGTGAGAGTGCTGTACACCCAGTTTCAAAGACTGCCAATGGAAAGGGTGGTTTTTCAATTCGAAATAATGAGAAAAATTCAAACACTGTGAATACGACTTAAGAAATTGCTCACTCCTCCCTTCCAGCTTGATCTCAGAAATGACTTGAGCTGAGATGCTTACATCCTGAGAGAAATGCTATAAGGATGATTTATTCTGCTTCAAAACAAGTGTCAGTCGCCTGATGGGAAAACACACCCTTATCAAAGGTCTCAATGAGACTGCATCTCATTCTGATTTAAAGTTGCCTTTTGCTCAAATAACTAAGCAACTGGTTCAATAAAGTCCTTTAACTTGCAGTTGGCTAATCTCAAAGATGTTAATGATAATGTGATGTTATATCAATATGTGCTTGCTATGTTTATGACAAGGACAACTATGAACATTAATTACACTTCAGATTGTTTTATGGTTAGCTAGTGGCACAGATGCTGCAGCAATGTGTGAGAACTGTACAGCCTCAGGTATGACCAGGGAATACAGATACTAGATGTTCTGAGGGAGCTAATCTCTTACAGGTAATAACTCTCCAATAGCGGCACCTAAGACGATGATGTTCGTGGAAGAATTGCATTAAGAAATTATCCCAGGAACACATGCTGGAGGAATGAGAAAGTGGAAGCACGTCACAGAAGGTGGGTACCAGCCCAGGCCGGTATGACTCTGGTTTATTCTCCATGGCATGCTGTGGAGATCTGTGGCTCACCTCTCAAGAGTTACCCACATTAGTGGAAGAGAAAGGAGCCATGGGTACTGCTGGATACAGGCTGCTCCAGGGGCGAGTATGTTCCCAGGTACTTTTCCTCTCTTCCCTGCACAGAAGCACGGCACATGGTAGCCCAGCAAAGGGGCATAGATGCTGTCTTGTTGGATCCAGAGCGGGGTATGTGAAAGTCGTGAAGGACCAAGATGTGAGTGGTAAGGATGCATTTAGTGCGATACGCCATAAGCTTTGTACACCAAATGTGTCTCACTTCCAAGACCTACCCTCACATCTGTTTACAGCAACATCTGCTAACTAGCAATGGAACCTTAATAACGAAACCCTGATTATACTTTAGACACAAGAAGCCCCACGGAAATAGCTGCACTTCCAGGCTTCCTTGCAGCTAGGTTTGGTGCTTCTCTGTGCCTCTTCCTTCTACTCTTTCTTATTTTTCCTTCTTGGTTCAGAGGTCAGCTGTAGCAGGAGCAGGTAGGCAAGGTAGCAAGGTCTTCTACAAGGTAGTAGAGTGCAAAGATGGGAGGTGGAGGCCCCAAGCCGTTTGTTGGGTCACCTGCATCAGCCCTTCATGGTCCATTCCTGTGACCTAAACCTGGCACCAGTTCTTATTAGAGTGTCCTTTATCTGCAGATGGATAAGGATTCATAACCAGTACCGCACTGAGTGGATAGGGAACAAATGACATAATGGTATAATAAAAATAGATGTGATTGTGCTTGTGTTTGGTCAAATGTTGATCAAATGAGAAGTGACCTTGAACGTTTGCCAGACTCTCTGGATGAAAGAAGGTGCCCACTCGGGCTTTCTAAATCATGATTGGATTGTTTTTCTTCAAGGAAAAAAAATAATAGACACATTAAGATAAGGAGAATAATTCATTGTTCATCTGAATGATAAAGAATGGCTCACAGATTTGGTTTATTTTAACAGATGTTGAACACGCTTAATCAACAATTGCTGGGAAAAATGGAATTTGTTTATTGCAGATGACAAGATTGTTGAAAGGAAGATGAGCTGGGGAGCTGGAGGAAGACAATTGATGGTGGGGACGATTAATCACTGGAGACTCTTGGCTCATTTACATGGGATGAGATTTACTGCACTGATGGCAAAATAAAGTGCATCATCCATCGTCTCTCCTCACCGAGAGGCAGCCGTGATGTCGGTGCCCACCACTGACCATGGAGCTCTCCCAGGTGAGGGCCTTGTCATCTCGTGGGATCCCCAGGTCTGAGCTCTCATTTCCTACCTCATCCCTTTCCTTGGCGGATCGTGGGCTTGTGCTAGCAATGGAGTGGAGAAGAGAGAGGAGGGGAGCCTCCTTCAGCCTGCCCCTGCAGGAGCATGCAGCCCCTGGCTCGGGAGATGCACTTTTGAGGTCAGTCATTGACTTCTCGACAGGGCAGCCCCCCCCCTCAGGGGATGCAGCATTAGTCGAGTCCTCTCAGGAGGCAGGGAGACTCGGGGACAATGCCCATTTCCATGCCTACGCCATTCCAGGAGCTCCAGTGCTGAGATGCAGTCAGGAAAGACAACAGGTCTGGGTCTAGAATCTGAAAGATGGGCACTTTGGGGCCAAGGGGCTCCAATGCAAGCCAGTTTTTAGAAACAGATGGACTGGCTGCCCAGCCTTTCACCTGTTAAACCCTGAGCCTGGTTCTCGTTGTTCTTCCTGGTGTATTTCAAACCTTATTTTTTCATATTAAAGCAGGCCTGGACACTGAGTTTAAAAACAAAACTTAGCGCAATTGAGAGGCAATAAGAAATTTGAGGAGAAAATGAGCAAACAAAAAAATTACAGCCCAACTAGTCTATCTGCACATACGAAGATAGAAGAGTGAAAACTTGATATTGTTTGAAGTAGTGGGAATGTCTTAGAAGTTCAGAAGATATAAATGATAAAATGAAATATAAAATAAAGGGGAAGGGAGTAAGAACAACAGAGACCAGTTTGTTAAGATTCATTATCTACATCTATGAAATGTCACAATGAATCCTCCATGTACAACTAATGGATGCTAAAGAAAAAAGCAATCAAAAGTTCAACATTTTTCCATTCAATTACATCTCGTGGTAAGAGGCAGATGCTGGTATCTCCAGGAGTCTGTGTAAAAGAGTAAGCATCAATAGATACAAATTGCTGCAAGGTTGTAAGAGTCTCTCTGCAAACAAGCACTTTCTCTATACTAAAATTTTTAAATCTATAAAGCCCAGAAGATCAGCATGCATATTTTAGGTGGAATAATTGCATAAATGCTCGTTAATTTTTGTTGTACAATGCTGACTTCCAAGTACTGAAAGGCTGACAAATGACTCTTTAACCCAAACTCCTATCTAGCAAATGTACAGCAAGAAAGAGCTGCTATCTAGCCTTCAGGCACACACTTATGCCTTCCAAAATGGAAATATTGTGATTTTTCCCGTGGATGTGTATGAAAAAGCTGAATATCTCAGAGTCTATGCCAGTCTCTGAATGGTCTTTATTTTTGTGTTCCTTTTGCTTACAAGAAGAATGACTCAAAAATCACTGCAGGAGCCTTGGAAATCAACCTGCAGATCAGTATAAACCCTGTCTCCTGCCTCACCCCATCTGTAAGAATTCAAGTGGTTAGGCCTACATGCCATCAACCTAAAATTATACTAAAAAATACTGGAAGAAAATCAGAGAATAGTTTGCAGACTGGGCAGAAAGATTTTAAAAAATTCAACTTAGAGAATGATCCATACAGCAAAAATTGAGACTTGATATGCTTAAAAATGATCAGTTAAGGCAAATAAGATTGGAGGTGTAGAACACACACATGTATGGTAGGAGACTTCTAATGAGATTCTTGTTATCTAAGTCAATAATAAGAAAACAAGAATCTTTCTTGCTCTGGACAAGGATTTGGATTGACAATGTAGAAAAATGACAATTGTGTCAGCCATTAAGGAAAAGCCAAATAACACACTACATGATCCATGATACCCACGCAAGCTGGCCTTAAAATAAAATAGAAATTTTGGAGGCCAGGACTTTGGCCTCATGGTAGTATGCTTGCCTAGCATGCATGAAGACTGGGTTCGATTCCCTGGTCCCACATACATAGGAAAAAGCCAGAAGTGGTGCTGTGACTCAAGTAGTAGAGCCCTAGCCTTGAGAAAGTCCAAGGACAATGCTTAGGCACTGAATTCAAGCCCTAGGACTGGCAAAAAAAGAACATTTTAAATGTTGGCAAGAAAACAGAGCACTTGGTATACTAAAGGGATACAAAAGATTATAACCACTTTAAATAACAGTTCAATAGTCTTCCACAAAATTAAACATATTTAGCATCATACCCAGAAGTTCCAATTTTATATGTTTATCTGAAAGATAGAAAATTTTCAGAGGTCTACACACAGATATTTATAGTAGCAAATTTATTTTCACCCAAATTTGTGAACAACTCAAAGGTCCACAAATTGGTAAACAGATAAATCATTTCTTTTATAGGAAGAAATGCCACTCAGTAATTAAGAATAAAAATAAGAGTAAGACAAATTGCTAACTAGATTAACCTCATAGGTAACTCTCAGAAGCACGATGCGAATTGGGCACATTACACTTAAATGGCCACTATATGATTCAATTCACATTAATGACATTCTAGCAAAAACAAAGTTTTAGGAACAGACCAGCAGTCCTCAGACCCGGGGAGTGAGGAGGGAGGAGAGACCAGGCTGCAGAGTGATAGTGAGAAGGGCTAACAGGATCTTTTTAGCGGTATGGAAAGAGTTGATGTCCTTAACCTGTCTCCAAAGTGGCTGTATTCCTGTCAATTTATAGAACTATACACCTAAAGTGAATGAGTTTCACTCAGTGGAAAGGTATGAGATGGTCGGGTACAAGATGTGTCCTCCATTGGACCCTGAGCCCAGAAGATCCTGCTGGGTAAACAAGACAACTTAAAAAAAAACAACTATAAATGATATTTTTGAGTCAGTATGGGCAACAAAATGAAATATAGTGGTTACTGAATAATGTTAATTTCTTGAGATATAACCATAGGAGGAACAATAAGAGAAGGTCCTTGCTTTGCAGAGACAAGATTAAGTGTTCAGGAGTGAGAAATATACCATTACATCTGTAAGTTGTTTTCAAGTACTAGAGAAAAGTGGTGTGGGGTATGTGTGTACAAAGTGAGAGAGCAAGAAAGCAAGGTGGGGGAAAAAGAATAAATGAGAACGAGAGAAAGGTTCATGTATAGTATAGTAAGTCTGAGTAGAATACTCATTGTACCATTTTTTTTCTGTTTTCCTGTAGGTTTGACAATTTTCAAGTGAAGAGTTGGCAGAAAAATGTGTTAATCCTTTTTTACCCAACAGTGACCTTTGAAAAAGTTTATCTTGACATAATCAAAGCTATACACAGATGTAGGGGTAATCCACTCCGAATTCTGTAGTTCATGCTTAAATTTTTAGAAAATACCAAAATGTCCAGCAATATCCAATACCTGACACAGTGGGAATCCAACACATTTTTTATTGAACAAATTTGTGTTTGAATTATGGGATCATGAATAAATAAATTATAGACTATAAATATAATAGAATGTTATATTGACTTTAAGTATGCTTTGTTAAATATTTAATGACATGTGAAATGTTTATGCTATATTTAAATGAAAAATTCAGACTGTGAGACTTGAAGATAGGAAGTGGTTTTCAAAAGATTTTTTTTGACACATGGAGAGAAAGCCTAGAAACAATGAACTAAAAAGTTCAAGTTGGTTGTTGTTTCTAGTGACAGGATTTACATTTTTGTTGTTGTTTATACTTTGCCCTATTTTCCACTTTTTGATACTGAGTATATTCTTTTTTGTTTAGTTTTTGTTCTGACATCTAATACTGTGATTGAGTTTAGCAATGCGTGGGAAAGGGGAGAGACATGTCTAGAAGAATATCAGAAAACAAGTCTGCATAGGGAGGCAAAACAGGATTGACAGCATAAAATAATGGATGATTCCTGCAAATGATACAAGGATTAACTGATTCACAACCTTTGTGGCAAAACGCAAGACTTACGCATTTTTAAATATATCTTAATAAAACAGTAGCATTTTCTGACTTTGTGTTACTCTTAGCACAAATTTAAAACTTAGAATTAGCTAAAGCAATTGTTCTGTTTCCCAGAATTTTCTTGGAAGCCCCCTTATCTCCAACTACATAGTGTGTGTGTGTGTGTGTGTGTGTGTGTGTGTGTGTGTGTGTGTGTGTGTGTGATGTATAGATGTGTGTACTGGCTGGGGTAGAGAGAGACCCTTCTCCTGTGTGCGGCAGCTGGGGTACACAAAAAGCCCCTGTCTGATGTGTCTCCACCCCCACTGGATGACACCCACTCCCAGTCAGAGCCCGTCTCTCCAGATCTATGACTGCAGGGAAGAACACTGAACAGGAAAGAGGCCTTGAAAAGGCCAAGAGGAAATGTGTGAAAATGTGAAGCTGTTTGTCAAAATCTTCCAGCCCTAGGCAGCCCTGGGCTCCGGAATCCTGTCGCTGTGGATCAAGGCTGTGTCAGAAGGAAGCTGTGGGGCCTGGGATTTCAGAAGACATCCTCAGCACTGAGGAGACCTTGTCTGGAAGAAGGGCCGTGGAGTATCTGGCTCAGTGCACACTGTGTGGGACACGGTGCAGGGTCTGGGCTCGGTGCACACAGTGAGGGGACTGGTTCAGCGAACACAGGCTCTGTGCAGGGTCTGAGCACAATTCACACAGTGCAGAGTCTGGGCTCAGTGCGCACAGGTGCTGTGCAGAGTTTTCTCAGGGTTAGAGCTGGGAAGCCAAGGTCCCAGGGTAGTGAAGCCAGGGCCATGCTGACAGGATTTAGGGTTGACATGTCTAGTGCATGTTTGGGGAGTAAAGGAGTAGCTAAGCAGCTCAGCTTGCTCTGAGTGGAGCTGGAGGCCATGGTAAGTTTTGTGTCTGAAATCACCCACTCTCCCCTAGGGGAGATCCTAACACCAGGCAACAGAGGACCTGGGCTGCAAGCCCCTGAGCTGAGGCTGCTTTCCATAGTGTGCCTTTCTCCAAAACTCAGTGATCTAGGGCTTGGCTGTGTTACGAGGCCGGGATGTGTCAAAATGAAAATAGAGAACCTAGCAGGAATTATTTAATTTAATTTTATTTTAATGTATAGAGGGGTTGCAGTTATGTTTGCCAGGTAGAAGGTGCATTACTTCTCACACATTGATATCCCTTCTCATGTTTTTGTCCCCATTTTCTTCCCCCTCCCCCCCTCATCTTGTTTTCCCCCCTTCCCTTTCCTATTCTAAATAAATAAATACACATATGTACAATATACCAGGTAACAAAGTCAGATACTGTAACAATATGAAATTAACCAAAGGGCAACAAAAGAGAAGAGAAAAAATATAGTACATTAAGAACAACAATCACTCATAATTAAGCTATTGTTTCCATGTCCTGGAGGTCCATTAATTTAGCCTCATCCTATATGGCTTTATGTATCTAGGGTTTGAGCTATTGTAATCCTCTGCTAGGAGAGTCCTAGGTTTGTACTAATTATTACAAATGAGGGAAGCCATTGAGCTTATGTTCCCTTGGGTCTGGCTTACTTCACTTAATATGATTTTTTTTCCAAGTCTTTCGCATGGGTGTCTCAGTGGTAGAATTCTCCCAAGTTTTTCCATTTCCTTATGAATGGGGCGATGTCGTTCTTTCTGATGGCATTCCATTGTGTATAAATACCACATCTTCTTGAGCCAATCTTGAGGGGCATCTGGATTGGTTCCATATCTTTGCTATGGTAAATAGTGCTGCAATGAATATCGTTGTTCTAGCAGAAAGTTTTAAGCAATTTTTATCCTTATGTAATTTTCTAAATTAATAAATAAAAAGCTGGGTGTCAGTGGTTCATTCCTGTTATTACAGGGATACTACCTTCTTGGGAAGCTGAGAACAGGAGGATTGACGTTTGAAGCCTGCTGGGACACAAAATGTCTATGAGACTCTCAATTTCCACAAAAGGAAAGTGGACACATTGATGCATTCTTGAGATCTCAGCAACCACTTAAAGACTGAAGTAGACAGACTGCAGATGAGGCCAGGAGTAAAGACTTTCAAACCAACCAGAGAGAAACAGGGTTGGAGGTGTGGCTCAGAGACATTACAAGGGTGAGGCTCTGAGTTCAAAAACAACCTCCACTTAAAATAAGTTTTGAATTGGTCATTTTGAATGGAGAATATTTTTTCTGCACTGTATTCCTAAAGCTGGCCATGAAGGCCCGGGGGAAACTTTTAGCAGTGGAAATGGAAGCTTTGCATCATTCTGTGCAGCAATAGCTTCTGCTGAGATCCGTGTGTTGCAATCAGTTCTTATCCCTTGCAATGGACACTGGCCCCTACATAATGCAATTATGCTGCAAAACTACTTTTATGTCTAGATTCAGCTGAGTTAAATACTAAGTGTAGAGTTCTACGAAACTGTGTGGTTAATAAATGATGTTACGACTTAATGCGATGCTTAGGAACCTTTGAGAGCTTTTATCTTCATATTTTAAATTCTTAATGATCCCTCCCCTTTCTTATTAAAGCCATTTGGAGAAATAAATCTTTTTCTTTAGGAAACCCTTAACATTTTCCTCATTTGCTGGAGGCAACTCTCTCTCTCTCTCTCTCTCTCTCTCTCTCTCTTCTCTCTCTCTCTCTCTCTCTCTCTCTCTCTCTCTCTCTCTCTCTCTCTCTCTCTCTCTCTCTCTCTCTCTCTCTCTGTTCCTATGGAACAAAGAGTTGAATTTTACTGTGACAATTCAGTTGGTCTGATCACAGTGTGAGCTGTCAGCACATATTTCCATATTCAGACATCTCTGAGTGGGTACACACATGTTTAGAGATACACACACACACACACACACACACACACACACACACACACACGCACACACAGAGTCACAATGTGGGAAGCCTTACAACACACAAGTAGCCAAGGTCCTCACAGGCTGTCCAGCCCAACTCTGTCACTCCACATGTGATGAATCTGAGGTTGAGAACGGAGAAGGGTGGTCAGGGAGAAGGGAAGGACTGCCCTGTCCTCTGTGGTGCCATGGGGAGGATGGGAGGCAGGATCAGGAGTTGGGAAGTGGCTCTGTTGCCAGCATGTGGTGAAAGACCACGTGCCTATATTCCTGATGGGAAGAGTCTGGCCCTGTACTCGCTGGTGAGAAGGCTGAGATGGAGGGGTGTGAGAGGAGGGGCCAAGGCCTCGTCCTGGGTGCTTCCTGAGGGAGAAGGCCTCAGAAACCATCCTCTACGTCTCACCTTCCTGCAACTCAGCAGCTGCTGGAGGCTTCCGTCCAGCCACCAGCGTCCTGCTTATTGAGGCCAGTCAGACCACGAAACCAAGTCAGACTTTACAGAAACCAAGTGGAAACTGCTCTGTGGTTGCAATTCTTATGTTTCCATTTTCAGCCGGGCCATAGCCTCCCATCATCCCCCGTCCCCCACCCCAGGCTGCAGCCACAGCCTCCTAGGTCTGCTCTGGTTGCTTATTTGTCCCTGGAACCTGAGTCAGAGCCGGCATCCTGAGGGAGATTTCCATGCCCTTCCCTGGACTACCCCCCAGAGGCCCATTTGTCGTCCTCAGACCTCCGAGGGTCCGATAGGCTCCCTGTGCCAGACACAAGGGGCATACTCAGTGCAGGGCTGCGAGTCCACGGCGGCCTGAGTTTCCAGCAGCCTCCCAGCCCTCCTTGGTGAGGACAGGCAGTGTTTCTGCTACTGGCTCAGGTGAGGGCTGAGAGATGACTTCAGTCTGATCAAGTGAGTCCTGGTTCCTGTTAGGCAGCTGTATCTCTTGATTTTGATGTTATTTTTCTTTATCTGCTGCTTTACAGCTCATGCAACTGTAGGTCACTTAAATATGCTCTAAAGCCAGAACAATTCCTTGGGAGCTTATCAGAGGCAGATGTAGAGTGAAAGCCGGGCCTGATGTCACTGGGCGCAATGGACCCTAGCCAGTGTTGGGGTGTCTCAAGGCCACTCTTAGGACATTTGCTGCTGCTGTTGGTAAGATTCGTCCTATTTAAAGGTGGTAAGGACAGTTGTACCATTAACTCCATGAATTTGCCTGTGTGATTTCCAAGACTGAAGTGAAAGCTCACCTGTGCTCCCCAGAGCTCTTCATGTGGGCACTGCAGACGGAGGCCGGCGCTGCAGAAGGAAGCTCCGTGAACACGCATCTTCTCCAGGTCATCCTCGTATCTCGTCCACTGGGGGGTGACAGGCAGGATGCAGGGTTATTAACTGTTAAGAGGAAAAACTTACTTTTAACAGAAATCACAATCCTTTTTCAAATTAAGGGAAAATGACTTGCTTATTTCAGCCAATAAAAATCATAGTCAAAATCATTTATTAACCAGCTGGTGGCAGTGTTTTCATTAAGAAAAGATAAAACAATACTTTGCACACTCCTTCTGAACCATTTTTATTGTGTTAAAAAGGATGGAGTTTTTTTTGTCCTTATCACCAATATGCTGAAAATTCCCACTGAATTTGGAGTTCTAAGAGGAACCAGAGTATTTGGTAGTTCTTCCAAAAGTTTGTGCCAGCAGGAAATTAATTATATAAAGTAGACAGGGGAAATTTAAATGTTTGTTTTGTTTTCTTTTTCAATTACTAATCCTTTTGTTACAATGTGTAAGAACAGACTGTAGATTCGCTCCACTGGGCAATGTATCCACTGGTGGGTTACAGATTGACTTCCCCTATGTCGACAAACACTTTATGTATGTGTTCATGCTGTAGCTTTAACTCAGGGCCTCAAGCTCTGTTTTAGCTTTTTCATTTAAGGCTGACACTCTACCACTTGAGCCACAATCTCTAGTCCCTGTTTTTTTGCTGGTTAATTAGAGATAAGAGTCTCTCCGGATTTGTCTTCTCTGGCTTTGAACCTTGATCCTCAATTCTCAGCCTCCTGAGTATTTAGGATTACAGACATGAGCCACCAGAGCCCAGCTAAGATGCATTTTTGACAAGGGAATCATTCCTCTTCACTGTGTAATATCAAAGAGAAGACAGTGGGATTCAGCTTTCTTCTCTAAAATGAAATGCTTTTTCTCACGCACTCTCTGCAGAAAAGGAAATCTGCCCGCAAAGAAGCAAGTCCTACGTCAGATCAGCAGAGTGCCTCGAGTTTTATTTCTGTACAAGGTCACATGACAGCATCCTTGCCAACGTTTAGATTCCATTATGCCAGAAAGAATTGCCAATCAGGTGTGGGAATAACGTTGCCCTCCTACTGAAAACACCCAAAATACCCGCAGCCTTGACCTCTCCATCTGGGAGGATGAATGAGCCCTTCTCTGAAGACCGAGCCTCCCACCCGATGCGCTGCTGGCGCCATCTGCGCCGTCTCCATCTGGGAATGGGGTCCAGAGCCCCCACAGCCGTGGGCTCTAAGTCAGCGCCGGTTCCCAGTAGACTCTGTGGCCCCTTGGCTCTGCGGGAAACACCGGATGGTACAAAGCAAAACTTGGCAGTCAGTATTTCCCCTCCTCGCATAGAATCTGTGCCTTCTTACTATTCCTGGGATAAGAAGTGGGTCACTTTTATTTCCAAGGGTATGTTGTTCTATTTGGCATTGCATTTAGGGTGATCTTTACTAATTAATACTGCCAAGCACCGTGGCCCAGCTGCCCCTGAGATGCCAAGTCCTCCACACTCATACAGCCGGCTGCTTGGGTCACCGTAAAGGCTTGCACAGCAAATTACAGAAAAACGAAGGCGGAAGCCTTGGGACTGCAGTTTTTAGTCCATGAAGACTGTGACGCCTGAGTGAAAAGCACTTTCTTGATTGGATCAAGTGGGGATACACAACCCGCCCTCAGGCAGGGTGGCAGATCCTGGAGGAATGAGCCATTCTCGTCTTCACATCTGCCGGAAACATCACAAGGACTTAGATGACTACCTGAGTGACAGACATGACACAAAATCTGTCCCAGTGCTTGCCCTGTGGCCAGGGAATCTGAGGCATGAGCAGATGCTACAGATGCCTGTAAGACACACATGATGGGCACCAGAGAAGAGAGGAAGCATCCAATGTCCTTCAGCAGTCCTTGGTCAAGGACCAGGATCCTCGTGTTCTCATGGATACTAGCCCATGGAAGACATGCATCATTTGGCGTACACAAAGTGATCTTAGCTTCAAAATAGGATGCTCTTTTGTTTCTGTACATAGTCACATGACAGCATCCTTGCCAATGTTCAGATTCCTTTCTGCCAAGAAGAATTGGCAGTTAGGTGTGGAAATTACGGTGCCCTCCTACTGAAAAACACTCAGAACACCCACGGCTTTGACCTCTCCATTTGGGAGATGAATGAGGCCTTCTCAGAAGGACTGAACCTTGCAGCCTAGCGGATCAGGGTTCTGGCCCTGGTGGGCAGAGCAATTGTCTTCAATTGGTAGAAGGTCTGGTTCATCAAAGAAAGGAAGAGATTTCAAAAAGTGCTCCATTTCAGCTCAGTACTTTCTAGCAATTCAAACTACTCCTGATACAGGGGGAGAACCTGAACGTGGCCTTAGAATGATTTGGAATATAAATCTTTATTCTTATCCAAACTGGTGGAATGACCTTGAAAAGGTTACTCATCTTCTCTCCTCCTCTCTCCTCCCTCTCTTCCAGTTTGTTATGGTTGATAACTTGGTCCAATCAGTCGGCATGGAGTGAATCTCCATGTAAATCATGAGTCCAAGCATCTAAAGGGATCATCATTCTTAAGAAGTCAGTGGCTATCAAAGGTCTAAACAGACAAGGCCATTTAATTTGCCAATACTTGATCCAGTGGCACTTCCACGCTCATTTCTGTGGCTTCAGGTAATCGTTTCAGTAACTTAGGGAAGAGTCTTGCCATTCATACTTTGGGGCCTAGAATTTGCATTAGAAGGGAAATTAACTGTCCCAATTAATGGTGATGCTAAATCTGAACTGGCATCTTTGGAGAGGGTAGTGGCTCAAGCAATCATCTCCCACATCTGACCTCTGTCCCACATGTCAGATTCCTCTGTGGTGAACCCTGGCTGCCCTTGCCCTACAGACGAGGAGAGTGGCAGAGGCGCATTCCTGTCCCCGCCCACTGAAGGTCAGTCACACTGGCAGTCTTCACAGGTCCTTTGTACCCTCTGTTTCTGAGCCCCATGAGAAGCTCCTCGCTGGTGTAACAGCCAAACCTACAAGTGTCTAAAGCCTCAGAAGATCAAAGGGCTGTCTTCCAAAATATGTTCCAAATAGCTGTAAATCTCTCCTTTAATCTGAATTGTAAATTCTACAAACACCACCATGATCTCCCAAGAGTCCCAGGAATGTGTGAACAGCTGGGCAAATGCTACTGTGGTGCTAATTGATTGACTAGCCCCAGACATGTCTGTCTTAGCCTGGCTTGAACTGGAGCAGTGTTCTGGTGGTGGTCTTCTGGCTTGCTAATGAAACATTATGAGCAGAGTGAGAGGGAGCTGCATCTTACAATTAATACCATGAGAAGATGGGAGGGAGAGACGGAGCTACACACACACCACAGATCAAATTGCGCTCTCAAAACTCTGCTGCTTCAAGTGAAGAGTCCTGGGTCTCACTAGGATCATGGATCTTGGTCAAGATCCATCTTGATGATTAGGATTATCAAGGCTCTCTTTCCAGGAGAAAGAATCTGTGTGGTCTCATTATTTGTAGTCTTGCTCTTTCCTCCCTTCCTCCTTCCCTTCCTCTCCTCTTTCCTAACCTCTGTCTCCCTCCCCCGCCCCCCGCCCCCCACCCTGGCCCACCATCCCCGCCATCTTCTCCTTTCCTTCTTCTCTTTCTTGTCAGTTAGATTTTAGTTTTATCAAACTTGCTCTATTCGTGACATGAGTTAAACATTTATTCCTTACCAATCTATTCACTCAACTCACTGTAAGCTCTTCAAGACCTTCAGCCAATTACCTAGTGTTAAAATCCACATTTCCAAAAATATTCTTGTATATTTTCATTTTGGTTTTTGGAAATATGTCATTAAATTATTATTTTTTTGTAAGATCATCCTTTGTTATTTATATATTATGTCTCTATCACAGTTTGTAGTCTAAGATTACTTTGCCTTGCTTTCATTGGAGTTAAAAGGCCTCATTAGCGGTATAATCTCTTGCCAAGATGTTCAGACATGTCATGATTTCTATTCCCTCGACCTCATGAAGAACTGAGTCTCAGAGCCCCTGCCCTCCTAAGCCTGGGCTGTCATCCAGAATGCCTGAGACACACTGTGGCTTGAACACACCTTCCTTGCTGGTCCTTGGTTTTCTACTCTGACCTTTCACCTCATGACCTGCTCCTCTATTCTGGGCTGTTGATCTAGACCATGTGTCAGGGCGAAGCCCATCTATCTGAAGGTTCAAGAAAGTATGTATAAGAAGTATGCATCCCTGAAATATTGCTCACCTGAAAAATGTCTCCTTTTTCAAAACTTTATTTGCTGTCTTTGCTGGGTCCAGAGATTCTGCAGGTTATAAAGTTCCATGCGATCAGCTTTCCACTCTTGGGCTATCAACCTTGGCTTTCAGCTAATTTTCAATGCTATTGGGAAGACTGATCTTGATTCTGGATCCCGTGCATGTTTTGGTTTCATATTTATTTTCTTCTTTCCTTTCTGGAAGGATTTCTTTTTAAGCTTTCTGAGCTTTCACCATGTTTAAATAGACTCACTGAGGCCTTCTGCCAGGATGTGTGGTGGATTTACATTCATGCCCTTCCATTCTCCCACATTTTCTTTCTCTGCACTCTGGGAATTGAACCCAGGAACCCAAGCATGTTAGGCAAGTGTCCTGCCAATGGAGCCATGCCTGCTTCAGTTTGCATTTTGGTTCTGAGAAGTAGAGTCCTGCTAACCTTTCCTAAGCTGGCTTAGAACTCATGATTCTCCTGCCTCCACCTCTCAAGTAGCTATGATTACAGGTATAGGCCCCCATACTTTTCCTCATTATTGCACATTTTCTTGCATTGTTTTGTTGATTTCTTTTGATCTTCTCTCACCTTTCAGAGATCCTCAGACCTCAGCCTCCTGTGTAGCTAGGATTACGGGCCTGAGCTACCATGTCAGGCTTCACCATGTCCATTTTGAGTAGGATGCATCAAGATAAATGTCACCCCGTCCACTATGCGTCCAACCCCATCCATCAGCTCAAGTTTTCTGGTACAATTTCACGTACATATGTTGAATATTATGAATAGAGCATAAACAGATTTCTAACAACTCACCCCCTTATTTAATCATCCCTGTTATTTCTACTTCAAAGTCCTCCAGGGCCGTGAACAACCAGGCTTTCTGAAGATCGCAGTACAGAAACACTCTTAATTGATTCTATTTTTTTCTTGCAGCCATGTTAGACTTAAGTTCTCGGAGGTCTGCTGGGTCATTGACCTCTTCTCTGTGTATGTCACCAATTCAAGAACTTTACTGCTGCCCTTTCCCTCTTTCTCTTTGTCCTTTTGAGTTCGTGCCTGTTTTCAACATCCTTTTGTTACCACGATTAATGAGTTCCTAGAGGACAGAAGTGTGTGTTTCACCTTCTGCCTTTAAGTAGAAGGTCAACCATCATTTCCCTGATGAAAACGTCAACAGCCATCAGAAATCACTTCCTCGTGTCTAAGACCACACAGGAATCTTTTATCACTTGTTTGCCCGTCTCGTTCTCTATGGAGATGAAAGAGAGTGAATCATGTCATTCCTGGGTATACTCTCAAGTATTCTGTTAACCTGCCACCAAAGGTGAGTGGAAGGAGCCCCCTCTTTCATTAGCAATCCACTTAACTTTTCACTTGTGCTTAAGTGCCATCTACAGCCCACTGTGATTTCTTCCATGCTTCTGGCTCTACTTATTCCCAGTTTTTCATTTCTTAAAATAGAGCAAAACATAAGTAAGTAATTTATTCATCTAGTGAGTGTTTATCTTTTTCCAGTTAAGTACAGGGATTACAACAGGAATTAGAGAAAAATGCTCTGCCCACAGGGACTTTATATCCCGCTATAGTACAGCTAAAATTCTAACAGTCCTTCTCTAAACATATTTTTGTGTGTTTGTTGTGTTCACATAGTACATATTTATAAGTTCATACTAATATGTTCTCATATTACAAAGGCAATTTAGAGGAAGAATATTCCTTTTGGTATTTCAATCTGGACACAAACAGAACATTAAAAAAATTCACTTAGCTAACAGCAAAAAAAGACAAATAATACAACCAAAACTTTTTTCATTATAGGTGGATATTGAAGTAGACCTAATTAGGTTTTTTTTTAAAGCCTCCAAAAACAAAAAGCAGCTTAAAACCTAAGATGAATTTTTTAAAAATTTGTTTACTAAACTACTGGTCTCCAGCGCCATTTTCTGTTTTCTGTTGTTTTGATGCAGGTCTCTTTCTTGTCTTGGTCTTTTCATTGGTCCAGCTGCATCCTTTTCATCATCACTGTCAAATTTTGTTTT
Organism: Megascapheus bottae; assembly: GCF_031878675.1. Classification (NCBI taxonomy): domain Eukaryota; kingdom Metazoa; phylum Chordata; class Mammalia; order Rodentia; family Geomyidae; genus Megascapheus; species Megascapheus bottae. Next base: position 3,835,430 of record NC_143523.1, read on the forward strand.
CTTACTCTGAAAATGTACTTTTCCTTTTGCAGACCCAGGCTGGGAAGGTTTATTTCCCTTTTCCTTTTCCTTTAAATTTGCCCCCTTTTAACTTCCATTTGTTTAGGGATTCTTGTTGGTCATCAATGATTTTTTTCAGTGCTTGTTTTTCCACTTCTTCTAGTACATCCCAAGTCACTTCTTTGTTCCTTAATTGTAGGTTACCATTATTTGCACCTTTAGCTTTATCCAGTGCTTCCTTTATCTTTAAGTAGGATTATTCCCTCTTTTGCTCCTCTAACAAAGTCTATCCATTTTATTTCACCATGATTTGAGAAAGGGATGTGTAAATCTTCTCTACAGGTCTGATCATCTAAGTCCCCTGAAAATTTCAGCAAGTATCCAATCTTCTCTTGTATTGATTTCATTTCAGCATTTTCAGCTAACTTTTGTTTTTCCTCTTGTTCTTGTTTAGCTCTTAATTTAGCTTCCATTTTATTTTGCTTTCTTTCTTCATTTTTCTTTGCAAAATAATCATCCTTAAATAGTGTTCGCAGTTCTGTGTCTTTGTACTTCTGACCAGGGGTCTGTACAAACTTCTTGGCAGATTCATTGCTACCAAATGCAGCAAATATTGATCCCTTAAATGCTTTGTGCAATGTTCTTCTCATCTGAATATTTAACACCTGACCTTTATCTTCTAGCCATTCTTTTTATGTCATCGAGGGTTGCATCAGTTGGGAAGCCTTTAATGTAAACAGATCTGTTTTTACATCATTTTTATATTTATCAGTCACTTTAGGGATGAGTTTTCTTGGAGATCTTCTAATTTTAGTTTTATCTTCACTGATTTCCATGAGTTTTGCTTAAGGCTTCTACTATTAAATGAAAGTCTGCTGTCAGACGGTTTAACCTGTTGAATTTTATCATAATTTCCAGAGGTACCCAGCCTTTATCCAACTTGATCTGTTCTTTTAAAAACTTGTCTCATGATAAATTGAGGTCTCCAAAATACTACTCAATTTGATGACAGAATTTGGTCTCCAGAGCAGTCATTTTTTCTTTTTTTTTGCCAGTCCTGGACTTGAGCTCAGGGCCTGAGCACTGCCCCTGGATTTTTCTCAAGGCTAGAACTCTACCACTTGAGCCTCAGCACCACTTCTGGCTTTTTTCTATGTATGTGGTACCAAGGAATTGAACCCGGGTCTTCGTGCATGCTAGGCAAGCACTCTACCACTAGGCCAAACTCCTGGCCCCCAGCCATTTTTTCATTATCACCATTTTCAGCCATTGTGGCTGACTTCTAGGCCTGGTTCTGCAAACACATCGTGCACAGGTTCCCTCTAAACATAAGAAGAACGTGTGTGGATGTTGTGGGGTTGGTTGGGACAGTCCGTTTCAGTTCCCGTTCAGGTATAGTGGGGCATTACTGTTTTATCAGCCCATCATCTTAGCATTTTATGTATAAATTCTCTTCCCAAACTTCTCTTCTTTCCTGAGTTATACTAGCCACACAATATATGAAGGGAAAATGTGAACATAGTGTGTAATGAATATTTCTATCATTGAAGCTATCTTAAAGCATTTTTGTATTTATATCTATTTATCCAAACCTTGTTTGGGGATGTGTCTCTTATGAGCTCATAAAACTAAAATGGAGAATACTATTTACGAAAAGAAACAGTTGCTTCTGGGTGAATTTTGCATCAAGCTATAAAACTAGTATCAAACTTGAGCCTAGCATGGAGAAGTGGATTGTACTGAAACGAGAATAAGTTGGAGCCCGAGAGGGTTCTGGGGATGGATCCATCTGCACACTCATCCATGGATTTCCCAGTCCCCAGTGGAAGTGATGACTCATAACAAATGCACCTGCTGTCGTACCTGCTTGGAATCCCCTGATATCTCCAGTGCCAGCCCCCACCCCTTCCTGAAAACATACTAGAAGACTCGAATCCCTGAGCCCAGGGAAGTGGGCCACAGGTGCCTGTGAGAGGGCACTCTCACTTCTCTGGTCATAGTCTTGCTCCACACAGCTCAGGGGAGGGGGTTAGTCAGTCAGTAGGAGTCATTGATCCTGAAAACCATGCTCAGTCTACGTGACACCCAAGCAACTGTTTCACTTAATTCCTACCTCACAAATTGTTCCTGAGAGTTGAGTGTGTTGTAGTCTCTGGAAAAGTCTCTAAAAGAAAGCCCAGTGGAGGCCCAATGTGTAGCTTCTCCTAAGGATGTCCTCCACATCATAGCTTCTGACACACAGAGGATGAGGTTCAGATGGGTGATGAACACGTCACATACGTCATTCTGGACAGGGACTGACCCTTGACCATAGTTAATGGAGCCAACCAGGACATGGCCTGGGGCCTGGCCAGCCAGAATTCTCCTGTCCAGGTCTGCAGACAGAGAGAACAACTGGGAGAGCAAGTGTCCTTCTCTCGGTACAACTGACACCATCTGATGAGCTCACGGTGGCCCTGGGCCCCTCTGATGGAGTAGGAGGAGAGGAAACAGAGACAATGGCAGAGGGCTGTCCTCACTGACAGCCTGGCTGAGGCTGAGCCTGGTCCCAATGGCCTCCAAACTCATCCTGAATCCTTACTCTTGTGACTGGGCCCTGTTCGTCAGAGGAGTCAGTATGAGACCTCCCACGTCCCCAGCACATAAATGCCGCGTGGTTCTCCCCAGAACTGGATGTTCCTGACTTCCTGTGGGTCTTCCTCCTGCCACACGAAGCCAAGATCCTCTGGAGACTTACTTATTTCCCCAAGATTACATCAAGCTGTGTTTCAAATTAGAATGAAGAAATGGAGAAGGAAACGAATAGCGAGATGCCGTGGGGATTCACCGAAACCCACTGAGACTGTCTCTGGGAGCCAGGCTGCTGAGCAGCCAGACACCGCCCCTGCTCCAGCCACCCTGGAGGGGCAGCTTCCTCCTGCGCCTGCCAGAAGATTCTTTTCTGGCGTCTGGAGTCATGGAGAGTGCTGTGTCACATCCCTGGCTCCTGTGCTATTTCAACACACCTCCTATTGGATGACAGCTGCTTGAGGACAGAGACGCACTTCTTCTCTTCCACCCTCTCCTCCTCCATCTCGAAATCCTGCCATACATGGAGAAGGAAGAGTCACAGCATAGAGTCAGGCCCTGAGGGAAGCACCAGAGTTCTTCATTTGTGAAGATGTGATCACCATTCTGGAAGACCTCCCTGACGCTCAGACAGTGACAGGCGCATGCCATGCTGTGCCTGCATTCTAAAGAACCTGAACTATTGCACTATAACATGACATTTCTGTGCTTTCTCCTGCATCGGATCCCAGACTTGTTATGTTACAGTCCAAACAAGACCTTGGAGGGGTTGGGCAGTGGCTTTACCAGGGCTGGAATTGTGGATTCTGTATTTACAAAGAAATGTGAGTGCCAACAGGATTAAGGGTTAATAACGGTGTGATATATGCTAGTGCTATGTGTGTAAATATTTTCTACAAACTTGTGTGCCATCCTAGAATTAAATGTGGAAAAAGGAACTTGTGCATTAACTTCAGCAAGGAAAATTTAGAGGAAAGTAAATAGACAACCCACACAACCACTCTACTACAAGAATTCTAGAATACTCATGATTTTTAAAATATGTAGTTTAATCTTATAATTGACTTTTTTCCTTTCTAGCAACTAAATATCTTATTATGCAAGAGAAAAAGGAAATGAGAATGCAATAGATTTTCAAAGTCTATTTAATTTTTTTTATCATCTGTGTGAGACCATTTCACCAGGTAGGAAAACTTTTCTCTCATTAAACCAAATTACATTTTAAAAGTTTCAAAGCTTTTAGCAGCACTTGTCAGCAGTATTTTATTAGTGAAAATGCAGAATGGAAGGGGTGTTAACAGCAAGTAATTTCCAAGGCAGAGATGCTTTAAAAATTATGTGTGTGGGGGGGGGGACCTGGAATGGTGAAATGAGACCCAATCTGAAAAACAAAAAGACTATGGGTGTGACTCAATACTAGGTCACTTGTTTAGGAAGTATGGGACTCAGTTTAAACCAAAGGACCATAGAATGAATATATGTATTCATTATATAGAATATATATGCATTATTCTATATACTCATGTAATATTTGCTATGTATTCATTCATATATTCTTATATATTTATTCATATATATTATATATTCATTATATGATATGATACTATAATGTATCATATAATATACACAATGTATATTATAGAACATACTAAAGATTAAATAAATTACTATATATAATGCTATATATTTATGTATATCAGCAAGACCTCCACTAATGAGCCCTTAGCTTTAGATGGAGGAGTAAAATTAACTTGTTTAATGTCCAGAATCTTTTTTTTTTAATGTCCAGAATCTTAAGGTGAGAATGTCCTGAGTTTCCTATTGAACTGAGCAGTTTTAGAATTTTGTGAGAAGTGCAGAGTGGCAGCTAAGGCCAACAGATAAAGTTCATTTCCAGCCACTTAGGATGATGGCTGCAAAGGGGGTGGTATGTATATGGCCTTTTCGTTTGGTAGTGGAAGGGAGAGCTTGCATAACAACTGAGTCATTCCATTTGAATTATGTAAGACATAACAGCAGCTCGACACCTGACATCTGTCCTAGTCAATCCTGATTCTTGTGCATGATGCTGGTGGTATGAAATGCAGCATGTGTCTGCATCTGGGGCACACAGGCAAGGTATGGACCTCTGACATCAACACATACAGAGCCAGACTTTCCCAAAGAGGAGCTGAGAAGAGTTTTGATGACTGCGATAATTAGGGCAATGAAGGTGGTAACATACTAAGAATGACACTGTAAGTAACAGCTACTTCTGTCAGATATTAACAATCAGGCCCCTTACTGAGTATTTTACCATGCTATCTCATTTAACTGCTATAAACATTATAGAATATTGTCATCGATAGGTATTATGACTAGTTTACAGAATAAGGAACTATGTTCTACCAAAGATGAGAACTTTTCCCCAAGACTGAAAGCTACAGAGCTAGGATGACAGTGGGCCCATAATGCCAACGCCCTTGATCTTGACAGGACTTGAATGGAATCCATCTTGATCTGAGACGGGAGTTCAGGGAAGCCCCCCCCACACACACACACTTGCTTTGCAATAACATCACAGTGTCTGGTTTCTATCTCCAGTGCAGTTGTACTGTAAGTGGGACTTAGTGTTTAATCCTTCCATTGCATACACGCTTGTGGTTTCTAAAATGGAAGTTTTAAAGAGATAATGGATACTGCATAATGGCATAAATGTCCCAGAAGCTCTTGCAAAATATTTAATGTAGCTTTTACCATTAATTAGATTCAAACGTTGCTGCTATGTTAAGTCCCTGCAGAGCTTGAAAATTCTGGAGCCGTGGACAGGAGAGGCAATGCGCTCAGTAATGAATTGATGGAACCTCTCTCTGAAGTACAGGGTGGGGTGGGGGAGATGTTCTCTGTAAATCAGAAAAGAGCTCCTCTCCTGAGACCGCAGGGAGCAGGGAGCACATTCGTACTGCCTTACCTGCTCTTGCCTTTCATCAACGGTGAATGGGAAATTGCACCCCTCGCCTATCTCTCTCCCAGGATGATCAGGACCAGTTCACATGTGAACGCGAAAGCATTTTTCAATATTTATGGGAAAGAAGCCTCATCAGAATGGAAGTGATCACTTTGATTGCGGTAGCCACAGATAAAACAGAACACAGGAATGTTGGCAAGCCTTCCACCTCTGCACTCCTCCAAGAGGACTCTTCCTGTCTTCCCCACTCCTCTCTGCTCTGGATTTCTTTTTGTTTGTTTGTTTGGCCAGTCCTGGGCTTGAACTTGGGTCTTCATGCATGCTAGGCAAGCATTCTACCACTAGGCCAAACGCCAGGCCTCTGTTCTGGATTTCTGAGTGACAAGTCCTCAGTGTCCACTGGAGAGTGAGCAGGACCCACAGCTCCGGCAGCCACGGCGCCTGGGGAATGCATTAGCATTCGCACTGCATGGAGAGAAGGAAGTCTCCCACGAAAGAAGAGAGCAACTTCATCTTAATTTTGCTTGCTGAAGGCTTTATATAATACTTCTAAGGAAACAGCACCCTGAGGCAGGTCCCTTGGCAGATGAAGTGTGGTGGCCGAGTTATTAGAGAACATCAAAGCTGTTTAGTCAAAACCAAGGCACTGGAGAAAGGGCTGGCATCTGACTGCAATGGAAATAAAGGCTCTTGTTCACTCGGTATCCAGGCAGCAGAGGTGTCCTGGAGAAATGCTTGTTTACAAGCCGTAGAGCGCTCCCTTCAAAGCCATTCAGATGAAGAGAATGCGCTGGATTGCATCCGGCGGTGGCTGAAGGTAGGTTCATTTCAGACACAGCAGCTCAGGGCTGATGGCTCCCGATCTTGTGCCACATCAACACATTTCTCTTGTCATGGAAAAATGGCTGCCAGGGCTCCAGTCTTCATGGCTGTATGACTTCCCCTTTCCAGGCAGGTTCAGGCAGAGGCTAGCGCCCCTTCCTACAGAGGGGTCCTAGTAGCTGAACTGGCACATGGGTTCACATCACCAAACCTAGAATCAAGGCTGGATCCCATAGGCCCCCCCCCACCCAAGCCCAAGTTCCTGAGGCACAACCTTCTGTGACTGCTTCTGGAAGCAGGAACAGACAGTGTCCACTCTACAAGCCTAGAGCTAGCAAAAGGACGCCGCATCCACGAGACCTTCAAGTCCAGAAATGCTGTCCAAGCCCTGCATTTGTGGCTAAATACCAGGATCTTCCTGTCCTCAACATGAAGCCCATATCATCTGTTCTGACCTCACACACAACCCTTGGAAATCAGAGCTACTGCCAATGAAAGGAAATGTTCAGTTTTTTAATCTACAGAGGACTGCCTTCCATGACAGAGTAAAGGATCTCCTCGAGCTCCACATGCAAATCTCACAGATTTACTGGATGTTACTTGTCTGGGTCCCCATGGCAGCCCTGACCACAGTCAGCTCCCTACCATGTGGTCCACCAGAGTCACAGAGGCCCACACCCCATCAGGAGCCAGCTCTTTCACTTGCATGATGTCTGCCTACAGCTTGGGCCCCTGTTCCAATGGGGCTCAGAGCTCGAGAGCTACACTCACCTCCAGCCAGCGAGCCCACAGCTCCGACCAAGCCCATGGTACCTGCAGGGCCTGGGCAGAGGAGCGGAGAGAGGAGGACAGGGAGGACACTTTGAGGAGAAGGGGCAGGCAAATTGCTGGCTAGGCAGAGGGTTGCTACCTCACCCCTCCTGTGAGTGGAGGCTGCCAGAAGCCCAGGGGTCACAGAGAGTGCTGGCTATCTGAAAACAGTTGCCTTGCTCACCTGTGTCATGCCATCCTTGCTGTCATAGGACTTCATTCCATAGGAAGGGCTACCGTGAAGATTAGCTCACTTCCTGTTGTGAGGAGCCGGGTGTTGTTGCAGACTAAAATGTCAGTCAAAATGTGGTAGACAATGAGTATGACATTTGGTTCTACAAATTAGAATCCAACAACGAAGACTTAAGAGGAGAGAATGTCAAGATATGTACCATGGTCAGGATAACTACAAGATTAATAGACACTTATCCTGGTAAGATGACCGAACTTCAAAGAAATCCAATAATTCTTATAAATATTAGAATACATATATGCATGTGTATATAATCATGGTCTATATAATTGTATAATTGTGCTATGTCCCATATGTCCTTTATACAGTGGACATAGCATAATTACATACAAATACATGAATTACTCCTCAAAGACATAATAGAACTCCAGGAAAATAATGAGATAATTGAGAGTGTACAAAATGTTGAGAGTAAAACATATGCTAACCTCAACATAGTATATTCCACAAGAAGCAGTAAGCAGAGGGCATTGTGAGGGGGCAAAGATCACCGTTTGAGGCCAGCCCAGGCCAACAAAACACGTCTGCCAAAATCCATCCTAACCAATGAAAGGTTGAATGCAGTAGTAGGTGTGTGTCATTCCACACAGGACACTGAGAAGCACTGAGGCCAAGGCTGGCCTGTACTGGGGAGAGCTGTGAGTGGTACAAAGGGAAAGCTCAGCTGGACCCCCATGGGAGGGTGCTGAGAGGAGAAAACACAGACGGATTAAGACATTGTGTGTGACAGTTATTTACTCTGCAGGTTTGGAGTTGGAAGTGAGGGAGAAAATAAAGAGAGAAGAAGCTGGCAGTCATAGGTGGTTTGACTCAGGCTGGTGACACAGGGGCAGGCACAGTGAGACAGGCCGGCCTGCTTCTGTCTGCCCGCAGCAATTCTACAAAACCCAGAAGTCGCCCCTGTGTCTCAGCCATATCAGAACCTACATGAGGTTAGGATGGTATTTAGAGAAATAACTGGAATAACATCCAATTACTGTTTTCATCATTAAGAAGCATTGTCTCTCATTCCTTACCAGGTTAATTTAAAAGTGTGACTTAACATGCCTGTCTTGATGTACACTGACCTGGAATGTCGGTGAAGCTTTCTCTACAAAGCACCCATGTGAGCCCAGCTCTGTGTTGCTAAGTATGTTTAAGGGTCCTCTCCTGTCATGAAGACCCCATGGGTTCCATTTCACAGATGAGCTCGAGACTTGCGGAGGTCTGAGGACCTGTCTGCAGTTTGCTAAGTGACATGCTATTGAGCTTGAGTATGTCTGACTGCAAAGCCTGTCCTTATCAATCCCCAGAAAGTCGAGACTCCACTTCCAGGCCAGCCAAGCCCAGGGGGACCTGGGAGAGAGCACAGTGCACCAATTCGGAGCTGCAGGTTCTGTTTCTTAAAGACTATAAAAGAGTCGTAAGCCGTAATTCTTCCAGGTAGCTGGAGGCTTCCATCACGGTGGCAGGAAGCAGGATTCCAGCTAATGTCATCCTTTGGCAGCGGTCATATTTCACCTTGGTAATTACTAACCCGCCTGCCTGCCCAAGGAGGCGAGAAGTCTCATTGTGGACAGGAGGACAAGAGCACTGAACACCCTACAGGCTGACGGAGCTGTGAAACTGTTGACACAGTTGTAGATGGAAATATCCCAGCGCTCGGTTCCTGACAGGACAGCGAGGTTACAATACCATGTCAGCATTTCCCTCATGTAGTGTGGGCACGAGTATGTAAGTTCAGTTTCTTTTCTTTCTATTGTTCAGCCTTTCTCTTCCCTCTTTCCCATCCCCTGGGATGATTTCGCTAAGTGTTAGTCTCTATGATCAGAGGAACAGGGGCATTGCCCGCTTGGGTTCCTTCCCTAACAGTGTCCTCCTTTGGTCTCGCTGAGTCAGTCTAGCCGTTTTCTAACCTGCTACCTTCCAAGTGTGTAACATCTCTCAGATGTCCCGGGCACACTTCATAGCCTCTGTTTGCCCCTGCTGCCTTTTCTATTTAATTGCTCCCTGCCTGTCCCTCCTACAGCCTGCCTGCAGCCAGCTTGTGACCTTGAACAATGCTGAGAGGTCATGGCAGCTGGGGCTCACTGATAAGCTCTTAGGACTGCGATTGGCACACAGTAGGACTCCAGGAGCTCGGTTACGTGCAGGTGCATAGCCCTAACGTGGATCTTAGACTCAGCCTTGCCCCTAGGGACCTGTTCCTGTGTGGGCCCAGTGTCCTTCCACTGGGTGTGGATTCTATACCACCATCCCAGCAGTTCTGTGGTGTCTACACCCCTGTGCCTTTCCCTCCTTTTGCCTGTGGGAGAACCCTGTAGCTTTCCCTCAGCCACCAGCATCCCACAAAAGTGATGGCTGGGTGAAGTCACTTCCATGGCCATGTTATATAAGGCTCTGATGCCCATCATACTAGAAGATTCTCCCCCTTGCTGGCTTTGAGTAAGCGGGCAGCCATGGTGGAGGCTGAAGCAGATAAAAAGACTGAGCACAGTCTCCAGAAGCCGAGATGATCCCTCACCGGATTGAAACCCAGGCCAGGAATACAGAAATGCTGACAACAACCACACGAGCTTGGAAAGCAATCTGTGATGCCTCAGCATGAGCCCGCAGTCCAGTTGAGACAGACTGAGGGCCCCAAGTCACTGAGGCACTGGGTCCAGTCACCCAGGGCCAGACTCATAACCCTTAGATGATAGTACATGGTTGTTATTTTAAGCCAGTAACTCCTTGGTGACTTGTAGCACAGGGACAGAAATACACCTTCTGATTTTCATTCTGTTTCTTGTTCTGTGTGATCTTAGTGTGGACAGCTGTGGACAGCTGCATGCTAGGGACTACAGGACACATAACGCAAGGCAGACCTTCCCTTACCAGCCACGTGACCTGGAGAAAAATCACATCTGTCTGAGCTTCAGTCTCCTGGTCTGCACATAAAGACAGTACCATCCCAAATTCCCTGCAGGACTGCAACAGAGAAAATGAGACAATACATGGAAAGGTCTCTGTGCAAGCATTTAAGCCTGTTAAATAAGTTAGATGGTCCTCAAGCCGGAGCCTTTTACAACCCCATATTGAAAACCATGCAGCAAGATCTCTTCAGCTTTGATTTTGGGTTGTTTTGTCTTGTTGTAAAATATCTCCATAGATGACATCACTTAAGGTGACACAGGGCAGGAAGAACCTGCAAATACCCAGGCACACAGTCAACACAAGCCAGTCCCAGGTGCAGCTCAGGGGGGGCACACTCAGCAGCTGGACGGTCCCCTTCGCATCTGCTGTGGTCTCCCCAGAGAGGACCACTACATAGCCAGATCTGTGTATCCACTGTTTGTGCTCCAGAGAAAGGGTTCTAACTGCATCCTGTGTGGAGGGCAGGATCCCTAGGAATGCCCTCACACTCTGTGGGATGCACAGACTGAGCTAGGCTCTTAGCTGCTGGGGGACATTTCACATCTGGCACCATGACAGCACAAACATTTTATCTCTTTGAGTGTCACTCCCCCCTCTTCCCCTGCCAAGGTTGGGGCTAGAGAGAGCTGTCCAAGTACAGCCGAGGAAAACTATGTCCTCAGAGAAGAGAGGCAGAGCAGCGATGGGCTGCCAGCACAGACATGCCTCTTGCCTGTCTATAAATATTGACAGGGGAAACAGGAGAGGCAGAGGACAGGGGCTCGCTGGTTCCTGTTTTGCTATTACGATTTGATAGACCAATTGACAGATGAGAATGGTGAGTGAGGACTAAAACTCTGCCATCAGATTATCAAATTCTCTAGCCTACTCTACACAGGAAATGAAACTTGATTATTTTCAGACCTTCCCACCCTGAAGTGTCGATGCTCTCCTGCAGCTGTCCAAAGCTGAATCAGATAGTGTCTGGAATTTAAATTTTATAGCAGACACCTTGGTTTGTGTTATTAGGTTGCCACATTAGAAATAAATAGCCATCAGAAAGAATATAAGATCAGTACTCCTTAACTTGAAGTACAAAAGTTGAAATTGTAATTTTTGTACTTTTTGCCTCGGCTTTTCACCGACACATTCCTTCCTAAGCACAGCTGAGACGGTTCTATAAAGATTTTAGAAGGATTTTACAAAGCATGTTAGAAAATAGTTGTAGGAGCAGCATACCCCTTGCTCTTACATGGAAAGGAGTCCTTGGGATAGAGTTCCAGCTACAGGCTCAGACCCTGGGATGGACCTGAACTTGGCTTTAAAGGCCTGGGGGAGCAACCACTCTCCTTTCAGCACCTTGGAGAGCGCCCACCCTCCCTAACTGGGGCCAGGCCCACAGAAGGCTGCACACCACTGCAGACCTATCTCTCAGGCCGCAACTGTGAAGCAAGGGAGAAAATAGGGAATTTCTGTCCCTGGGCATCATTCATATAGTGAATAATTGCTACCTGTGTGGGAATTTCCCTTGTGTATATTTTATTTCTCTTTCTTATGAATTCATGAAGGCTGAAGATACACTTGATTGATAATGGCATTTGCTTACTGTGAACCTTCCTGTGGCTTCCTGGGCCACTGGGAGAAAAGCAGAGCCCTGGGGAGACCCTTCAGGGACTCATTAACCTGTCTGGTCACAGTTCTTTGCATCCTCTCTGTGCTCACTCAGGCCTGGGCTTCTTTATACATTATTGCAGCACTACCTTTAAAAAAAAGTATAAACTGTCATTAACTTCATGGAGGATTAACAAAAAACCACTCATCTCACCTTGAGCAAAGGAAAGATTTTTTTAATCCCACTGTAATAAAGGAAACTGAATTCACCATTATTGTGCTACCTCAAAGGTAAAAAAATATTTTAAGTTCATCCTTTGGTCTTAAATTCTATACATGGTGTTTAAAATCTCTTTCAATTGGAAATTATCTTTTGAATCTTAGAGGTGAATCTTATTTTAACCTTGAATGCTTGAATTTTAATTTCACAAGAAAAGTGACTGGAAGGCAAACAACTCTTGCTCTGTGGCACTAAACATATAATTGCAATGCATCAAGAGTTAGGATTAGAGTTAGTGTTGGCAAACATAAGGCCTAGGTTTGATCCCCAGCACCACAAACAAGAAGAAAAACCTATGTTCACTGTGCTCCAAGAATGTTGAAATTCTCGCTAATTCTTTCTAGCAATACTATCGATAACAACTTCATCAGAAATTACATGCCCAAATTTGCCTTGTGAAATGTTCCCCCTCTCTACTTTGCTGACCTTCTCATCACCATATAAACATACATATATACATATATATAATTGTATATGCTGATACATATTTGACCTGAATGTATACTGTTATACATAAATGTTATCTATACAACATGTGCACTGTTATTACTACCTGCCAATCTATCAAATAAGCTTCTCTACCAATAAGGTTGAAAGATCAGAAATACCATTTCTGAACTCTGGCCAAGTTGTCCACATCTGGAGCAGGTTCCATGTTGTTTTGGGTCAAGTAGATTGCATATTTATCAAATACATTTGGCCTGTTTCTTTGCTGCTATTTTCTCCCACTGTCTGTGGAATGTAGCAAGGGCATAACAAATATGTGTCAGACAAATGAATTAATACATACATGAAAGCAACCCTACAGAGCTAGTGAAACTGGCACCATCATGTTTGGGTAAAACTTGGGCTCACAAGGATTCTCAAAGCTTACTCAGCATGGCACAACTGGGCAAAACACAGTTGTAGTCTGTGAAGGCTGTGGACCTGGCTCTCTGGCTCTTCACGTCTGCCCTGTGTGCCTCGCTCCATGTTAGCATTCTCTCTGCCCCACCCCAGAAGTCTAAGCCCTCACCTGCTCTTTTTCTTACCCTCCTGGAAAATCTGTGAGTCAGGCATTCATTGGGTTGCACTTGGGTATCACTGAGGGAGTTTGCTAAGTCCTTGCTCATCCTGGAGACTGTGTTCTGAGATCTTCCAGAGCTGTGTCTGCTGCATCCACTCTAAAGGTGAGGTGTTGGGTCTCAACACCACCTGCTGGTGATGGGGACTAGAGCCCCTCGGACCCCTCTTACACCAGATCTGTCCTCGTCCACATGAGAGGGACAGGGGAGGAGCAAAGGAGTCTCAAAACAGGATGTGATGTGCTGTGTTCTCCCTGCCAGGAAGGCTCAGCTGTCCATTCTTGATCACCTGTCCAACGAGTGTCTAAACATGATTCCGAAACATTTTTTTTTATCTTCAACATGATGGTCCTACACCTTAGTAAGAGGTATAATGTTTCCTCAGAGGCCCAATTTTCCCATCTGCCCACTTGTATTCTACTATGACTTCTTTCAAAGTGCAGAAACTTTTTTCACAGTCCTTTTCCCCTGGAGGTTAAAATGATATTTTAGAACCAGAAATAGGAAGAGAAATTTTCCAATTATACTGTGGTGTTTTATTATTCCAGCCAATCCATATAAATGCAAATAGTAGAAAATTAGAAAGGTCCCCTGACACAGCGATCTTTCCTTCGTCGTGGCGGAGGTGCTCATCCCAGCACACTTGCCGCGAGCTCCTCCGTGCCGCACTCACTTTCTGTGTGGAAGCAGTGAATAACACCTATAGGTCTGTTAATTAACAATCCCACCAAAAGTGCTGAGCATGGAAGAAATGCCACTTTCCCCCCCCAAAAAAACCCTACTGTCCTGGCTGCCTTTGACTCAGTGCCCACCGAGCCTCATGGCACCACCCAGTCAGTCATTCCCGCCAGTCTGTAAGTTCAGGTGCTCCAAGGGCCAAGCCCAGGCTTGGCACCAAGTGAGGGGTGTGGAGCTACTACTGGCTATTCGCTTCTCCATGGGCCCAAGGCCAGTAACCATGGCAACAGAAAACAAAGGACAGTTTACTAACTGCACTAGCACCTCTACCTCTCATCCCTCTCCACATAGTCAGCTGGGAAACTCTGAGAAAAGTTTTGATTTCCTGTTTCAACTCTTTTCAAACAAACAGCGAAGTCTAACTGACCTCGGCTTCTCTTGGTGGCCACCAACCCAGCAGAGAGCTTGATGGAAATGGTCGATAGAGACATTATCTCCCAGGTCACATGTTGACCTCTAACGTGGTCCTCTTGAGGCTTCCTTTTGCCACCTGCAGGGAAGCATTGGTCTGCCCCACCCCAGGGTCCTGCACAGAGGTGGCTGCAAAGCTGAGCTGCCAGCGGTAGGCTGGTATCTTCTCCTCACACCTCCTGATGAGAGAACATCATGCGAGAAACTGCAGGCACTGCTGCTGTCTCCATGGGAGGGAATGTATTCTAGCAGGGAGGAAATCTGGATGAACAAAATTAGTTTTCTACCAATTTTAGCTACCTGGCTCCATCTGCAACTTGGACCCCATCTTCACTTAAGCAAGGTGATCGCATGTCATGCTGGTTAAAAAAAAAAAGACCTAATCTAGGATGATCATGGCCATACACTCCTGTAATTTCAGATACATTGAAGGTGAAAATAGGATTGTGGTCCAAGGCCTGAACAAGAGTGCAGAATCCCATCTGATAGAAAAAAGTAAAAGAACGGAGGCATAGCTCAAATAACGGTGCTTGCCTAGTGCTTCCTAAGTTCAAGCTCTAATGACACCGAAGGGAAAGAAGTTGAGAAGGAGGGAAGGAAGGAAAGCAGGAAAGAAGGAAGGAAGGAAAGCAGGAAAGAAGGAAGGAAGGAAAGAAGGAAGGAGGGAAGAAAGGATGGAAGGAAGGAAGGAAGAAAGGATGGAAGGAAGGAAGAAAGGATGGAAGGAAGGAAGAAAGGATGGAAGGAAGGAAGGAAGAAAGGATGGAAGGAAGGAAGGAAGAAAGGATGGAAGGAAGGAAGGAAGAAAGGATGGAAGGAAGGAAGGACGGAAGGAAGGAAGGAAGGAAGGAAGGAAGGAAGAAAGGAAGGAAGGAAAGAAGGAAGGAAGGAAGGAAAAGTAAAAGGATAGGACTCCAAACTTTTCCTTTGCAATTTGAAAATGCACCCCTGTGTGTGCATGCCTGTGTGCATGCGCGCATGGTCGGGGAGAGAGGAATAAGGAGAGAAGGAAAATGTGAATATGCTTTAGAATTTTTTTAAAGTTTTAACAAGGATGTATGTTAATATATGAAGGGTAAAAGTAGGGGAAAAGAGAAACATCTCCTGTTCTCTCCACGGGACGTGAGAGCTGGAGAGTTACCCTGGAAGTCCCTGTCTGCAGCCATCACCAGTTTGCGTTGAGGGAATGCACATGGTCTTGGCAGTCCAGCACCTCCAGATCCTTACACAGTGATTCTGCATGAGTAGAAGGGGAAGGCCCACTCAAAACTAAGGGAATCCTTTGCACAACTACTTAAAGAGTTTAAAAAGTAATTTTTTTTCAAAACCCAAGGTACCCTTCATATTTTCCTTTGGCTACATGAGCTTGTCTGTTTCTGTTTTTAACCATTCATGAAGGACTCCCAGATTTTTACCATTTCAAAGAAGGAGGTGGTCTCAGAGGGCCACTGTTATCTCCAGTCTTGTAACTTAACACTAAAAAGGAAGTGTGTCGGATGGGGAGTTTTGTTAGTTTACTTCCAGAATTGAAATTGAGTCTGTCCTTTTTAACATTTTTTTATTGTCAGTATAATGTATAGAGGGGTTATAGTTACATTCATCAGGTAGTAGGTGCATTACTTCTCGCACACTGATACCCCTTCTCATGTTTTTGTCCCTGTTTCCTCCCCCCACCCCTCCCAATCATCTTGTTTCCCTCCCTTCCCTTCCCTATTTCAAATAAACAAACGTGTATAGAATATACCAGGTAACAAAGTCAGATACAGTAACAAGATAAGATTTGCTTAAAATAACATAATTTCCCCATCTCCTCATCCATTGATCATGCTTCATTTCCTCCCCTAAAGGTCTTTGGTCCCATTTAATCTTGAAGGAATGTAGAGGGTTCATGCTCTACTGCTTCATGCTAAGTGCACCGTCGGCCCTTCCTGGAAAGAGGACAAAAGGCTCCCTAGGGATAGAGAGGGACAGAGAAGTCTCCTCTGGTTTAGAAATTCACCTGAGACATTCAGTTGACTGCCAGGCTCAGGGCCAGAAGAAGACCAGGATAGGAAGATACCATGTTATTCTTCAAATGAAAAGAAATTAAAGTGATACTAGTGTGATCGGTGATATTTGTGTGGTGATATTAAGTTTTTAAGGAATCATAGAACTTGGAGAGATGGACGTGCCTATAGATTTCATATATTGACTATGTTCAGATAAACAACACAATAGCTTGACCTCCGCCAGAGCATGTGAGGGATGAGGTCACAGCATTCTTGCACACACAAGGCTTTACGTCGGTAGTGAGTGTCTCCTAAAGATTGATCTGAAGTACTCTAATGACTCACAGAAATAGGATTCTTCACTCCTTCGTGAAGCTGGCTGTTTTCGTTTCCCCTATAAGAACTAAGAGAAATTGGTTTTATTTTTGAAAAGCAAATCTGGATGTTTCAGCATCTAGTACTTTTAAAACCCAGACCATAAGCCATGAAAATTTTCTCCACCTTTGAATAAGACCTTTGACTGCCATGCCCTGCCTTACAGGCACATACGTAGAGAAGCACAGGTTTACCTATCTGGAATTTCTGGAGCCAGCTTTTAAGTTTGCGATGCTTTGTTTTCCCCAGTTTACACTAGATGCTTACGGTCAGGGCCTGAATTTGCTCATAGAGAGACCGTGTTATTACCCTGAAGGAAGAATAAGTCAAAGTATTTCCGGTTCCATCTGCTTCCCTCATACCTGGAATATTTGATGAAAGAGAGAACGGGCCCGAGGTGATGGGAACACGTTTGAATCCAGGCACCAGAGGGTAACACGCAGCATGTTTGGCTTTCCCCCCTCCGCCTTCCTCACAGCCTTTTGAAGGGTCTTCCCCTGCCCGGCCCACGGCATCGTCCTGAGTCCCTGGACCAGAGCTGCAGGACACAACTCACAGCTGCCTCCTTACACTCAGGACCTGTGTGGGGACGCACTCCACATCAGTGTGAATTGAGCTCTGGAGTCATGACACACGAGGCCCAAGGAGACGGTAAGGGAGGGCACACCACCAGGAGGGGCAGGGCGGGGACAGAGAGCAGAGCTCAGGTAGGTTCAAGCTCCATGGGTCCTCCCATGGCCCCCTTCCTCTAGCAAGTCCTCACAGTGTCAGGCCAGCTCAGCTCATGCTTCACCTTCATCTGGGGGCAAAGGGGAAAGGAGTGCGCGTGGTTTCCCTAGGGACAAAGACAACACTCAGGCCACAGAGGCCTCCCATTTCCTCAACACCAAGAGAGGATGGTGACCTGCAGAATGTGGTTAAGTGTACTTGCCCCAGCTACCACTCTGCGGAGACTGCACGTCTCCATCTGAAGCAAGTGACTAAGGACACTGTGTTTCCGAAGCTTCAGGAATGCCAGGTCTGGGCCCTGTGTGGCTTTCAGGGAATGCGCTCACCGTATGGCAGAATTCAGCATGTGCAGATACTTCCCTTATCCCCGTGTCTTGGAAATGGCACACAAATCTACCTTTCCTTATTCTTCCTTTCCTTTTAATTTTGTTTTATGGTGAGGAAGAGTTTCCATGGAAGGGTGCTGGGCCTTTTCTGGGGGGATGGGAAGGAGCTCTGCCAGTGAGCAGAGCCTTGAGAAACTCCCAGATGGCTGCCCCACCCTGGGGCAGCCAGGTGGGCTCTTTGGATCTTTGCTGTTACTGGCAGTGTTTCATGTTTTCAGAGTTCTAAAGAGAACAAATACCCAAGACAAAACATGAATCCATACTTTAGTGTATTTGGAATCAGGGAAGGGAGGTAAGAATTCCATCCAGAGCGCTCTGAGGACATCTAATTGACTGATGGACCCGCTGTGATAGCGTTCATCTTAACTTTTGTTAATTTAACAAGTCTGTCTTACAAACTGAGGCAGCACAACCCAAAGTAATTAGTTCAGCTAACCACTTGAGAAATCACGTTTGTAGCACTCACTCGTCTGATACCACAATATTACAGACAGGAAGACAATCATACTAATGTCACGAGTATAAAAATCCTCACAGGATCTGGGCAGTTTATGATCAAAGCGAATGTACCCACCCTTATTTTGAAAGTCACCAACGAAGCGCACAAATAGTTTTTTTTCTCTCTGTCTCTCTCTTACAAGGGAAAGTTTCCAACAGGTTCACACTCTTTAAAACTCAATTTACTCAGAGCCAGTTAGGAGAGGGGAGATATTTGCAGAGTGGGAGGAAAGCAACATTTAGTGGTAAAGCTACAATAAACTTCTAGCATATCAGTCACACTCCACATAGTTTGAGATTAATTCCCAGGGTTCTTTGCACACTTATTCATCATTTTGCTCTTCGAAAGGAAGTTTTTTTCATTCCTGTGCCAACTCCATTGCGAAAAGACCTTTTCATGGACATCTCCTCCAAAATTGGCTTTAGAAAAGCAAGTCTCTCACGCCTATCCAGCCTGGCTGGGCAGCTGTTTGGCAGGATGAAAGCGGAGTCATATTTTCCAGACACCTGGCAATTCAGATGAAGCAAGACAGAGAGACACAGCTTTAGGGTTGAAAGTGTATTTCAACAGGAACCGTTTTCAAACTCTTATAGCAATAAAGGCAATATATCTAATCTTAAGGCAGAAACTTGGTCAAATCACAACGTATACTTTAACTAGATACAAAATATTACCTGGAGTGATATCCATTTGCCTAATTTTTATACTTTTTATGTAATTGCTGCTATTCAGTATTTCTATCACGCACGGCACCCAGTAATCTTGTTGCTGTTATTTTGCAAGGAATATTTCAAGTGGCACTAATTAGTCCTGGGAATAGTTTTAAATTTTTCACTTGAAAACCACTCAGGAGGATGAAACTCTGGGATTGGTAGGTTCTGCTCAGCCTCCCCCCAGCTGTCCTGAGGTTCTGCAGAGAGGCCCCCACTCTTTGAACTCTGAGATCTTCACCTTGGGGCTGAGGGTCCAGTCCTCATCACTGGCTGAGGGCTGGACAGTGCTCGAGAGTGTCCGGGTGCTGAGCGGTAGAGAAGAGCGATCTGAGCCCTCAGCACTCCAGCTCTGCTTCCAGAACCTGCAGTCCAGCCACATGGTGGTGGATGGAGAAGCCAGCTAGAGAGCAAAGGTCAGACACAAAGTTTCAGCCACGGAGCCTCAGGGCAGCGCTGACCTAGGGTTCTGGTGGGAATTGTGAATGCTTGTCATGTTTTGTCTCCTGCCTGGCTTCAGAATCAAAAAACACACCAACCTGGTGGAAAGACAAAGCACATCACCAGCAAAAGCCATGATTTACCAGCCATCTTGGAGCCACATGTATTATGAGCCTCGGCTTTGCTGTGCCACAGCAACGCTAGACTACCAATCCCTCTCTTTTACGCTGGGAAGCCACCAGGCTTGTGGGTAAAGTCATTTGAGCTGATGTTTCCTGACTCCAAACCCAGGTTTCTAAGCTGTACCAGAAATGTCAATTCTGAATTGTTTTTATGAAAAAAAAAATAAGGAAGGCTACTGAAAAGTCAAAACAGAAAGCAAAACCAATCCTTACGGCACCAGGTAACTTGAGGAGATGTGTGGCACGGGGTGTGGGGGGACGATGGAAAGGTGACACTTCTCAAGAGGCGTAAATTGATATGTTGAGTTGAAACCCCCCTTTTTAGATGATTACTTAAAGAAAATTTCTAAAATATCTATAACTATCCATTTTTCCTTCTTGGTGAGGGAGGTCAAGTTTGCCTAGGATTCCTGTATCTGGAGGCTGAGACACCTTGGGGTCTGGAAAGTTCTCTGTGACTTTCCTTGCCTGGGCTGGTGACCTGCCTAGCTCTGCAGCTCCCCTGGGAACCCTCCATGAGTGTCTGGGGAAATGATGAGCTTTCTGTGTATGTTTCTTTTTGATCTAGGAATAGTCAAAGACAGTTTCATAATATTGGTTATGGGAAAACCAATTTTACAAACATCACTATGTGTTTTTCCCTAAGGAATAAAGCAGGTAAAAGACAGCTACACTAAGTCAACAAGAAAGAGAAAAAATGACAGATGCAAAGATTAGTGAGAGGACCGATTATGTAAGTAACAGGATATCGTTATTTGGATACAGATTTATCCTCTAGGGTTGATGGTAGGTAAATGATAGTTAATTGCCATCTATTTTAAATCACCACTAGAGCAGCCCAAGCATTGCTGCAAAAAAGGAAATGATCTGGGTATTTCCAGAAATACTCAGGCTGCCACCTTTATCTTACAGGAGGACATGTGCTAGTTCTGAGATTCCCTAAACCCTCCCTAAAATGATTGCAATACATTTTGCCCACCTGAAGACATTTCACAATGGGGAAGAACTTTTAACAGAGTAATATTATATAGTTGTCCTGCTGCTGAGCTTTATGAAGCTCCAAACAAAATTATAAAATCCCATGAGTCCTGATGACATCAACACCTCCCCCAACAATCAAATTTGCATGCACACTACTACCACATGATGGGGTGATAATGACAGCAAAATTGTCACTTGTGAAAATTCCAAATTCAGAAGATGCAATCCAGGGTGAAATATTTCATTCGTGGGCAGGAAGGTCTTATAAGAATGTTAGAAGAAGGTGCATTCTTAATTTTAAAAAGCTACAGACAAGTGCCTCTTGTTCAATAGAAATGTCATGAAAAAACCTTTGGGGAAAAGAATAGAAAGTAATTAGGAAGACACTTGAGAAAATAGGCCAATTTATGGATTGTGACTCATCAACTTGATCAATGTGGTGTCTTATCAAATCAATGACTAAATTAAAGTTGAATGCTCATAAGAGTACAGCAGAAAAAAGACGGCTATATTAAGTAAACAAGAAATAGAAAAATAGCAGATGCAAAGATCAGTGAAAGGACCAATTGCATAAATAACAAGATCATTGTGTTTGGATAGAGATTTATCATTTAGGGTTTCTGTGATATCTCTTTTCATAAATGTAGTTTCATAAATTTCATAGAACAGATTAATATTTAGTGCGGGAAAGTTAACTTCACAATGCTATCAATAACCACAGATATATTTTATTAAAATACTGAAATAACTAAAATAGAATAAGACATTCCAAAGAATCTTTCATTTTTAGAACTTCTAAACAATTTAGGAAATACAACTAGAACCTCTACTAAAGCCCTTAATAAATACATGAATTAATATTTTATGTACTATTCCATAGTACATAAATGGGATTTAAAAATTTTCTGTATCTGTGGAAGTGTCTCTATTTTTTTGCAAAGTTAATAAAACCAGTGTTTGTAGAAATACTGCTGCATTTTTATGATTAAATCTTTTTTGTGCCAGTCCTGGGCCTTGAACTCAGTGCCTGGACACTGTCCTTGGGCTTTCTCAAGGCTAGTGCTCTACCACTTGAGCCACAGCACCACTTCTGGCCTTTTCTATGTATGTGGCACCAAGGAATCGAATCTGGGTCTTTTTGCAAGCTAGGCAAGCACTCTACCAGTAGGCTAAACTCCTGGCACCCAAAATTTTGTGATATATATTTTTTGTGTGGGTCATGGGGCTTAAACTTGGCCTGGGTGCTGTCTCTGAGCTCTTCAGCTCAAGGCTACCACCTTACCCCTTGCATTTTTATATAATTTAGATAAATACAGGTTCACAGTGAGCATGAATCCATGCGTACAGAGTAAATAATATGTCATGGCAAAAAATTAAATATTTTTATACTGAAATGAATGCTTCTATATGCAAGAGTTAACTCAAAGACAATTTCAAACAAATTTGAGATTGGTTGGTGTTACTTCTGTCCTATCATTGCTTCTTTTGGCTAATTTCATTAATCTTTTTATACTTTTTTTCTTGAAAGCTCTGGAAACAAAGGAAATTACTTTTCTGTCATAGATTCCTTGAGATTATTTTGCATTCACATGTTCTACAATTCCAGTCATCTATTTAAACAGCAAGAACAGAGGCAACAAGAGAAAAGCCTTACCTTCGAGGACAAAACTGGATAACACCAAAACACATGCAGGGTGGACAGAGACAGAACCAAGATGAGGTTGAGTTTCAATGAGCTGCAGAGGAGAAAGGAGAGAAAGTAAGTTAGATTTCATTTCATATAGGCAGTATCCATTAAAAGCCATACAGGAACTCAAATTTTCTCTTGGCAGGAGAATGCAATATTTTACCTAATCATTTTTTACTTCCTGAAATTGGTACAGAGACAACGGGTGGTCTTATTGCTAAATTCCTCAGACTTACTGTCAGATCCTCCTTGGAGGGCCCTTTTATACCAGAGAAGTTCAGAAGTAAAAATGTCACCACGTCCCATCTTGTGTGACTAGTTGGTCTGCCTGTGGCCTTTTGTTCTTACAAAGTAGGAGAAGGACAATAATGTATATGTGTTGTCATTGAGCTCCTGGAGACTGACTTCGTTAAAGGTTGCCATTAAGAATGCCCTTCAAAAGTCCTGTCCTCTGTGCTGTTACTGGGACAAGGAAGGCCAGAAGTCTCGAAAGGAACTAAAGGTCCTGTTGTGTCTTCAAGCTTAAACTTGAAAGGAAGATGACATATTTTCTTGAATGTCTCAGACATCTTGTTTCACAGACTGGTACAAAAGAAATTACTATAAGACCAAAGTGCCCAACCAATGTGTGGGCATTCACTCTTTAACTGTGATTTTTTTTTCTACAGCCCTTTCTTTAGAACTACTGAAAAGGGTTCCACTAGTTCTTGCGATTGAGGAAGTCACTGTTCCTGTTCTGGGGCTCTCTTCAAGTCCCAGACCCAGAGTTCTATAAACACTCACTGGCCTGACCTTATCTCCCCAGAGTACCAGGTTTCTCTGAAGCCTTGACTGCCCTGCCCTTGCGCTTCAGTGGGCATTTTTGGTAATCCATTGATTTGGGAAGGCTCAGTATGAACAGATGCTGCTAAGGTTTAGAATGTAGGAAAACACCAAGGGAGATGCTTTCTGCTTGGACAGCCCATGTTTCTGAGTTGGGGCCAACATTTGCTTAATACAAAGCAAGAAAGGAAAATTCTTGCCTCCTTCAGATCAGCATATTTTGGAGGACAAAGCTGCCCTGAGTCTGGGACATTTGCTGCCTGCTTGTCAGTACTGTGTTTCTTTCTTTGGGAACTTCCACTGTGCCTGGTTCTCATGTGACTGTCAACCATGCAGCTCCAGTCTGACTATCAGGAGAAGCAGATAGCTGGACTCTCGAGAGAAACCAGGTCGCAGGACAAGCACCAGGCATGGGGCAACGGATAAAACACCTTTGTTCACTGTTGTCTGGGGGACATCTCAGGGCCAGTAGGTGGAAAAGGGCTGTCAGAGCACTAAGGGGATGAATGTCCCTGTTCTCTTTCAGCTATGTATCAATCCTAGCTAAACTGAACACACAAAAACCAAAAGAGTGAGGGGGATCACAGCAGCCATGTTTTGGGAAGATCTGGCACTCGAGTAGGTAGCTCTGAGAAGTGCTTGCTGGTAGTCCTTCCCAGGCTCAAGTGGGCCTGGAGCCAGCTTCTTCTTCATGTATTGAAGAAGAGTTGGAGAGAAATCTGTTTAAGGGTAATTTGCATACCACATTCTCTCCTCACTGACATGGAAGAAGGCTAGATTCTCTGGGAAAGGGTAAAGAGAAGGTCTCCTGACCGGATGAAGCAATCAGGCAAGGAGGAATGCACAGGCACATGTCTAAAAGCAAAGATAGGGCAAATCTTAGGCTCAGTGCTGAGACGAGGGGTCTCTTCGGATGCAGCATCCAACATACTTCTAGACAGGTCTTTAACCTCAAGGAAAGTAAATGGAAGTGCCCTTCATTGAGTTATCTGCCCACTCTACGAAAACTAGAAAATCTAAGGACATGAAGCTTCCCTAACAAAAAGCATTCCAGCCAACTGCAACACACTGAAAGCTAACAGATCTAATAGCACACAAAATACCACCAGCCTGCTGGCACTTACTCAGAGACAAACAGGTCAACCAGACAACACAGTGAATGAGAGACAACCCAACAAAAACAGCGAAGGAAAGAGAGACCGATAGCAACACCATGCTCCACAGAAAGCAAGGACCAAGACAAACCATAGAAGGTCACTTGAAGGAGACAAGGGAGAATGAAAAGGAAAAAAGGTGAAGTAAGAAAAAGTTTATGTTCTCAGAAGAAAAGGAGAAGTTGTATCTCTAAAATAAGAAAAAAAAAAGCTGTGTGAAAGGGAAAAACTGAATGACAAAAAAGTGAATGGAAATTAAAACTAAAGAAAACTCAATAGAAGGAATGAGAGATAAGATTAGGTAAATCCTTCTAACCTTAAAGGAAAAAGACAATGAAAGAGTAAGAACAGCCCAAGAGACCCAGCACAGAAGCGATAGGAAATCTAAGAGAAAAGAATGGGGGGAGGAAGAGAAATGGGGACAAAAACATGAGCGGGGGTGTCAATGTGTGGAAAATGATGTACCCACTGTCTGGCGAATGCAACTGTGACCCCTCTATACATTACAATAAAAAGAAGAAAGCTTAAAAAAAGAATGGGGAGACCAAGAAGCATCAATTCAAACAATTCAAGAACGGGTATCAAAAGAGAAAAAAAAATCCATCAATTGCCCTGAACAATGGATAAAATTCAAACCACACCAATAAATATAGAATTTCAGCCAACAGGATTTTTCCCAATGTCCACATCATCTATAGACTTATATGAAAAGTAACATTGACTATCGAGACTTTGATGAAGAAACAGTGCTCTCAAAGTTTGAGAGGACAAAATAGTTCCAACCTAGAATTTTATTCCTAACAAATCATAAATAATGAGAATACTCCTTCTTATTAAGGATAAAATGATAACTATTTTCATATACATATACATAAAAGCACAAAACTATACTTGTGATAAGCCTTTTCTCCAAAAACTACTTTGGGATATGCTCTTCCTCTATAGGTTTCTTTACACATGAACCTATAACAAGGAAAGTTTGAGATGCATCCAAGAGATGAAGATAAGAGACAAAACAAGGGAATTCCCAGGATGATAGCCAGGAGAGCTCTCCAGAGATCTCAGAAGGAGCACTGTCACCCAGGCAACAGGAAAAGAGGGGCATATCCACTCCAACAAAAAGGAGGGCATCTCTGCACTCCAGTCCCATGCCTGCTTGAGCCTGTGAAAGTTCTCTCAGCAAGTGCTCTTAGATCTACCTACTCAAGTGCTCAGCACTTAGCAAATTGGGGTATGTCAACGGCCCCGTGGTCGACTTTTACAAGACGGTAAGAGCCAGAGCATGCCTGAATGTCTTGAGAGGAGAAAATAGACACCTGGGGAATTAGAGCTCAGTTAGTGATGAATCCATAGACAACCAAGCGACAGGAGAAGAGGGACATACATTCACTCTCGTGAAATAAAAGTTACCGGTGAAGGAAAAGTGATAAAAGTTAACTACTTGAGTCAGCCAGGGGAGCATTTACATAGTGATGGTAATCATGTAATTACTGAATGCTCTTCAAACCCAAAAGCAATTTCAGTGTATTTGAAGATGGAGGGATGAGTGTATTTCTGTGGTGAAGCAAACTGCCCAACTTCTATAGTGAGAATGCAAGATACAATGTGGAAAAATGAACAATCAAAACGCACTGTTATTTAGAGATAAATACAAAGACAATCAGCTTTAAAAGGTTAAAAGTGATGGCTCAGGGGGAGGCAATTGAACGGGGAACAGAAACTGCTGCTTTCATAAAGCATTTCTTAGAATGGTTTGATGCTTTAAATAGACTAAGCACACTGTTAGCTGTGATAAAGGTAATTCTTTGAAAAGACACAGGGGGATATGAAGATACCAGGGGTCATCATTACTATTACGTTGAGAAAAAGGCTCACACAAGAAATGAGAACCTAGGGATCTGGAGTCTGAGGAAGAGGAGGGGGAGGAAGAGGAGGAGGAATAGGAAGAGCAGGAGGAAGAATAGGAGGAGGAATAAAGACAGGTAGAAAGGGAGGAAGAGAGAAAGAAAGGAACACACTGGGTTGTACAGAGAGAGAGATGGAGAAAGACAAATGTGGGCGGAGGTGGAGTGAGCATTCCAGAAAGAAGTAGGACAACTGATGAAGAGACATGGCTGTGGTTTTGGAGCTCACGTCTCCCTCTGAGTCCTCAGAGACCTTGAGGACAATGACCTGCCTTTTACCTCTTACCTTGATGTTATTATTTGAATTCTTGGCCAAATATTATCTTAGCTGGTTTCTGTCCCTTTTCAAATGTTTGCCTTATCCCATAGGCTTGCTCTTCTTTGAACTTCCAGTGATAGTGCTGGCCTGTTGGTGATGACCCATTTCTATGCTGAAATAGTTTGGTTTGGGTCATCCATGGTTAAATATGGCAAACTATGAAAACCTAGTTGCTTGATGCCTGTCAGTAGACTAATTCCCAAGGGCATTGGAGGTCACCTTGCCCTCCAGAAGGTCTTTGGGATTACAAGGCCTCACTTAACTGCTCTGAGTCATCTTCAGAGGCACTTGAGACCAGAAGACCTGCAGGTGGGCAGCTCAGCCCTAGAGTCTGTTGAAGTCCTGGGCTGATGATTGCATTTGGAAGGAGGTAAAGCTGTGGTCAGAGCCTCGCAGATTCCCTTAAGAATCATGACCTTCCCACCCTCCAAAGAGAATAGCGCAGGCCTACATGTGACCTGCATCCTCACCAGGTCTCCTCGCCACCAACACGGCCCACTGCAGCTCTTCCTCTCCGTCATCTGCTCCCCGGCTCTCATTGGTTCACCACTGAGCCAGTAAGTGAATGGAGCACAGGGAGCTGCAGCCAGGAACCGTGATAGAAGAGTTCTGGTCCCAACTTGGTCCGGTGGAGTTGACCCTTGTTCAGATGTGTTTGTGCCCGCTGCAGATGGCTATCCTGCACTGCTGGCTCTCCACTCTTCAGCACTGAGATTCACGGTGTAGTTTGTTTTGGCCAGTGGATCATTGATGTCACAACCACAAGCTCCTGTGCTCTTCTTTGTCTGCCATTACCCTGGGAAGAACAGTCCCATGTGGTACTATGGCTTCAGACCAAAGGAGAGCAGGCCTTTCCAAGCAGCTGCGAAGAGACTGATCACTGGACTGCAGAATGGCTAGGACTTTGAGCCCCTGAGCTTCAAGGTATCTCTCTTGGTAAGCAGCAAGCCACCAGAGTACTTCAGCAAAGATTCACGTGAGAAATGAAGCTGCAAGAAACCTGGAATGCCGGTCCTCCTTGGACTCAGCTCTGTGGCTCCTCCTGGCCTACTGGCCTTCCTCCCTAGACATAAAAGACCTCACCTCCTGCCTTGCACACTGGCCAGAAGGGCTATGACTGTGACACAAAGGGCCACAGGAATTGTGGATTAGTGTTTTAAATTAGCTCTTCAAAGCCTAGATAGACCTCCTACCCATCTGCTTGTGAAAGACTTATCTGTCTCCAGGCTCAGCCATACAAATGGAGTCAGTGTAAGAGGCACTTACTTAGTCCACCATGTGCTCATTGAATTGTGTTGTCTGTCTACTGCATACTGGGCCCCTGGGCTGGAAGACACTGATGCAGGAGTAAATGAGAGGACCTCATCTCACAGTATTGGTCTTTATGGAATGCTCAGCCCAGGCTAAAAACAAGGTTTGTTTTTGATCTTGAGCTTATTAAACACACATGCCAAACAATAGTGGGACAGCTACTGGAAGAAGGCTGAGCCAGGGATCAGGGCATGCACACAGGTCTGAGTTCAGAGCCCCATGATCAGAACTCCAGAGTCAGTCTTCTTCGTGGATCAGAACATCTCAACTCAGCAGCATAAAATCCTTCGCCTGCACATGTCTAAGGAAGCATCTCTCTTTCAACCAAGTTTCGTGAAGGAAGAACAGGAGAGTATTGAGTGCTGCATACTTAAAAATGTGGACCATGATAGAATGAGACTAAATGAAAGGATCTCTAGGATATGGAAACAAGAGCTTTCTCTTGTGTGATTGTTGTTCTTAATGTGCTATGTTATTTCTCATCTCTTTATTTTTTGCCCTTTGGTTAATCTCATATTGTTACTGTATCTGACCTTGTGATCTGGTATATTGTATATACATTTATTAATTTATTTGAAATAGGAAAGGGAAGGAGGAAAACAAGATGATTGGAAGGGGCTGGAGGAGGGAAATGGGGACAAAAACATGAGAAGGGCTATCAATATGTGAGAAGTAATATTCCTACCACCTGGCAAACGTAACTGTATCCCCTCTATACATTACCCTGACAATAATAAATAAAATTTAAAAAGAAAGAAAGTCACCATTACCAGATGCTGAACCCAAATGTAAAAGAAGAAAGGCAAGTTGTTAGAAAAAATATGAACCATGATTCTGCATCCTCCAGACAGGATAACAGCGGGAGAAGAGTCAGGAGAACCATGCTCGTGCAGTCTTGCAGTCTTTTCCCCTTTGGTGTGACGCCATGAGGGGACAGTCACCCACCTCAAAGCCACTGTCAGCACCCAACAGGGAAGGCCCGCGCCAGCTCAGCCCTCACCAAAAGCTCACTTTGTCATGTTGGCACTGTCTCAGTCACCAAAGCCCTTTTCACGTATTTCTTCCTGACATGAGTGAAAGCGAAGGAGAGGAAGAAGATTCGTTTGACTTTTTCCTTCCACTGGTCAACAATGAACTATTCTGAGGTGCTTCGGTATCACTGCCTCAGAAGTTCAAGGACGTCAAATCAGGCATATTTTAAATGGAAAGGATCAAAGGAGGTTTTTTCTAATTCTCCGAGCTTAGTGTTATAATATCAAGAAACTTTCTTAACCAATCCTGCTGCTGGGTTTTAGTGCCTTGCCAAAACTTTAGAAAGATGCTTTAATGATCTCATCAGCAAACAAATGACAAAAGAGAAAAATTTGCAATTAAATTCAATTCAGGACTTTGGTGTCTTTCGAGAACATTCTGCAGTGGGTCCCAGTTGTAATAAGCTCTATATCTCTCTATATGTATGGAAAAAATCCATTTAATCTCACTGCTTCTTAATTCATTTAACCATTATATGCTTTGGTAGTGTAATTAAAATGTAAAATATGTCCAAGTATATACTTTTTGGTTTTCTACTAAAGCAGGAGAAATAAGGCTTGCACAGAGCTTGGGCTGGTTTATTGAAATAAATCGTTGCCCTAATTGATGGGTGCTCCTAGGAGCTTTCCTACCATTTTCATACACCCCTTCTGAAAAGCCCCAGGCTCAGTGTTCCAAGCTGTGTACTGTGGAGGTAAAAAGCCAAAGGAAGTCTAGATGGTGACAGGACTCGACATGGCCGAATGGAGAAAGTGCAAGCACTTCCAGTGTAGTTCTGGGGCGTGATTTCTTAACATTCATCTTGCTGGAATTTTCAGCTGGGGATTCTTGGTTGGGGATTCTTGGACCATCAGCCCAGACCTAGCACCATCCAGTGACTATCAGCACCCCGCTGGATGGCTAGGACCTCTGTGGCCATTGGAAGGTGGGTGTGGCCCTGGCACAAAAGGCTCCCTCCCCCCATTAGCCTGCTGGACAGGGCAGGTGGGTGGGAATTGCAATCCACAATGGTGCATTCACAACTAGCGACAGCACATTATTCTTTCCTGGTGGGGCATAAAATAATGGTACATCTTACAACTGGCAGAGGTTTTCGATTCAATGGGCCATCGTGGTTATGTCTAGATACCCCGGGAGGTAGTAGCATTTGGGATCCATGATGTATAGGTTGATTTCAATAATTAGGCTACTAAGTCTTCTTTTCCCCAACATATGTCCTTAGCTACAAACTTAGGCCTAGGGTCTTAATTTGCCTGCACTTTGCCTTTTGATACTCTGAATGTTTTCCTAAGAAGGCCAATGTGGCATCAGATTTAGATTCGTCATTCTGCCAATGGCATTCTGCTCAGGAAGTCCACTGGTGGGCAAGAGGACCTCTGTGACTGGCTGCTGAGTCACTTGCCCTGCAGCAGCTGGATCTTTTTGGATGAGTAAGTGGCCTTTGTGGGGACTCACAGTGAGGAACGGGGAGAGCTGTAAAGCCTCCTAAAAGCTTTTTCACGAATGTTCTTTGCAGCAGCCAAAACTGTACTTGTGGATTCATCAAAGAAGCAATGAAGGCCCCCTGCTTGCCACGGACTGCAGCAATGAGCACACATTGCAACGTATGAAGCCCAGAGGTAGCAGAGTGCCACGTCGGGGCACTGGTGTGGCATCTCCTAGAACTTGGCTCTGATAAGGAGGAGGGGGCAGAGCTCATGAGTATCTGTCACTCTGTGAGAGGCTCCATTGTGGCACAGGCCTTGTTGGGTGGCACAGCACTGACACACAAAGAACCAGCACTAGGCCAGGTCATCTGAATGTGACTCTGCCACCAAAAAACCTCCTGCCCACTGCCCAGCTGCCAAGAGATGGCTGGGGTGGCTTGGCGGCCAGAGCAAGGAGAGCACTGCATGGATTGTGATCAGATCCGGTGAAAGGATGAGCCATCCTGGGGCAATGGGCACAGAGACAGAACCCCGGGGCACAGCCGCAAGTTGGCTATGTGGACATGATGACTGGGAAAGTGATTTTTTTTCAACAGCTCATTGCAATCATTCAAAAATACACCATCTTCAAAATGTCACCTCCATGTGTGGGGACAGTGCCACAGCTTCAGATCCTCTGCTCCAGTTCTCTGTCTCTTGATACGTGGGTCCTGGTCTCTGTGTCTGTGTTCTCATCACATCCTTCCCGCTAACCCCTTCAGCCTCTGGCCTCTTTGCCTTCATGACCCAGCTAGGAGGCCGCAGTCCATCATAAGTATGTCCTGAAAATGCCTCTCTCCACCCAACGCAAATGACAAAATTCCAACTATAAATGAAGTCACATGACTCACCAGTTCCTGGTCCCACTCAAGGTATTACTGCAAGAAAGCTGCACAGTATATGTCACCTGGCTCCTGTAAGAGTCAGCGATTTCATACCATCTGTCCTGGGAAACCGCAGGAACTAGCATTACCTTACCCCTACACACACACACACACGCGCACACACACACACACACACACACACACACACACACACACACACACATACATACACACATACACCAGTGGCTTTGCCTTGGAGCTCATTGAGAAAGCAGAAGAGACCAGTTTTTCTCCATCAAAACTACCACCTCTTCCTCACCCTCTCTTCCTCTTCTTCCTTTTCTCCTCTTCTTCTGCCTTCCTTTCCTCCTCCTTCTTCCTTCACCTCCTTCATCATCATCTCTCTCCTTTGCTTTCATCTGCTTGCATGCATGTTATAGTTCCTTTTCTAAGGCAGCACTGCACAGCAAAGCCTACATGAGCTTTTCAATGCACCCAAACCTAATTTGTTCCTTGAAGACATATCTATCATCTATCTAGCTGACCTCCTTCTGGTCTACCTGCACAATCTCCCTAAAGAAACACAGACAGTCTTGAGGCTGAAACATCATCTGTACACCTCAGTCACGTTTTATCTCTTCCTGTGACACTCTTCGACAGCACTGACTGTTTTTTTCTTCTGGGGGAACTGGAGATTGAGCCCAAGGCCTTGTTCTTCTTAGTCAAATTCTCTCTGACTTGAGGTATGGCTCAGCGCTTTCGTTTTCATTGTTGAGACAGGGTCTCACTAATTCTTCCCAGGCTGCCCTAATTCCACCTCCCAAGTGGCTAGAAGTACAAGTATACTTCTAACGAGCCTGGACCCCCAGAATCATTCTTGACATAATCACCAGGCTTTGCCTCACCTTGTTTATATAAGGCCAAGATCACTCCAGGTACCCTGCTGAGAAGGGAAGGGAAGGGAAGGAAAGAGAAGGGAAGAGAAGAGAAGGGGAAGGCATCTCAATATTACTTTGGATGTCTCCTTAGCCCTTAGGCCAGGAAGTCTTACAAGTTCTTCCTCCAGGGCACAGTGTGATCTCATCTATTTCTTTCCTCCTCCTACTATCATACCACCATGGTACCACCATAGGATACCTGAAAGAGAATCTTACTTGGCCTTGACTTTCCCCTTTCTCCCTAGGATCTTCAACACACAGTGGTCAGAGAAATCCATAATAATGCTTTTAACAATGCAAATTGTATCCCAGCCCTCCATTGCCTCCCAACTGCACTTAGAAGACAGTCCAGGCTTTTATCCTAAGCCCACAAAGCCCTGCTAAGCCCAGAGACATTGGAGTTGCACTTTTGGTTATCATACTGACAGAAAAGAACGGTTGGTATTTGGTTCCCAAAGCTTAGAGTCCAGCCCATGCAATTACCCCCACCAATACACCAACCATGTTTCTCCCCTATGGGAAGACAACAGACATTGTGTAGACTCTTTGCTCCTCCCAGCCTGCTCTTCCCACTCAAGTACAACATCCTGAGGGGAGGGGAAGGGTGTGCCTCTTCTTTCTGTCATTATTGGAGCTTTGCCTCTGACTGACAGGGAGAGAATGTACCACCCATTGAATGCATGGCAGGGTTTGTTTGCAAGGATGTGAACCTACAGGCCCATTTAGGCCACCACATCTACATCTAAGGTCACTCTCATGATGTTCAGCCTAGACAGGATCCCACGGAGCTGTACCCAGGAAGGCCCAGAGCCTGCAGAGGTGACCTCCAGCTCTAAGAGCCTACCACTGGCCTCTGCCTGTTTCCAGTCCAGTAACCAGATCTTCTCTTGAGTATAGTAGTCCAGAAAACTGTGACAAGGCTTTCCTGCCTACTCACTGAGGCTCTGTAAGGTCCACTGTCTCTCAGTGCCAGCAGAACATTGCCTAGCTCCCCAGATAAAAGCTCAGGGGAAATTAAGCCCCAAACTCTCAGGATACCAGAGGGAGAAGCAGCTCTTCCCTTTAGACAGGCCCTCTCTCCTTGGAGAGGCCCCAAGACTCAGAAGCACTGCAAAACCCCCATCTTGAGACAAACCTGCTGAGTTTGTCCTTGCTTTCAACCTCTGGCCTCATCTTTATCCCTGTGGTTTTAGAAATCTCAACCATGGATAATACTATCCGGTTTTTATGAGGTCCATAGTTATTTTCCAACTATGTACCTATTTAAACTTTACAATCTTTTATAAGGGTTGTATTCATGGATAAATAAATACCAGGCACTTAAAACTTTATCTCCTGGAAGCTTCTGCTTTGGCCTACAAAATGATCCTGATGTCCCAGCGAAAATAATTTAATGTCATTATCGCTAGAAGATAGAGCTTCCTGAACCTCAGACTCCTAAATAGAGTGAAGATAAATTTCTTTCTATCTAACTCAAGCTTTTATTTTGTGGAGTTTGAGGCTATTTTTGAAAATTCTTTTATTTAAATACTGTAGCTACCAGTGGAAATTAAGCACATTTAATTTTTCCTATAAGAGTAAACAATCTAGTGCAATTACAAATATGAAATCTATACAGTCAATGTAGTGTGCTCCTGGGGTCAATCCAGACAGCTACCTTGCCTATTTAGATGATTTTAATGCAGTCGGTTGTCTACAGAAATTTCAAGGGCATGTGACTAATATTTTAACCATGCAATTAGTAACAGATACTATAATTCTCTCCTGAACAAATGAAAGGTTTCTGAGCCCAATGAAAGCATCTCATTTCCTCTAAATACATGTGTCATTTCTTCTCATCATGTCAAATATTTCACCAAGAAACATTCAAAATACAAGTCAGATGCTGGCCAGGAGGAGAAATTTAAAATCAGACAAGTATGGACCAACAGAAATGAAGAAGAGAAGGTGGAGATCACATAAGTACCCTCGTCATTCTGAGCTGGAGTCAGGACGGGGTTCTGACCTTCCCCCCACTCCAAGCTGAAGCCTTGAGGGTCTGTCTCCTCAGGCCTCCCCGAGCCCCCGACAATCCTGCTAACATCATCTTCTCAGTCTAAAGAGCACCAAAGGGCCAGGCTGCACAGAGCAGATAGAGAACGATCAAAGCAGCGGCCTGGACAGGGGTAGCAGGTTCACTTGGCAGGGTCTGCTAGATCATCTGCAAATTCTAGGTAGTGGAGTCTAGGGAATAAACTTTTGTGGGTACAGGGCAGGTATGGAGCTATAGGAAGAGGGCCAGCTGGAGAGGAAAGCTGCCCAGGGGAGCTCAGCCCTCCCCGTCTGCAGGTGACATGCTTTATTAAGAACTGACTGACAGGAGAGAGTACCAGGCAACGGTAAATGTCAGTCATTGTCTGTGAAAAGGTCCCTCCCAAAGAAAGCAGCCAGCATCCCCCAGCCCAGCTCCTGCCGCCACGATAGCTGCTCTGGCTTCAAGCTCCTGATCCCCTTACTGTCTGGGAGCAGAATCTGGCCAAGAATCCCACAGGGCCCACAGGGGCCTGAGCTTTGTGGTCTGCGCCCCTGCTCTCCTCTGCACTTTCAGGAAAGAGGGCGTCCATCTTCCCAGGCTCTTTCCTCCAAAGAGAACTGGAAATGTCATTTAAGAGAAATGAGAAGCACACTCTTTCATGACTGCGTTCACGTTAAGACAGAGAAACCAGACTGGTATATGTGCTTCTGATTTTCAAAGAAATTTAAAAATGCAGAAACAAGCTGAGCCTGTGGGCCACAGCTGTAATTCTAGCTAATCAGGAGGCTGAGACCTGAGAATAAGCCAACAGGGCAGGAAGTCTGTGAGACTCTCATCTCCAAGTGACCACCAGAAAACCAGAAGTGGAACTGTGGCTCCTACTGGTAGAGCACTAGCCTTGAGCAAAAAGGACTCAGGGACAGTGCCCAGGCCATGAGTTCAAGACCCACTACAGACCAAAACAGCAAAAAAAGGTCTGAACACTGAGAACACTGAGTACCCAGCCTACCGAGCCTCCTGGAGGAGGCCGGAGGAACTTGCCAGTGCTCACACATGCCATGCATGAACTCTGTGTGGCTCTGTGAGACCTGTGTGGCCACAGCCTCTTGGCTGTGCCAGGCCTGAGAGCTCCACCAGCCCCCACCCCCCACTGTGCCCCATGGGGCCTGGTCTGCTGTTCCCACACCCACTCCGTGGTCTGACAGTGTTGGTACCCGTCCTTGGGTACATCTGTCTCCTGTGACTTCAGAATGCTGTGGAACCAACCCCGAGGCCCAAGTCTTTGCTGGAAAGAACACAGAAAACACTTCATGAAGACTTGCTAAACTCCTCGTTCATCCATCCATCCATCCATCCATCCATCCATCCATCCACTGTGAATTGTTCATAGTCGTATCCACAGACTGCATGATTTCATTTGTTGGCAGCAATGAGATGATACTCAGGACTGGTTGCCTGTTTGGTGGGCATCTGGTCGCTTAACCTACATCTTCGGTCATTTTGCTCTTAGTTTGTTTTTCACATAGAGTCTCAGTCTTTTGTCTACGCTGGCCTCAGACTTTGTACAGCAGCATTTCTGCATTCCAAGTATCTGGGACCACAGGAGTGCATCAGAACACCCAGCTTCTTCTTTGAGATTGGGTCTCATTTGCCTTTTGCCAAGGCAGGTATGTAATCTCCTCCTCCTATCTCTGGTCCTAAATTTTGGGGATTACAGATGAGCCAACGTACCCAAGTGTACAGATACTTTAAAAAGAAAACTTTGTTGTCTGGGAAAACAAGGAAAATTGCTCCTCTGAATTTCCTTCCTATCCATTGGCCTTGAGTGGTGATGACTTTCAGGAAAACAGAGAAAGTTCTTCAGAACTAGGGCAGTGGACTAAGCATGAGGGCCAAAGCATGAAATTCAATTACAGTAAACAATGAGGCGTGGACAGAAACCCACCAGACTGACTCTCTGACTTGTTTTTTGTTTTGCTTTTTTTTTTCTTCAAATATGGTGGCTCTGAAAACCAGTCCACAATTATTGGTGCAATCATAGAAGCACAGGAAAGGAAGAGAAGCAAAAAGTGACAGAGCTCCTCCTTCTCCATCTCTGCCTTGCAGACAGCAAAGTTGTCTCAGGATTCTGTCTGGAGGTCCAGACTCATCTTTCAAACTCTTTGGCAGACCCACAAGAATACCTCTGGAAAATTTAATTTAACACACCCCCAAACTGAACTTTGGCTCTCTGCCCCCTGCCCTTCCCTCTCAGTCACTGTCAATAGGGCATCCCGAGGCTCGTGATGAGAATCTAAGGGTCCTTCCTCCTCCAGGCGATGAGTCAGCGGGTCGATCATTTAACTCCAGGACAGAGTTCATAGTAACCAGAATCCAAGGTTTGTCTGCCCTGTTCATAGCCCAAACACCGTCCTCCCTGGAGTCCCTGCTCTCTGAGTGTTCTCAACCCACCTGCCCACAGAAAAGCCAGAGTCCTGCTAATCACAAGTCAGCTCTGGTCCTCCCTTGCTTGCTGAAGCACAGGTAAGATCTCAGCATCATCGGGTCTGCTGTGTCCCGCCTGCTCTAATCTCTTCTCTCCATTCCTCCACCCCTCGGCCATGCTGTGCCCTGTGCCAAAACACTTTTTCCTCCCTCTCCATAGATCTGGCCCTTTGTATCTTTAGAAATGTATCAAAATTGCCTTTCTGGAAACTCCCCAAATCCCTTGTCCAAAGAGTACAATCTCATTTCTTCCCTGTCTCAGACCCATGTAGCTTATAAAAGCAGCTTGTAGTTTTTAAAACTATATTTTTCATTGACATGGTTTTCATCCAACTCCCCTATGAAATTCTAATTTCCATGATGCCAGAAATCATATCCTCTGTAGATATCTCAGTAACCCTGGCACTCATCAGAACAATACACAAGTTCTTTTTAAACAAATGCGTGTAGACCCAATTTTCCTTTCCAAAAATTACATATGTATTAGTCAGTGAAGGTAAGACTACAGTACCAGACAGACTGTCTGCACAGTGGAGTAAACACAACAAGCCCCACTCGTGCAGTCTTCCTTGGGGTGGCCTGGTTATCAGATTGCTCTTGGCTAGAGGGCAGCTCTCCTCCACGTGATGGTAAAAGGGCTAAAACTTCTCCCTTTCCAGAACTCCACAATTGTCTAGGGCTTTCCAGTTGTCTGCATTCTGCTAGTTGTAGAGAAAGAGAGAGAATGGCATCTACTCCTTGAAAATCTTGATTCTAATATGGCACCCAATATGCCTTGAGCTGGGGGAAGGAGTCTTGGAAAGAAAACAGGAAGTAACCACACCCACCACTGGGTGGGCCATGAGGGCTCCTGGAGTAGTAGAAGGGCCCTTGAGGGAACCTCAGCCTGGTCACCGCTCAACTAAAGACCAGAACTCCTTACCTCGCCATGCCCTTGACTTCCCGGTCATGAGCCACAAAACGTAATGCCACCCAAGAAACCAGAGCCGAGACTCCCCACTGAGGACAGACTGTCCTGAGGGGCTAGGGTGGGGCTTTTTGAAGTACCCTTTTTTTTTGTCATAAAAGACTTCTCTTTTTGAAAAGCTGTGACTGAAATTGTTAATGGGTGGCATTCATTTTAGAGTTCTTCTTTCTTCCTCAATATTTGAGCTCTCGTTTGAGATTGCCTCCCCTTATTTTTCACTTGGAGCACTGTTCCCGGAAGGGATTTCGAATACAGGTAATTTAAAGTAGAGCTGCTAGCCGGGCAATGAGGGCAGAAGCTGTCCATCTGTTGGCAGAGGAGGCAGGCGCTGTTTACCTCGCCATTGTATCTGCCTCCTGTAATTTGGGTTGCAGACGAGGCCATCTGTTTCCAAAATCCACTTATCGCCATGGTACAAGAGGGTAATAACCTTCCTGGCCTGGACTCAGGCTGCCTTCACTCTGCCCAGCCTCACCCTCCTCCCGTCTGTGAGAGAGGCTTGGGGCCGGAGGCTGGGAAGCAGCTCGTCCAGGGCAGCTTCAGCTTCCTCCCGTGGAAGCTGTGTCTCCTGCCCCAGTGAAAACAAATCCAGATACGGTCGTGGCTGAGAAAAGACCCCGAGCCCCATGAATATGAAGACATTTCTGTTGCCTGGGAAACAATTCCCTACAATTCCCTTTGTGTCCTGGGATCAGCAAAGACATATTCTATAAATTTCCCTCTCAACAATGCCCCGCTGGGTTGTGTACAGCCTTTCAGGAAACCTTGACATTGAACAAAACTTGGGTAGCAACCCACGAAGTCTGATTAACCCTTGTTTAGTGTGAACTGCCCATTCCTGTCATCTAAAGTAATATCAAAAGCATTCAACATGAGTTCAACTCTAGCAACTAGCATCAGTCGTTTCCCTCTCCAACTCGTGTGGAGAGGAGGGGAGGGGCTTCAACCGTCTGGCATATACTTAGAACCAGGAAGGACTTGGAGAGTTAGCGCTCATGCCAAAGGATGGGTTTTAGAGAATTAGACTCCACCTATTAGTTTATTAATTTAGCCGAGGCCCTTGCAAGGATGGTTAAGCAGGGGAGGTTCATCCGGGAAGCATTCTGTTATTGACATTTGTGCCACATCTGATTCATGGCTAAGAATTGGGTGTGGGGGGGTCATTATTTCTGCTAAATCCAAGTCACCATTACCACTTTATCAGCATCTCATTTCACACTGCTCAATTCAAAAATCTGTAATAAAAAAGCTCTATTAGTGTGGACATAAATTTTCAGTGGTTGCTTCCCTAAATTGCTACTGATTTCTCGGTCCAATTTTGCGATGTTATCCTAGGAAATTAACCCGTGCATAACTACTTGAACACTGGAATTGGATCTGCGCTATTTGCACGTGTCTTGAACCCTAATAGGCAAGGAATCACACTCAGAGAGGGCAGAAGCAAAGGAGATGGAGTGGATCCAGGGAGCTCAGCAGAAGACATTAAGCACATGATGGAAGCAGGTTTCTTGGTGCCAGGATTCTCCCAGGGCAGAAGAAACAAGCCAAGGTTCTCTGCAAGGTCTGGTACACAGCAGAGGCTCTGGTGCGGTGGAATCAATGGGCAAACACTCGGAGGTCAGCAGCCCTATCTATGTTTTTTAAAATCCTGCCTTGTGCCAAGCACTTGGGCAGGACACTAGGGAGACAGCGATGTCTATTTTATGTTTTCCATCCTTAAAGATTTATTGGATTGCTGGGAACAGGCATTGAATACGGGCACTTCAATGCAGCAACACATGCCATCAGGGCATGCAGGGATGAGAAGCTCTTTCTCCCAGGTCTTATGCCCCTGGCCGGCGGCACTCTCCCATCACGGTGCTTTTTGTCTGAACAGGGAAATGGGTTCAGGACTCTGCACCGTCTTTTTGGAGCCATTATGTATGTATGCCACATGTGTCAGCCCGAAGGTAGACTGTGATATCAGTGCTTAGAAGAAGGGGAGGCACCTCTGAGGATGCAGATCTGTGGATCTTCTGAAAGTCCGCTGGCTCACCTGA
Source organism: Megascapheus bottae (assembly GCF_031878675.1). NCBI lineage: Eukaryota > Metazoa > Chordata > Mammalia > Rodentia > Geomyidae > Megascapheus > Megascapheus bottae. The sequence continues at coordinate 3,875,060 of NC_143523.1, forward strand.
GCTAAGCCAGAAGTAAGCGAGACAGGCTGACATCCCCTGAGTGTGAGGGGGCTCTTGACAGCTCTGGGCTCGTGCGGGTGTCCTGATGTGGAGGAGCTGCTGAGCATGGCCTCGGGCCCCATCTTAGTGTGTGGTGAGGCGGATGGACCATGCTGAAGATGTGGAGTGAGATCTTTCCCGGGAGGAGAGGAACTGCTTTGCATTGTTCTTGCGCATGAGGCCTACCATTTGTCTGGGATAACCCCCAGTTTTCAGGACACTGTCTGGGCCACAGGGAAGGAGGAGCGCGGACCTTGTGAGATTAGAAAATAGATACAGTGGTAAAAACTAAGATGCCCTCCTCTGGCCGAGCCCAGATGCCAGACAGCATCAGAGTGAAGAGGTACCAGGCCCTCGGGGTGGACAGATGGCCGTGTCCAGAGCACGGCTGCCTTTGGAAAGCAAGCCGCTCTCCCATCCTCCCAGCATGTATCTTGTGAGCCTGCAGTGGGAGGCACATCGTAGCAAGCAGCGGGGACTGAGCAGTAACCCTGGAAGGTGCACATTCTTGCTAGGTGTGATGGGAAAAGCAGAATTCTGAGTTCCTCACCCGGTGCCACGAGCATGGTATCTCTGCACAATAATATCCTTCTACCAAGTGGAATAGTTTAGGCACACCACTGTGCTAATAGTCTACTGGTTCAGTAACAAAGTCCCACAGACCTAATGGCTTCAAACTGTTCCAAAGTGACTTTGCAATTATGAGCATAAAGTGTTCAAGACATAGCTTACAAAGCTGGACTTCAGGGTGTGGTGGGGTTGCATTCCCCCGAGGCTACTGCATCACTGGGCTGTAGCCTCTCTCCCCCCTGGCAAAGCTCATCACCAACCATTGCTTCTGTTCCTAACACCAAGCCCTCCATTCTTGGAAAGCTCCCATGATCTTGGGCCAGTCTGGCGATTCATGATGATCTACCCATCTCCGGGTATTTAGCTGAACACCTCTGCGGTTTCTCTCTTGTTTAAAACTCTTGGGCTTCCGAAGGTGGTCACTTGGAGGCATTTACAATAACAATCATCTATTTTTCTTTCAAATTCCTTCCACATCTCCCCTTGCCTCTAGTAAGCAGGTGGCACAAAGGGCTCTCTGGCTGAGCCCTCCCTACCCTCAGAGTTGGCCAGAGGCTGAGTGTGAAAGCCTGGGGCCTCAACTGCTTAGCCAGGCTCTTGAGATACCAGAAGCTGATTTGAATTCCAAAAACCCTCATTTGGAAAAAATCAAAAGCTAAAGTCTAAAGGATGAGGCACAAAGTTAATCCATATAAAATAGATTAGAAAGTGAACTCATTCGAGTCTGTCCAGAACAGGACAAAGCTTTGCTAGATGGTCTCAGGAAAAAGACCCGAAGAGCCTGGCATCTCTTCAGGAATCTCTCCATGACGGGCCTGCAGCCCTGACCCATTGCTGGAGTCAGCGATTCAGAGCAACAGCGATGGGGTTGTGGAGGAGGGACACAGGCGCCCTCAGCAAACCTTCCAGCCAGATGTGGGGCCTCTCCAGACTCCAGTCCTCTGGGCCCAGGTCCCACTCTCCACACATTGGGTAGGAAAACCCCTGGGGTTGCCACACTTCTTCCAGGATGGGAACAGCAGAATCAGAATAGGAACTCGAAGGCCCAAAGTTTAGGGAGAGGGAGGCAGCGAGGTTAAGATGGCAGGCAGGAGGGGAGTGATGCATGCCCACGTCCACCTTGGAGAGTGACCGTGCTCATGTTCGGATCACACTTAGAGCAGCAGCAGCTGAGCTGCATTCACCTGCTGGTCTCTTTAGGTGTTGAGTAGATTTTCATTCATCCACAAACTACTAAGCTTTCATAAGTCATGTTTTTAGAGTGTATTATGGTTTACAGCTCACAGATGTATTAAAAAGGACATGCATTTACTTTGATCAAGAGCGGCTACTCCTTGGTGCCTGCATTATTTTCCAGGATCCTCAAAGCAATTTAGAAGCACCTGGTCTCCAGTCAGTTTCTCAAGGTGACCGAGACAATGGTTGGACTGGATCTTAACCCTTCTCTGCCTCCATAGCCCAAGAACACAATTACTCTATTCCCAGGCATTTCTTCACCAGAACACAGGCTTCTTGAGGGAGAAGGCACAACCTAACAACTTAACTGTATCTCCCTGGGCTCTAGCTCCTACATGCAGCTCAGAAATATGAGCAGTGAGTGAGCAGCAGCGTCATCCTTCAGCCTGATGAGAGGACTGAATGAAAGAGTGGCCATCCTTTTGGCCATTAGGTCAGCCTTAGAGATTTGAAGTGTATTAAAATATAAGACGGGGGCTGGAAGTTTGGCTTACTGGAAGAGTGCTTGCCTAGCATGCATGAAGACCTGGGTTTGATTCCTTGGTGCCATATACAGTAATAAAAAAGCTGGAAGTGGTGCTGTGGCTCAGGTGGTAGAGCTCTAGCCTTGAGAAAGCCCAAGGACAGTGCTCAGGCCCTGAGTTCAAGCCCCACGACTGGAAAAAATAAAATAAAATATATGACAGAGGAGAGAGCAAGACTGGCTCTCAGGCCTGGTCACAGGGGGCTGTCCCTAAAGACCACCTGTACATCTTTGAATGATAAACTCTTTTGAATGACATCACCCTTTTGCAAATACTACAAGTCTTTCAGGAGAGATTTGGTGGGGTACTTAAGTCCCTGTCCCAGGTTCCACATTGTCTCCAAGCAATGTATTTCTCTTCCACTGTTCCCACAATCTTGACTAGAAGAAACAAAATGATACACGCCAGCCAAGGCTTCAATGCAGAAGTTCTGGTGAGATGTCTCTCCCGTGATTCTCGAGAGGATCACAGTCCTGGTGACCACTGCTGAACTGGGGCTTGGGAATCAAATTACATGGAAGCCGTTAGCACAGAACAGCTTAGATCTGTCTTGCTCTGAATGAATGATGCAGACCTGGGACATTTTAAACGATTTCATACATTTATTTTCTCTTCAGAATACCCAAAGGAGAAAAATGCAAGAATATCCCCAAGGTCCTTTGCTCTTTCTCCAGTAGTTTCCTTAAAGGAAAAGCCATCCATGGCCATCGGTACTTCCAGGTAGGCCCTGCATGGAATCTGCCAGCGTTGTGCTTGAGTGCTCACCACGCCTGCCAAGGATGCAAAGGTTCTTGGGAGCAAATGAGACAGAAAAGAATGGCTTAACGTGAACTCAAAACAGCCCGCTTAATTTCATGTCCCTTATTTTCATTTCAAAGGTGTAAGCTAGACTCAGGCGCATTCTTTTTCCTGGAAAGCAATCCTCTGACCCCCTGAATGACTAAACATGGCCTGTCAGCACCCCGGTAAATGGTGGGATTGATGGTGCTTGGGAAAAGAATAAGTCTTTGCTCCTAAAGGCTCAGATACAGCAGACCTAGGATTCTGCTCAGAAATCTTATCTTTTAAATACCTTCGGGGTTGATTCCGAGCAGAGCCTTGCCTGGGAATCACAAATTTCTAATTATTCAGAGCCAGTCGCTGGGTCAGCATGCTTTGAAAAAGGATTAATTCACCACCAGGTGGAACAGCAGAGGACTGGGCTCCCAGCCACGCAAAGCTCCTCAGTCTGCCCTTAGAATGGTCAGATCACCAGAAGCTTTGTAACCAGGGGAAAGCCTGCCCTCCTCTTGACACTCAATTCAGAATCCCCGCAGTGAGGCCAGGACACCCTCCAGCAGCTGAAGTTGAAAAGAACTGAGTTAAATAAATCCCCATACAAATGTCCATCCTTTCAGTCACCTTTAGCTGATTTTTGAGGTTATTCCAGGAGAGAAGGAAGTCCTACTTCCTGCTAATTACCTTAATATAATGCCTCATAACTTAAAAATTACACAGTGTGCAGCGCTCTCAAGAGTGAGGTTGAGGGGAAAACTGGGAGAGAATGCGGAAGCCAACGACACTGTTCAAAAGGAAATGTACTCATAATCTGAATCATGCAACTGTAATCCCACTCTCTGTACATCATCTTTACAATAACATTTTCTTGAAAGGGTATCAATGTTTGTGAAGTCATGCACCTTCTATCTGGTGAATATAATGTAACCCTTCTATTAATTACAATAAAAAATAAATTAATTTAAAAAAAGATAGAAAGTGAAAAAAAAGAGGGATGGGGTGCTGGGAGTTTGGCCTAGGGGTAGAGTGCTTGCCCAGCATGCACGAAGACTCAGGTTTGATTCCTGGTACCACATACATAGAAAAGGCTGGAAGTGGTGCTGTGGCTCAGGTGGTAGAGCTCTAGCCTGGATAAAGCCCAAGGACAGTGCTCAGGCCCTGAGTTCAAGCCAGGACTTGCAAAAACAAAAAAAAGGGTAAGTCTGATCTTACTTACCAACTCATTTACAGATAAATAAGTGAAGCCTGCCCAGGTAATGGTAATGCACAGGTTGTCCTAGCATGAATAAGTAGCAGCACGAGTGGGGTACTAGCGTGAACAGTGGACCAGCACGAGCAGATGCAAGGCAGCACTCAGGCAGAGGTCCTGCCGTTCACTCCAGACAGCTTTACTGCTGCTTTTGATCTGGCTCAGGTCAGAAGTTACCTGGTGACTGCTTTGTAAAGGCCTGCCTGTGAGTCTCTCACCCAGTAGCACTGGGTGTCTGTGGGGGAGGGGAGAACGAGAAGGCTCACACAAGACAGACAGACAGACAGTCAAGATGGGCCAATTCTCTGGGATGCTCATATTGGCATCTTATGAAAGTAAGATGTGAAAAAAAAAGACTTGAAGCAGCTAAGTGAATCAAAATTTGCAAGGAAAGAGATAAAATGACTCAAGGAGAGAGCAAAAACAAGATAACATAATATATATATTTAGGATCAGACTTTCTAATTTACTGCAATCTGTGATTCTCTGAATCTGACTACATTGGGTGTAATTATTTCTGTCTAAATAATTTCGCAGACTTGCCGCATAATAACTCAGGATCACAAATAGGAATCAGCTCCGCTGTGCTCACAAGACAGCAGTAATTACGTTCTCGCGTCGGTACCGTTCCTTATGTCTTGGCTCCAATTCATTATGTTTCTTTCTTAGCGCACAGCATATTAACCTGTGGAAATTACAGACCATGACGTGTAGGAAGAGTCTGTATTTCTCATAGGAAAGTACCAGATTTGGCATCCTGAATATTCCAGTCTAAGTGAACTAGCTGGCATTGTGAAGCTTTCTGGCGAAAACTCCCCATCCCTCATTCAGGTCATCAGCTTCCCACATGAGCAGTGAGAACTTTCAGCATGTAAGAGTTGAAGGCTGCTGCCTGTGTGCCCAGTAGAGGTGGAGATGAGCATTTTGGAGTGGAGAAGCACCAGAGCTCTTGGAGTCGATCCAGATTAACACCCGTGGTTGTTAGTCATCCGTTTTTGTCTGTGAATATGTCCTCTTTTAATCACCAGTGGTGGCCTCTAGGCAGTGTCAGGGTTGGCATGGCACCCTCCAACAGGCCTCTGCTAGACCTGCACCACTTCATTTCTTTATGTGGGTAGGGCTCTACAAACATTACTGTTTCCTTCTCGCTAGTTTTCCTACCATTTCTTTTTCTTCTACAAAAGAAGGCAAGGAAGAATGCAATTCCAAGAAGATGGAGAGGGGTATAGGTTTTTAGACTTCCCAAACTCTTGGCCTACAAACTGGCAGAGCAACCCACAGACAAAATACCTGATAAAAGTAAGGAGAAAGTCATTCCTGCAACCCCACATAACGTAAGCAGGGAGAAAAGTCTCCAAGGCCCAGGAATTAAAAGGAAGATGGAAGCTTGAGTGAAATCTAGGGTGGTCAGCCAGTTCTCCCTGACAGCAGCACAGGCCAGTCGATGAGCAGAGGGCACCTGGACAGGCCTGGCCTGCGGGGGAGTGACGGGAGCTAGGAAGGGCTGAAGGGATTGGGGCTGCCTGTGAGCCTGGAATCTGTCCCCAGGCTGTTCATTTAGGCACAGCTCCAGGCTAAGAAGATGTAGCTAGAACAGCAATCAAACCTGGGAAACAGGCCCTAGAGTATCAGAAATAAAAAGCGAGTGAGATTGTAAGGGTACAGGAGACACGGCCAGAAAATACCAGAAATCAAGCAGTCATGTTCTACATTTTGTTCCAAACTAACAGAAGTGGGGGCTGATATGCATTATAAAAGCCGTAGGGGAGATAAGATTCCTTCTAAATCCTGGAAAACTCAATTTATGTGGAGTATATGTATTTGTACAGCATCACACTACAGAAGATAAAAGCACTCTAGAAAGTCATACTAAGAAAGAAACTTTGTTAAAGACAAAATAACATCAACAGGGATGATAAAAATTGGGAACTAGGAGACTCTAACTCCTATTTTCTGCATGGGGAACAGGAAGTGTTTCTCACTGTTTTTATTCTCCCAACTTTCACCTTGTTAAACTAAAATAAATCTTTGCTAAAACTCAGAAAAAATCATAAATCAATGAAACAAGTAAAATTTTAAGTATAATATAGAATGAGAATTAGCTGAAAAAGATCAAAGATTAAATAATCCAACAGATATTATCCTAATAGAATGCTTATCTTAAAAAGTAAGAAAGCATTTAAGTAAATTTTTTTGTAAATTAACTGAAAGTAATGTGGCAATATTGAAGGTAGGCAGAAGAAATGCAACATACATATTACAATATTCCCCAGAGAAGAAGACTAAAGGAAGAATACAGAATAAATAATATAAGCGTCCCTGAAATAAAGAAGACCATGTGAAACTAAGTACTGAAACAGCACACTATATACCTGAGAACACTGACACAGAACAACCAGTAAATATCCATGTTCTGGAAAAAAAAATACTAGTGTAATTAAAAGAAAAATTAAGGAAGGGATTTTAGATACTTAGGCAAACTGAAATGGTATTTTAAAAAGAAAATTAGATTGCCAGGCAACATTTTTTCCTAGCACTATTTTGTACCAGAAAATCATAATTAGTACATTCAAACCATGTAAAGAAAGAAACCATAGGGGCCGGGAGTGTGGCCTAGTGGTAGAGTGCTTGCCTACCATGCATGAAGACCCGGGTTCGATTCCTCAGTACCACATACATAGAAAAAAAGCCAGAAGTGGTGCTGTGGCTCAAGTGGTAGAGCCCTAGCCTTGAGAAAAACCTAACAACAGTCCTCAGGCCCTGAGTTCAAGCCCAGGACTGGCAAAAAAAAAAAGCCAGGATGTTGTGCCTCAGGGAAATTGACCTGTGACTAGAGCACAGATAGTAAACCTAGATAAGAGAACTGGGGAATATTGCTCTTGTGAGATTTCCTAGGAAATCAGAAGGAGAAGAAGCTCCAGATAATCAAAATGACCCTCGGTTTTCAGCATGAACTTGGCAGTGAGTATTATATACGTTTCCTTGTAAAATGAAGATTAAATCAGACCTAAAGAAAAATAGTATGTAATTACCCTAGCCGCAATGCAAGTGTAATGGAAGAATTAAAATATTTTCAATACTCACAATTAGTGATGGCAATAGAATCATTATCATCAGACTTTAAAGATGTAAGTAGAGTGGAATGAGTGAGTAAAGAACATTCTCATTTAGCTTGAGATAATGATTCAAACCCCAGTACAAGGAAGAGAAAAAGAGAAAAGGAGGATGGGAAGAAGGAAGAGAAGGAGGGGGGAAGGAAAGGGATCAAGGGAGAGTGGGGGGAAAGAAGGAAGTAAATTCATTATCTTGGAAACTAGAAAAAGGAGAGAAAAAAGCAGGCCTTTAAGCCTTTTGTAAACACTATACCACTAGATAACCAAGTAGCAAACAGCAGGTAAAGACAATATCTCCTCATGAAATTATCCCTGTGAACAAATGAAACGATCGACTCAGAGCATCACCACTTCACAAGCCCTCAGTAAATGAATAGATCTGGCCAGAAACAACCCTGAAACCAAGATTTAAGAAGAGCATAAATTAGATCTTCTGCTTCCCCAGTGAAAGAAAAACAGCCTGAGTCTGGCTCAGCCTCGCCATCTAGATGCCAACTTCCCAGAAATACAGAAGACCGGGAGCAAATTGAACCACTGTGACCACACAAAGCCCAGCTTCTGGGAAGTTGTAAGTCAGAGCTCAGATTCTTCTGCACACAAATGGTAAGGAAAAGAAATGGATATCAACTATACCTCATTTATAATGTAGTGATAATTTTATAAGTATACAGTCTGAAGACAACTTAAGTAACAACAATAACAACTACCTAATCCCCAAGAGTGAGTACTAGAAAAATTAGAGAACTTTCATGATTGGAGTGCGGCCCTGGAATTATAAAATACTTGGCTGCATTCTGTCTCTCTCAAATGAGGTAGCAGATTTGCCCTAACAATAAACAAAGTTATTTGATAAGTAAATGCATGAGTGGCAAAAAAAAAAGGAGAAAGCTAGAGCTAGAGTGTCTAGCATTCCAGTCACACTTCCATGCCGATTAGCAATCTTACTGGGCCAAAGTTCCTCCACCCTACTGAAACTTCATTTTCCCACCTTACAAAGGAGTCCAACTTGAGTGCTTTGGGGGGGCGGGGCGGGGGGAGTTTCCTATCTCCATATTTCTGTGCAGGTAGAATAAAATGTGATGAGTTTACCTGAGTTTTGCGGACTAGCATGAAGAGTCCTTGGTCTTGGAATACGGACTTAGATCCTTTGCTTTGTTTCAGAACAAAAGAAGGATGATGACAGTGCGGGGAGGGGACAGACATGAACACACCATGAATTTGTGTCCCTCACAAGTAGTGAGCTATGACCAGCACCCTCTAGTACCTGCCTGCTGGTGGAAGGGAAGATCCATTATGTCCCAGTGGACATTCAGTGTATGCAATATTAAAATGAACATAGATAGACAGATAGATAATGGGGAACCCTTATTGGATGGTTGCTCTGGTTCAGGTAGCAGCACATGGTAATTTCTGTGGATCAGAGAAAAAGCAACAGCACTCTCTATCAACCCTGGTTCTGTATGGAGAGATGTCATACAGAGACAACATAACAAGCTCAGTATGAGGCCTACAGAGGGACAGACCCAGGATTTGGCTTCAGACAGCCTGGTAACGTGACCACGCTCTTCATCCCGAGGAAAAGATGTGAAAATGAAAAAGGAAAGCTTTCCTGGCATTCCTGCCCCTCCCTGGATGTCCTAGAATCAAGCTCTGAGCGCTTGCTGCTGGGGAGGACACAGCTCTGGGTCACTGACCCTGGCACCAGCTCAACTGGAAGCCAAGGCTTGGCTTGTGTTCCTCTGAATCCCACAGAGATGAAGATGCAGGGTCCACAGAATCTACAAAAAATGTCGCTGAAAAAATTGTCATGTAATTGACTACTTGCCTTTAAAACTATTACTAATATTACTACCTACAATGCCTCACTTGCAAGGCTGAAGCAGGAGAATCTCAAGTTTTAGGCTAGCCTAGATTACAGAGCAAGACTCTGACTAAAACAAAGAAGGAAAAAGGGATAGTGGTAGAGCTCAAATAGAGCAGCCCTCTCCTAGTAAATGTGAGATTTCAGATGTCTAGTACCCACTAAAGGAAGGAAGAGAGGAGGAAAGGGAGGGAGGGAGGGAGGGAGGAAGAGAGGGAGGGAGGGAAAGAGGGAGGGATGGAGGGACGGAGGGACGGAGGGAGGGAGGGAAGTAGGAAAGGGAAGGGAGGAAGGAAGAGAAAAGGGAAGGAGGGGGTTGGAAAGATGAATGAAAGGACTGGAAAGGAGAAAGGAGGATAAGAGATGAACAGAGACAAAGGGAAAGGAAGGGAAATATGAGTGGGAAGGGAACAGAAGGGAGAGACAAATAGTTAAAAGGTAAAAGATTAAGTAATTAGTTAGTCCGAATTAACTAATACTCTGAGCCTGTGCTCAACTTTTGAATAAGTGTTAGGCATAGCACATGGCTCACAGTAAATGCCCAGTTAAGGGAGCTATTATTATTATTTATTACAATGAGGTCCAGACTGGAAAGCTACACTGTACTGTTCCTTGCAAACAGTCTCTGGAGTATTGTAAAGAAAGCTGTAACCCCTAACACTGACCCTAGGAAAGGAGCTCTGTAAATCTCATATTGTGTTTTCAAAATTCATGGGTTTTATACTCTACTTCTGTGTCTTCTGGGAGATAATATTTATATCTTAACTCTAAGACAAATGTTCAGTACCCTAACATATAAAAAGATCTTTTGATCATAAAACTACAAGAGCTATAAACCTAGTTTTATTAACACAGAGCTTAGACTAAAAGAAAGGTGAATGGCCATTGATACACAAAAACAGGTCCCAGCTCAGTCATAATAAGATAAAAGCAAGTGAAAACTATATTGAAATATTATGTATTATCTATCATTTAAAAGAATACAGACGTTAAGCCATGTACTCAAGTTAAGCCTGAGGATAAGCAGGTTTCTATGTTATTCTAATCGAAATCCATGATTCTCTGGATTCAGTTCAGGGAAAAGTAGATTCATGAGCACATCACTCTACTTGCCTTTGACCAAACCACCTGCTTTCCACAAGCTACCTTAAAGATAGATCTCTACAAACACTCAGATGCCTAGTTGTCAATGTTATTAATAGTCCAATAGCAGACTATTGGAATCAATTCAAATGCCATTAACAAGAGACTACCCTGGCTGAGTAGAGATATGAAGTTGAACATGGAAGAGTTCTGGGAAGCCATGAGAAGTAGCAGAGAGCTCACTGGAGGGGACCTCAATTGGGTATGGAGGTCATTAAACACAGTATGCAATCTCAGGGAGGGAAGGAAGGCGATGAAAAGGCTGTGTATGTTTGCCCATGTATGCAACAAAAGGGACCCTACAAGAACAACTGAGAATGAACCAAGATGTAAGGGAAAAAGCTTTGTGTAGTTTGGACCTTTGAATCCTAACACTATTGTATAGATTCAAAGGTGAATATGAAATCCATAGACTATAAAACCATCAGTGGCATCAATGAAACAAACTGCATTTCGACATAGGAAGGCATCCTTAAGGAAGTAGTTTGTCTTTGGTGCCATTGAGCCTGCACTCAGGAGGTCTCCTTGAAAAGACCCCAACAAAAAGGCATCAAAGGACCGTAGCAATTTCATGGATAGATGTTATATTGGCATTGTAATTTTGGAAGCAGTTTAACCTATGTGGTAGAACCAAGACAACAGCAAATATATTTATGTTGTTAGGGACCAAGACATCATTGTAAGTGTTGAAAACATCTCAGTGTCTTGGGGTTCAACCTAGAAATAAAGAGACTAGCTCGGGGGAACTCGGAAAGGCCATGTTGTCACTTCTGAAAAAAGCTTGTGCTTCTGACAGGAAGCCAAGAAAGCAAGCTTGCTGAGCAATCAGCAACCAGGTTTATTCGCTGATGCATTATTGCTCCTCGTTAGATATTATTGCTACTCATTCCAATTGGTCAGAGCTTAGGTTGGCAATCTTTACATAAGAAAAAAGAATATACACAAACACACAGATTCCTTTTTTTAATTGTAATGATACTGTACAGAGCAGTTACATAAGTGTCACCTCTTCCCTTGCTTTCTCCCAGTTGAGTTTTTCCCTCCCAGCCACCCCCACCCCAAGCCCGAGTTGAAAATGAAAATTCGTTATGCTGGTAGCTTTAGTGTGGCTCTGTTTGTGTTCTGTTGGAAAAATGCCTAGGAGTGGGATTGCTGTGTCAGAGGAAGCTCCATGTTCAGTCTTTTGAGAATCCTTCACATTGCTTTCCAGAGTGGTTGAATAAGTTAACATTCCCACCGAAGTGTGGCCGCCTTCTGTTTTGGCCACCTCCTTCATGGCACCCATTATTGTTTTCTTGATATGGCCATTCTAACTGGGGAGAGGTGGAATCGCAATGTTGTTTTGACTTGAATTTCTTTCTTCAGGTGTCTGTGGGTCATTCTTATATACAATCTTTCAGTAGTTCACAATTCTGTGTATTTAACTAGTTTGAAAGGGATTAAAAGTTTCTTTAAGGGCCAGGAGTTTGGCCTAGTGGCTAAAGTGCTTGCCTAGCATGCATGAAGACCTGGGTTCGATTCCTCAGTACCACATACATAGAAAAAAGCTGGAAGTGGTGCTGAGGCTCAAGTGGTAGAGCTCTAGCCTTGAGAAAGTCCAAGGACAGTGCTCAGGCCCTGAGCTGAAGCCCAGGACTGGCAAAAAAAGTTTCTTTAAGCAATGAACCAAGATCAGGACACCTGGTGAAAGCAAGGATATGTTAGGAAAATGAGAGATGTGGTTTAATTAAAATAGCTTCCTTAAAGAGAGTGGGTCTCCTTAGAACAGTGATGCTTATGTACAACTTCTCTCACAGAAAAGATTCTAACTCCTACAATAAAAAAGAGAAATGCCTCGAACGTGTAAACATGTCCTAAGAAACCTGGTCTTGGTGGTTCAAGATAGCCAGAGATGGAAGAAAGAAAGGCAGGCAAAGCTAAGATTGTGGGACAGTCAATGTTTTAGGGACTTGGCCGGGGGTGGAGGGGTGGGGGGATGTGCTGATCAAGAACAAGCCCAGAGCACCTCCACATCTCAAGGCCAGACGGCAGGGCTGACACACTAAGCTACGCAAAGGTGGGCGTAGTCAACTGGAATAGGCCTGGTCTTTCTAAAATGACATAAGCATAGAAATGTGTTCAACGTGGAGTATCAGAAGCTGACCCTACATGCTCAGCTGACTTCTAATAGCTCCACTTGCCCTGCTGTTCTTGGAACGTGTACCCAGGTCACCTGGAAGGCCATACAATGGTTACAACCAAGATGTTTGTAGACATGCCAGCTCTGTTTCCCAACTCTGTCATGTTAAATCTGAACTGACATATTTTTTTAAATACCCTAGTTTGGGCAGGGAGTTTGGCCTAGTGGTAGAGTGCTTGCCTAGCATGCATAAAGACCCAGGTTTGATTCCTCGGTACCACATACGTAAAAAAAAAGCCAGAAGTGGTGCTGAGGCCCAAGTGGTAGAGCTCTAGCCTTGAGAAAACCCAAGGACAGTGCTCAAGCCCTGATCTCAAGCCCAGGACTGTCAGAAAAAAAAATATATCCTAGTTTGGCTTACCGGGGGTCTTTATGACCATAGTGCTTCAGTAAGCAAGGAAACTATTTAATGTTCAGAGCTTAATTTTCTAAATGCCATTTCTTCCTAAAAAGGTAGTGAGGCTTGCTGGGGCAGGAAGGATGAAGATAGATAATAAAAGTGGATGTTACATCTGAGACATCATTATGCAAACACTCAACGACCAAGAAGACTTTGTCAGAATGACCTAGAGGCCCACTAGTTAAATGAGAGACAAGCTGAACTTCAATGAAACACTCTTATTTCTAGAATAAACAAAAACCCACAAGCTGATAGTGACTAACAGGGATTGAGAGAGGAAAATAATTTTCCAGCATCAGAGGCAACTTTAGTAATTAGGAATTGTGGAGAAAAAGCACAAACTCCACACTTTTTTTTTGAGAAACTCTAGTCATTTCTAGTTTATACTCACAAGGATATCTCTTTCAGAAATGTCAGCTAATAAAATGTAGAAATTGTGATAAAATTAGGAAATCACCAATCTGTAATCTTCAAGAAAATAAGTGATCTAAGCAAGAAGAACTGAACGAGGGTAAGCACATTCTGAAATGCCGGGTAACAAAATATTTGCATGGCACCCACATCTGCCTCTTATGCTGTTGGCTGCTCACAGGCGAGACAAGACTCTATTATCAGATAGCATCAGGATTGAGTTGACCAGAATCTAAGTCCTTTACCCTAACTGCCATGTACCATAAGCTTAGGGATTTTTGTTACGTGGCTAACCAATCACTTCAAAAACCAATGCCCTCTTTTGCAAAACAAGCAAGAACAGCCTCATACTTTCTTCTTTGTAACTTGCTGTGAAGATCCTGTCAGATGGGGGGAGGGGAGGGCGTCACATTTCTATCACAGTATCTGACCAGATTCAATGAATTTAGATTTCATATTCTAATTTCCACATTATATGAAAGATGTTAAAGTCATGGAGTTTTCAGAGAACAGATTGTGATATTATAACAAGCTCACATGATACGTGGTCATTTCTGATCACATGACAAGTTGTTCCATCACACCTGCCATCTCCGAATTCTTGTCAAGATTCCAAGAGAATGATGTGGAAATTCTTCTAAATGTTGCACTGAGAAGGGCACTCAGTCTCTCGGAAAAGGACTTACTTGAAGCTGGAGGATACCAGTGCTTCACGCCTGTAATCCTGGCTACTCAGGAGGCTGAGATCTGAGGATTAAAGTTTGAAGTCGGCACGGGCAAAAAAGTTTGTGGAACTCTCATCTCCGACCAAGTATTTTTTGAAAAAAAAAATGCTGGAAGTGGAATTGTGGCTCAGGTGGTAGCCTTGAGCACAAGAGCTAAGGACAGCGTCCAGTCCCAGAGTGCAAGTCCCAGGACAGGCAAAAAAAAAAAAAAATGCTGGAGTCCAGTGGACCAGAATGGTTTTTTCTGTAGTTTTCTGTAGCTTTCTGATTTTCAAAGTCAATTTAAGACAGACATGTGGCAACCTCCAGAAACTCTGGAACCGGGGAAGATTGCTGCTTTCTTTTCCGCCTCATGGTTATCAGCCCTCTGTGGTTGATGGAGAGAGATAATGATAGGGGATTGGAATCAAACACCGGAATGTCCTCATGTCTGGAGTGGGCAATGACCGCCCATGCTGAGTCAGTTTAGGACCCAGGAGGCAGCCACAAACCCTGCCACCCCGCCCATCATGTGTGTTCCTGTGGACCCAGGCAGGGGCGGGGGGCAGGGGTGGGGGTGAGGGACTCCCCTTCACCGCAGGGGAAGTACCCCTGAGTATCAAGCTCCTCGTCCCACCATCCATGCTAGGTGCGGGAGGATACAGGCTGTCCTGTGACCCAAGCTTAAATATTTATCTCTTAATGGATTGTCTGTGTCTTTGTGGCAGAACATTATAAAGGATCAAAACTATGCACTTTAAACACATGTTTAAAAATTCAAGTCATACTGAAAGTACTCAATAAAATATAAGTCTTCTTCTAGCCCAGTTTTCTATGCTTGGAGAAAGCCATTGTCAGAAGTCCCGACTGTATGCTTTTAGGCATTTATCCAAGAAACATGCACACATGCTTATCTATTTGCTACACAAATGGTAGCATGCAACCCATCGTAGACTTCCCTGCCTTGCTTTAAAAAAAAAATACTTTCCATTGGGAAATATAACCACCTACAGAAACATATGCTTAAGGAATTACAATAAATTACCCATGGTTAAAGCATCAATAAACTATTCATTGATATCTATAATCAATATGGAGAAAAGAAAACCCTCGCCTCACACACATATCTGGTATGACAGTAGGCGCATGCTTACCGCATCTCACTGAGACATGAGGCTGCATCTGTGTCACTGGTGAGAACATCCTCTGTGACCTCACTTGGTGCTTCCATTCCCCCTCCACAGCCCCCGTGTCTGGAAGTTTCATTCCCATTATGGTCTGTTCTTGCAGCTTATTTATTTGCATTGTGGTATGATGTTCCCTTGTGTGACCATAGGAAAACAATTCTTTGTCCCTCTGGGTTGAATCCATTTCCTGGCTGTTGGGAACAAGGGTGGCCTCAAGTGTTTCTGCTCATCCTCTCGGTGCCTCCCTGGGCCACCAGAAGAGCGGATTGTGGGCTCCCTGGTGGTGAGAGGCTTCCCATTAGTTCATCCATTAGTGTGTGTGTGTGCGTGTGTGCGTGTGTGTGTGTGTGTGTGTGTGTGTGTGTGTGTGTGAGAGACCCTCCCAGCCACCAGGCTCAAGAGGCCTTGTTTGCCTTGAGCGCTTCTCATCACCAACCTTTCCAGTGCTCAGCTTTTCTGCGGAGCGTTCATGGGTTCGCATTTCCATGAGCAGAAAGCATTTCTATAGATACAGTTTGCCTATTCCGCTTTCCGTTCTTGTCAATTACCTATCACATTTCTTATTTGTTGTCTGCTGGGTTGTCTTTTTCTTATTGATTTATAGAACCTTAAAAATATTGTAAATATTCTCTCTGTCAGTTTTATGAGTTACACATATTTTTCCTTACTTTTTCCACTCAGCGTTTTATATTATAAATAAGTCCTATCGGGACATGTAGATCAATCTGCTTTTGAAAGCACTCAGATGTTGAAGCATTCATGCCCTTCTAGTCATTCACTATTTCCTTAAAAAGCGTCTTTATCGAGACATAGATTATGTACTATATACTTCATCCATTTAACGTGTCCAACTTAATGTTACTTATATTCATGAGATTGTACACACATATCCACAATACCATTCTAGAACATTCTTCCCCCACTAAAGAGTCCCACAGCCACTGGTCTTTTGTGACTCCCTTTCTTCCCTCACCGTAAGGTACTCGAGCTTGCTCGGGCAGTAGGCTGCTGTCAGCAAGCTGATCTGCGTGCCTTAGCCTTGCCTCCTCTAAACAACCTAAGATGGGGCAGTGAACACAAAGGCGACTTACATTCTGAATGTGTATGGATGCAAATAAAGAAAGAAATAGACGTTGTCTGTGAGTAAGACTGGTTAACCGACAGTGCATTATGACTGTGTGAGGAAACAGGTGGAAGAAAGTTATCCACAAGCCAAGAGGAGAGGCACAGGAGAAACCTTGCTGACCAACGCTTCATCTCGGACTTGTAGCCTCCAGAAGTGTGTTCAAGTGATTTTTTTTAATTGTTTGAAGTCATTTTGTCTGGGATAATTGTCTGGGATAATACCCTGCTGGATGTAGTCTTTGGCTTCCTATTGTTAAGGAGTTTACTAATGTCAAGATTGGATGTTCACTTGGTTTAATATATATATATATATACATATACACACATATATATATATATATTCCTGCTGGTGAGGCTCAATCCATTATTATTTGTTGTCCTCAGGACATTATTAAATAATATCTTCAGTTATATTAGTGAATTTCTTATGTCATATTATCTGTGTATTCTTTTTTTAATATTTTTATTGTATTTAATAAAAGGGTTACATGATATTTGCCAGATAGAAGGTGCATTAATTCACATACATTGTTATCTGTGTATTCTTGGGGAAAAAATAACCGTGGGTGGTAAATTTAAGTTTTGGCCTTATTGTGTTAGAATGCTTTGCTGATGTCTCTTTTGAAATTCTGTACTGAAACTTGTCACTGAAGATGTCAGACTTTGTTTTGTTGTGTTGTATTTGGTAAGTTCCCTTTTCACATTATTCTAGCTCTACTAAAGAAGTCAGATTTCCTATATTTTGAACTTTTGAGAAAATTTTGCCTCTTGAACTTACCAACAGTTTTGGTGGGGATCTATGTGCTTCGATGCTCTACATTTTCCTATTTGTCATTGTCAGTCCTTTTAGCCTAAATTTTGCTTCACTTTACTGGCTTTTGTTATTACCTTGTATTTTAAATTAGAGTTCAAATGTCTCAGTGTTCTCAGTCTATCAAATAAATGACTTGACTTTTGTTTTGTTTGATTCCCACACATTTTAGTCTTTATGTGTCAGACTATCAGATTTTCTTTCTATAAAGTTCTTCTTTCTGTTTTTTTCCAAGTTAATACACAGTCAGATTCTTCCCACAAGAATATTCTTTTCTGCCATTATATATGTGTGTGTGCAAATATATACATAGGTATGTGTGTATGTGTGTATATATGTGTGTGCTTTTCCTCATGTCCTGATTGCAATTTGAGCAATGTCAGTTTCAATTTTACTAATACCAACTTGACATTTGTTTCTATAATGACTTAGTTTTTTTTCCCAATTCTTCCCGATTTTCCTCATCACCTTCTATTGCCTTACCAATTGAGTCTGAGATTTTTCAAATTGCTTATGTGTTTTCAGCATGATCACACTTTGTTTACTACCGTAAGTCATAATGCTTTGTTGTATATTTTTTCATTTAGTATGTATATGGAATTTAGTATGTTTGTAATGTATTTGTCAATATTTCTTCTGAATCTGCATCAGATCCCTTTTTTTTTTTTGCCAGTCCTGGACTTGAGCTCAGGGCCTGAGCACTGTTCTTGGGCTTTCTCAAGGCTAGAGCTCTACCACTTGAGCCTCAGCACCACTTCTGGCTTTTTTGTATGTATGTGGTACTGAGGAATCGAACCCGGGTCTTCGTGCATGCTAGGCAAGCACTCTACCACTAGGCCAAACTCCCAGCCCCCAGATCCCTTTTTGATTGCCTCTCATCTTTGAGTAAGTTCTTTCCAGACTAGTCATGTGCTCAAATGCAGCATGGAGAATGGGTTGGAGTAGGAGCTGAAGAATACTGGTTGACTGGTAGGCAGTCTTCCAGAGGAAACATCTCTGCTTTGGGCGTGTAGGAAGTTTGCTTGGCTCAGAAACCAGCCTAGCGGGCAAAGGTTCTTCTGGCACTAAATCACGTGAACTTCTGTCTGCTGACTGAGACCAGCTATTGCAGATCTGATCTGCACTAGCTCCCTCTTCTGCCTTGACATTCACTCAACAAGTTTGTCACAAAGACACTGTATCTTCCTGGGCCTGCACTGGAGCTCTGCAATGTCTTGTCACACTCAGGGGCATTCCACCAGAGCTGCTCTTTCCACACAAGGAATGTTTGGCGTGGCCATGAGTTCAGCACACACACACACACACACACACACACACACACACACACACACACTGCATTCCACTACTGCTAAAATAATAAGCACATGCGTGTGCACTTTTCCAGGCAATGTTTGCAATCTGGCAAAAAGAAAGTCTTCTCTGGAAATCTACCTGTGCCACAAGAAACTGAGACAAACTGTCTAGAAACATGGCTTTGAAGCCCAGAACCAACAGGAACATGAAATGGAATCTGGATGTTTGCGTGTTTGTCAAAGATGAGTGATTGAATCTGAGTTTCAACTCCATATTCTTCCTGAGAGTTTCCAGCTCCTTCCCTTTCCCCGAGCCAGGGTGAGTCAGGCTGCACCTGTCATGAGTCACTGTCTGCTCCCTAGGCTGGTAGAGAAGTAGGAGGCCCCAATGGAAGCCTGCAGCCGTGGTGACAATGCATCTGCTGTCCTCCTCACCCATGCTCACTGGCATACAGCATCAAGACGTGCAAAGGTTGGGTATGGAAAATACTTCCTGTCTCAGGCATTATCAGGAAGGCCTCGAGTCCAGATCTTCTCCTAACTGATGATCAAAGACTGTACTCTGGAGTCAGGCAGCTACGCTGCGATGAGACAGATGTAGTGTGGAAAGCAAAGCACAGCCACTGGCAAGCATTCTAACGTGTGACTCTGGCAGGCAGGAGAGTGCTGCACACACGAGTCTGAGGAGCTCAGAGCTCCGTGGACCACGTTCAGAGAGCGAAACAGGGCCCTGCTCTGCAGGGCTGGGCCTTGCCTTCTCTAATGCAGAACAACAGTCCTTGGAGAATAAAGGATTCTAGAGATGGCTGAGCAAGAAAAGAAATGCGATGAACATGAAGTCATGGCTCTCTTCATGAAGCCGCCTCGGGCCCTGGAAGGTGGAGAAAGGCTTCCATTCTACCTATGGTGGAGATTGTCAGACATTGATCCTGCCCCTTTGCTGTCAGTTACAGGATTCTCTCATCACAGTCAATGTCCTGTGACCTTGCATCCTCTCCTGCTCTTGGTCTTGCTGTTGGCCTTAACCACAGCACTTGCTTCGGTCTGCTGCGTGACAATGGCAGGAGCTGTGCTCAGGCTGCCGTCCCTCAGGCTGCCATTGCCGTGGGGAGCTCATGCCACAGGCTACCTAGGACCAGGATACAACCCATAGCCAGAGCACACAAGCCCTGTCTGCATTCAAGGATCAGCCCCACTGTTTACATCAAAGCAATTTTTAAACCGAGCTAAATAAAAGTAAGTTTGCCATGACTTTACCTTCATACAAAACCCAAAAGCCCCACTTTACAAATTCTCAACAAATTTTAAATTTCCCTTGGTGCATATTAATTGTACAAAGGATTTGGTATTGTACACACACATACACACGCGTGCGTGCACGCACAAACATGTTGTACTGTAGTCAAATTAGCCCCTCTGTTGTACTTTCTTTTTCTTTTCACATCTTCCTGCCCTGCATTGCACATCAGCTTTCAGTGAGATTCCTTATTGTGATATATATATATATACAAACACATACATATAGGTGGACATACGGATATATATATACTATGGATATGTGTATCTGTCTAAATAGATCCATATATATGCAGATCTTATAGAATTATATTTCCAATATGACAGAAAATGTATTTGTCCTCGCCCCTTGGAACCTTGCTTACGTGCATGAGGACCTCCAGATCTATCTATCTTCCTACAGATTCCATGACTGCATTCTTCTTTATGGTTGAGTACTACTGCCTTGGGTGTCTATGTCACACTTCCTTTTCCCATTCATCGTTGTAGGGCACGTAGGCTATTGTGGGGAGTGTAGCAACAAATACGGGCATGCAGTTGTCTGGGGCATTACATACCCAAGAGGGTAACGCTATATCCTGGTTTTACACTTTTGGGTTTAGGTCTTTGAGGAACCTCCACACTGTGTTTCCATAATGGCTGCATTAAATTTACATTCCTACCAACAGTTTTAAGGGTTCCCTTTACCAGCATTTGTTTTCATTTGTATTCTTTATGACAGCTGTTCTGACTAGAATGTGATGCATTTTCCCTTACAGCCAGCTATATTGAGCATTTGTCCATTTGCACTTATCCTTTTCAGATTTATCTGCTCGGTTCATTTGCCCATTTATTAATTATGTTGTTGATTCTTTGGGAGTTCACATATTTGAGCTTGTTGTATATTTTGGTTATCAATCCTTTGTCAGATCTATAGGTGGCAAAGACTTTTCTCCCATTCTAGAGGTGGTTTCCTCACTCTTGCAACAATTCCTTTGCTGGGCACAAACTTTTTAACTGAGGAAATCCCATTTGTCAATTCTTGATTTTATTTACTGAACAATTGGAGTTCTGAAGTATTCAGGAAGTAGTTGGAGTTCTTTTCAGGAAGTAGTTGCCTATACTTTTATGTTCCAAGGTTTTCTTTCTATTTTCTTGTCGCAGTTTCAAAGCTTCCGGTCTTCATCTACTTTGAATTGGTAGTTTCAGTCTTCTGCATTTAAATATTTAATTTTCCCCAGCACCATTTATTTATTGACAAGGCCACCTTCTTCAAAGCAAGTTTTTGGCATTTTTGTCAAAAATCAGTTGACTGTAACTGCGTTGAAAAAAATTTAGTGAGTTATGAGCATATTCCAAGTACTTGAAAATTATCACAAAATTCATCTACTATAAAACCCCTCACCTCAATCCTTTTAGAGTGCTCAGTGTGGTATGACACTAAAGGCATTTGCATTTCCTAGACAAACTTCACCCAGTCCATCCTTTGAGCACTCCTAACCTCGTAAAGCTGAAAGTCTGTCTCTGTTAAACAACACACCTCATTCCCTCCTCACTGAGGCACTGAAACCAGTCCTCTCTGGACTGTCCCCCTATATTTTCTGAGTCCAGGGGTCTTATCTAAGTGGAGCTATGCAGTGTTGCTTTTTGTGGCGACATGTCCTCTTCAGGGTACATCAGGCTGTAAATACTTTTTGAAAGATTTTATTAACACTGATTTGTACATCATATTTCAAATGCCATGTTTAACAAACAAGTATTCAAGAAGGGAATCTTTATATGCAATCACTGGCACATAGATTTTAGAACATAATTAAAATTAAGCTGAGAGTTTGTATGTCATAGATACATATCGATCTATATAATATAACATTATGTCTATAGAATATATATCCCATCATAGATTTTTATGTCTATGTAGTTATGTTTATATCTCCAAGACTGTGTCAATAATCTTGGGTACACAAATATTGAGTCATCACTTCTGTAATGTTTGGATCTAATATTCACATATCAAGGAGACCATATAGCTTTTGTTCCTTTGGTCTTGACTTATCTTGCTCAACATGATTTGCTCTAGTTTCATCTACTTCCCAGCAAATGCCATTATTTTGTCTTGTCTATTGGCTATGTAGAATTCCATTTATATATCCCATTTTTGTATCCATTCAACTGTAGTAGGGCATCTGGGTTGTTTCCATCACTTGGATATTGTGAATAGTGCCAGGCTCTATTTTTATGGATTGTGGTGCTTTTATTTTGAGCTCTAGGGATAGCAAGGTGGCTCTAAGAGATCTTAGAGTGTCAGACTCTCCCATCCCCATCTTCTGGACACTTATCCTGGCTTTTAGGCAACAGCATCAGCTGTGACGCTGTGGCTTTTCAGGCTGTAAATTTTTTTTAAGAATCAACTTCCCTCGTTAAACTAAACAATATCCTCCGGTGGATGGATCACATTTTGTGGGGGAATAATGGGACTTGAACTCAGCCTGGGTGCTGCCCCTGAGCTCTTCAGCGCAAGGCTAACTCCCTACCCTCAAGCCAAGCTCCATTTCCTGTTTTCTAGAGGTTAATTGGAGATGAGAGTCTCAAGTTCTTCTACTCCCTGAGCTGGCTTTGAACCTTGATCCTCAGATCTCAGCCTCCTGAGTAGCGAGGATGACAGGCGTGAGCCATTGTGTCCAGCTTGGATCACATGTTTTGTTGAGCCATTCAGCCATCAATGAACTTTCACCTATGAACAAAAATAAATGTACAAACTCTTGTTCAGGTCCCTGCTTTGAATTCTTTTTAATTTCTTTTCTTTTGTGTGTGTGTGTGGAATAGTCACACTGTTTTATATGATTCATAAGCTTCCAGAACTATTGACTTTGGGAGAGAAGAATGTTCATACATTCCTCGGAGAGAATAAAAATTCACTGACCATATCACAAATCAGAGATCTCTGCCGTCGGTCCATTTTCTCATTCCAGTTCTGTGCAGCCTTTCTTGTCTCTTGGAGCAGGAGGGACCTGCCAGGAGCCCCTGGGTCTTACCTTTAACATCTCAACAGCACCACCTCGCTCAGATGTGCCTCCCTTACCAGCAGTAAGCCTGTGGGAGGCAGGGATGGGACTTCTGCGCCTCTCCTTTGTATCTGCAGTGATTTGCATGATCCCAAAGTGCTTCCCTGGCACTTATAGGAGTCCTCACCCAGTGCAGTGCCCAGTTCCCAGTCCCCAGGTCCCCTGTGTCCTCAGCCTCTCAGCACCGCCCCATGGTGAGCTTGTTCCCTTGAACTCCAGGAGGGCAGGCTCCTCCCCTCCTCCACCGGGCCTGCTCCTGCAGTCCTTCCTCCCTGACTCTTTCCTGCTTCTGTGGTCTTTGACCCTAGCTAGGTCATGTCCGGAAGCCTTCCTGACCTCATGTCCCCCTCTGTCCACTCTCCCTACAAGCCCACAGTCAGGGAGGCCTTCTAGTTTCACCCTAGACCTTCTAAATAAAACGAAATTTGGATACCTACTCTAGTGAGTTTTGCCTTCTGCAATGACTTTACACAAAACCTCAGAATCCCAATCAAATAAACCAGCTTCTTTCTTCCCTTCCTTGGTATCTGCTCCAGGGTCATTCTGTCCTCTGGCCTTGGACATGTGGCCCCTCCCACATGCAGAGACGCTGGGCCACCTCCTGTCAGAGCCTCATCCTTCTGCATGTCCTGAGCTCTGTGGCTTTGGCAATGACCTTGCCCTCTTCCCTGTCAAGGCCAGGCGCCACCCACTCCTCTCTATCATGGCTGACAGTCTACTGGACATCCGTCTGTCCCACACGAACACTCTAGCTACTGCTTCCTGCCCAGGCTGCCACTGTGCCATCAGTCCCACTGCCCCAGTGCAACCTGACCAGAGCGGTCTGGGCAGAGCCCCTGCTCTTCCCTGGAGGGCCAACCTCCAAACTGCCCTGGCCTGGCTCTGTCACTCTGCCTGGCCTCTGTCAGGCCTTGTGGATCGCCTTGCAGCCAATTAGTACAAGAATCTACCAAGCCTAGCAAATACAAGAGGACAGAAGGGCAGGGTGAGCAGCAGGCAACTGAGCATGGGAGTTGCTGCTGCCATAGCACCAATGTGAGGGCCGGGGCAGCTTTATTTAAGTAAAACAAATATGCACCCTCTGCTGGAAGGCGAGCATTTTCAAGGAGGAATCCTGCTCCGGACACCCAAGCCCATGGTGGGGTCTGCAGAGGTGCCGGTGGGTTCTGGAAAACTGGGCTATGGAAAACATGGCAGGTGTGGGGAGGAGGGGTGGCTTTGGATGGTGAGATGTAGTGCTGCCATTTTTGGTGGGCTGGGGAGGAAGGAGAGGGGGCTGCAGTCCCGCAAGACCTTGTTGTATGTCACAAGCCACTTTGGCAGCAAATCTAGCATATGATTTCTTATTATCATTCAAGCCCTGGCTATCAGCCATCAGGTTTCCTGTCTCTCTCCCTAATCTCACCAAGCCCTAAGCCAGGAAATGGAAGGAACAAGAGTCCTATGAGCCCTTGTTTCGTTCTTCATTGAAGGTCTCTAGAGAGATACCACATGCCCAGACAAGACACTGCTCCATCCTAAAAAGCACTGGGATTTTCTTGTGTAAAAAGAATTCATAATGCTTTCCAGCTCTACCTTAGCTTTTGTCCTCATTCCCTAACTTCCAGAGCCTTTTCCAGACACCTCGGCCTTGGTTTCTTCCAGGAGAAGCAGCCTCCCCTCCCCATGAATTCTCCATTTGCTCTCAGGACACAAATAAGTTCCAGGTCAGGGATTTTCATTGTGCCCCCCTCCAACCTTCCCCACCGCACCAGCTGTCCAGTGCTGGACACCAGCTCCCCTGATCTCAGTCGGAGTTTCAGTGGCGTCCCAGGAAGTTACTATAGTCTGTAGACCACACAGATAAGCAAGGAGACAGATGGCCTGTCCACGGCCAGGTTCAAGCAGCGTGGAAGAAGGCATCCTGGATTTGGCCAGCATCGATTCCCACCAGGGGCCCCACGTGGGGGCCCCAGCCCAGGCCCGCACAGATGCTGGCTGGGATGGATTGTGGAGCAATTGTGACTTGTGCAGGCTGACCCGGGAAACTGGGCATACCAGTCTTCATACTGTGTTGCGGTAGCCGCAGGGCTCTAGCGGTTAACAAGCTTCTTCATTCCGATAAGACCCATTTTTCTAAGAGGCAAAGACCACTCAGAGAAAACAAGACAAATTCCAGGGACTGTGTTTCTGAGGAGGGCTGATTCCTTAGAAGTACTGAGACCATTCTTGGGGTTCGAGAGCTGTAGTCTGGCACGCAGGCCCAGGGCTCAAGGCAAGTGGGTTTCAACGTCACCAGCTGGTTCCCAGCTGGTGACAAGAGGAGCTGAATGAGGCATGGCTTGAACGTATATTCCAAGAATAAATCCAGGCCCAGCCACTCACTTCCTAGAATCACGACAAACCATTAGAGACCCACCACTGGAATGAGCAGGAGAGGGTCCACTGAGAAGTGCCACGCTCCCTGCACAGGGAGCTGACCCGTGTCCTTGAGTCTTAAGTGGGCTTAGCGTGGCCAGTGACGGTGCATACAAAATCAACTATTTTGATTCTCTAGGAGACGCTGATCAACTATTCCTTGCGGCAGGCTCCTGCCTAGCAAACATGCCCGGGGAATACAACCAGGAATGCGAAAATGGAACTGGTGGCTATCGGTACATAAAACACATACAACTTATCCATGGAGGAGCTGAGCTGAGGCTTTGCCCATGCCTCTGACAAAAAGACTGGCAAGGCACACGATAGGAATTAGACAAAACCTAATGTGCTATTAGGATACACCAGGCAGGAAGAAAGACCCTAGGCAGTGTGTGGGGGAGCTGGAGGCATAGAGAACAGAAAGAAGCAAGGGACAGTGGGAGTTTTTAGCTCAGTGATGAGTAAGAGCAAGATAACAGCAGGGATAAAAAGAATGAAGGCCAAGGATGTGAAGGGAATGAGGGTGCTGAGATGCTGGGCTCCTTCTAAAGGTGCCCACACAAGCTTTCTATCATGAACAATGGAATCTAGTGACATCATGCATTGGTCAAAACCCACAGAGCTGTCTACTATACCATGATAAAGACTGGTCTTAATACTAATGCGATGTGTTAGTGTTGATTCATCACTGGTAATTCATGTACTTCATTTCATCACGTACGTGTGTGCACATATAAATATATGCTGAGTGTTTCTGTAAACTGAAAGTTGCTCTAGGAAATAAGATTTATGCTTTTTTTCTATAAAAAAAGGAGAAGGAGGCATAAAAGGATAAAGGAAACTCTCCACTGTCATGGAACTCTTAAACCCAGTGGGGCTCTGAGAAACATGCATGCAATCTCCCCAACTTGGAATCCCAAGTCGTACTGTAGCCCCAAGATACAAGCCTTATTAATCTCAGCTTGTTAGGGACACTTTCCATATTTAGACACACACTTTTAATTTGATTTTCCTTTCTGTTAAGACTGTAGAATCCTAACACGAAGACTTGGCATCCATATCCCCTGCATGATGAAAAACTTCCCTTACCTATCAACTTGTTGCTGGATATACAAGAGGAGTTCATCAAATACTGGCGTCTTGTGTGATCTGCCAGGTTATAGAGCTCATCTCCGTGTGTGTGGAATTCCTTCTACTGAGTGTCTCGTCAAAACTCTACCTTGTCATTGAGTTTTTCATTGAGAATTATAAACAAGATTAAACAGAAATTTAGCAAAACTTCTAAAATTCTCACAATGTTAGGTCTGTATTCAGCTCATAAATACACACAGACGACCCAAAAAAGCCCTCATTTGCTGAAAATAAACAACAGTATATCACTGACAATTTTCTTCGAGCGAATATCTGAAAGTGGTTCTATTTTTGATAAACCATAGTTATATGCAAATTCCTGGCTTTCTTTCTCTGCACCTGAGCTTTGATTAAACCATGCAATTTGCCTTTCTGAGTCTCTCCTGAGCTACGGGGGTGCGAGTGGGGTAACTGTGATGCAGGAAGCATATTGGGGCTCCACAGTGAGAGCCCCCAAGCACCTCAAGGCTGGTGATGAGAGGAAACCCTCAGAGAAGTATGGTATACCCAGAGCCTTTGGGGTCTTGAGCTCAGTGAAGGGCTCTACCCACTGAGAGCTGATGTGCATGAACTAGCCTGCCCCAGTAGAAGTGGTGGTCAGCGTTCACCTTCAAAACCTACGTGGAGTTGCTTAATGACCAGATGATCTGTTTGAGCTTGAGAAAGTGGGGTAGTTAAACATCACATTGTGTGAGAAGCCACTATGTCTGCAGGCTGAGACCACTGCTCCAAATGCCTGTGTTGAAATCCTAGAGGAAGGGGCCTTCCCAGTCAATTGGGGGGAGGGTATGTGGAACCAGCAGCAAGCTTCAACCCCACCCCTACCCCGCTTTCCTCTCTCTACCTGGAAACCTTTCCTGGCTGCCACCTGGAGGAAAGACACTGGTAGAACCCAACTGGCTAGAACCCTGATCTTCCCTGGCTAAAATCTTTCTGTTCATCCTATGCCACCTCACCCAGTGCTCTGTTCTACGGGATCTTCAGTGCAGCAGGACAGAAAGGGAGAGCTGAGAAATTCTTTGTGAGAATTTGACCCGTTTGTTGCTGGCTTTCAATGTGGAAGAAGAGCTCACCATGCAGAAACCTGAATTCTGGAAATCTCTAGAAGCTGAAAGAGGCCAGGAGGGAGGCAATCCTGCGATGCCTTCACGTCAGCCAGAAGCATCCTTGGTAGACTTGTAGTCCGTGAACCGGGAGAGCTTACTTGTGTTGCTAGCTGCAAGCCATTCCATGTCTGTGATGATTTGTTACAGCAGCGATAGAAACCTACTGATGGAGACCACTGCCCTCGAACACCAGCTGTCTATCAGGGACCTGCGTGTTTCCCTTGTATCTTCATGTGAGGGTTTATCAGACTGGAAAGGAGAGGCATCTAGGACATCAGTGAATCACACTTCAAGGTATTCCCGTGAGGTGCTTCCGGAGTAGATTTGCTAAGAGAGCAAGAGCAACCCCAAATGTAGACAGTGTCACCCTACAACCTAGGAGTCAGAGAATAACAGGAGAAAAAAAAAACAGCCGGGACAGTAAGACGCTCCCCTTCCCCTCCCCTCGTTTCCTCTTTTATCCTCCCTTCTCCTTCCTCTCCCCTCCATGTCCCATGGAGGGACAGTGGGGGTCTGGATGCTGCAGTTCCAGTCCTCACCTCTGCCTTGTCACTACAACCTGCGTGCACCTTCCAGGGCCTCCCCGACCATCCTGGCTCTGGGACATGTCTGTGCAGCAGTGGGGAAGGCCCACTAGAGGACTCTGCCCAGAGCTTCCCGTACCCCACAGGGAAGGACTCCTGCTCAGTGCTCCCGGGGAAGGTACACGGATGACGAAAGTGCAGACATTAGTTTTGTTCCCAGCTTTACTTCCTGTGAAGCTTTGGAAATAGGGAAGAACTCATAAAAGAACTATTTAAACCGAGGAACTAAAATTCCCATTATAATCTACCTAGAGGGTCCCTCTTTGTGAATTTTGAGCTACTCTAGAGAATAGCTTATTACTTAGAATGACAGAGGGAAAGAAAGCAAATTCACCTCCAGGAGAGAGAGAGAGAGAGAGAGAGAGAGAGAGAGAGAGAGAGAGAGAGAGAGAGAGAGAGAGAGAGAGAGAGAGAGAGAGAGAGAGAGAGAGAGGGAGAGAGAGAGAGAGAGGGAGAGAGAGAGAGAGGGAGGGAGAGAGATCATATATTTACATATATATATATATTAATACTGATGGGCTAATGAAGGAGAAGAGGGATATCTCTGTGTTTTCCGAGTAGGATCACCACTTGGTCACTGGAGAACAGGGGGATGGGGAGTAGGGAAGGGGGGTGGGGAGTAGGGAAGGGAGGTGGGGAGGATGAAGGAAGGATCGCACCCAAGCAGGGGTGCACCTGGCAGATGTGCCCGTGGGATACGCAGGAAATGTCTAGACCGGTTGTGCTGGAAACCAGGAGAAGTGAAGTGGCCTCTGGTGCTGTGTGAGATCTGTGAGCACTTGGCCTTGCATTTCAACACCGGTCTACATGCCACACGTTGGCAGACGTGGGGTTTGCCATGACCAGCCCTGCACTCGGCACGGAGGACCAGACACGCCGGCCCCCACAAGCCCTGCCTTGTGGGAAGAGGCAGTCAAGTGCCTGACAGGCAGAACCGGAACACCAGGGAGCCCATCACTGCCACTTATTATGCTAAGAGGTTAAATGAGAACACCATATGGTCAGCAATATGGGCGCCAGAAAACATTTACAAAAATCACACTTCCGCTTCTGCTACCAAGTTGAAGTAACTGGAGAGTAGGAATGTGTTTTCTAAAATGAAGAGCATCCATTCAAAACATCTAGCAGGCAGCGTGTGTAGTAAGAAATCACTGGACATTCCCATTAATGGCAGAGTCGCAAATGGCTAACTAAGGCTCCAGGCATTCACATATCGTCTCTGAGCACATCTTACCAAAGGGTGGCTTTGCACTCAGTTAAGTGGCAGAAACTTTGGCCCCACCTCCTGAACCTGGGCTGGCTTTGCAAAATGTCTAGACATTCAAACGCAGTGAGAGAACCAGGACCCAGTAAAGCCACCAGCACAACCATGTTCACTAGCCCTGTTCACCTTTTCCAAGGCATGGAATCATCCCAGAGACCTCCTCAATGGACAGATGAATTAAGAAAATGTGGTATACATACACAAGGGAATGATAAGCAACCATTTGTAAAGAAATGGAATTATAGAAAACAGAAAAAGTGGTGTGATGTGAAGTAAGTCAGGTCTAGAGCGACAAAGTTTGCGCCATGTTTTCCCTCATATTTGGGAACGATATTTAGTGTGTAAACTTGTAAGGAA
Source organism: Megascapheus bottae (assembly GCF_031878675.1). Taxonomy (NCBI): domain Eukaryota; kingdom Metazoa; phylum Chordata; class Mammalia; order Rodentia; family Geomyidae; genus Megascapheus; species Megascapheus bottae. The sequence goes on from NC_143523.1 coordinate 3,904,860, forward strand.
GTATGCTAGGTGGCAGATAAGTGTATAGAGATGTATAACTGAAATACTGTAGATTCAAGGAAGAGCTCAAACAGGGTAATTCCTTAGAAAGCCAAAATCCATGTTTAGCAAAATAAAACAACAAGAAACAGGTACTTGAAAGGAGTAGGGGTGGGGCCAAGGGGGAAGGACAGATGAATGAAGAGGAGGAGAGGGGGAGAATGCAGACCAGAATCCAATGTGTAGCCTACAAAATGAAGAAGAGTGAGGGAAGAAGTGGGAAGAGGAGGGAAGGCTGAGACTGTTGAAAGGTTTGGCCAGATCAAGACCTATCGTAGCCATAAATTGCTTTGTTAAATGTCAACGCCTGTGTACAACTACTTAAAGATAACCATATGAATAAATATAAAACTACAGTGAGGGATGCTGAGTTAGTTCAGCTAGTGAGCCTGGAGGTCTTGTGATTTCTGCTTTTGACCCCCAAGAGCATCACGTGTCACAGTAACACATGCTGCTCCAGTTGAGGGCTGGCACCCACCACGCTGCATACATGAAAGGCCACACAGACCACTTGGCCTTCGTGAGCGGCAGATGGCTGGGGTCACACGAAGGATCCAGGGATGGGGGCGGGGGAAGCTGCAAAGAGTAGCCCAGCTGAAATTCAGCCCAACTGCTGATCCGCTGAGATGCAAGCACACATGAAACCACCTCCGCTGGAAGCCACTATGTTCCAGCACTCTGTTCTGTGGCCTAGTTTACTTAGGCAGGCATCTCCAGCCGCTAACCAAACCGACAGGCGTCACCATCTGTGATTGCAAGGCTAGCTCCTTCCATGGCTCTGAGGCAGGTCAGGGGTCCGCCCTCTCTCCTGGCCTTCAAGATCTTCCTGTGTATATAGTGGGACATGTATATGTGTCTATATCACATGTCCCCTTGAGATACTGACCATATTGGATTAAAGCCTGCTGTATTGACGCTATTTTAGTTTGATGACTTCTGCCTAGACCCTTTCTCTGAAATGGACCTGGTTCTGAGGCGCTGGTGGCTGGGAAGTGTTCATTTCTGGAGATGCAATTCAAGCCTGGACCTTATACACCGACCGGAGACCCAGGGCTCCCACAGTCAGGAGCAAGGACCATTGCCATTATTTACTTTGATTCTGAAGGTGATATCATAAGACAGGAGCAAGAAGCAAAATGTGTAAGCATAGGAAAGCAAAGACAAGATTGTCATTGTTGAGCGCTTACCTTACTGTCTGCCTGCAAATTCTTTAACTGAGACAGTACTGAAATTCCTTATGAGGAGAATTCCTGGAGATTTCTGCAGGATTATCAACTCACCATTTTTTCCTATGATGATTTATTTGAATGTGTAACCTCAAAAAAACTGCAATTACAAAAATAAAAAAGACATGTATACTATTTTTACCCCCCAAAAGAAATAACACAAAAATTGCTCCTCAGCTGACTGTCGAAAGAGTTGCATGGCCATACACAGATGGTGACTGGATCATTTACAAAGGGCTTGAATACACATTTTCCTATGAAAACCTAGAGCAGTTTAAAGCTGCTCAAACCTACATTTCAATAGATAAATTCACTTCATTAGACATAAATTGAACTTCAAGAAATAGCTCTTTGAAATTCCAACTTTATTAAAGGGATAAATCTTTTTTTAAAAAAAAAAAGGTATTAAAAAGTCCAAAGAAGATTTGAAGAATATTTATATAACCTTATGGAAAAAAAATAATTTAATCAACACGACAGGGCACAGCAAAAGCCATAAATTAAAAGATAACACTGTTTACACTGCTATATAAAATATTTTAAATAATTAGTTGCTGGAAGGGCACAAGCCACAGAGCTTAGAAATAAGCCACAGGGACGGGGGGCAGGGGGTGCTGAAGTTCCATGCTAGGGTGCTTGCCCTGCATGCTGGAGAACAGAGGTATACCCCTCACCCCAACAAATACAAAAAGGGAACAAACCTGGGGAAAACTTCATTACCTCTGGCACACAGTGGGAGCTCATCAAAAATGCTGGCGTGGGGTATGGAGTGAAGAGAGAGAGAGCTGCCAGAACTGGGGGATGTGGCAGACCCTAAACTTGAGAAGGCAGCAAGGCTAGGTCGGCCTGGATAGAGGAGCAGCCAGGAAGGCAGCAGAGGGAGCAGAAAAGGGCTCCTGGGCTTGGTGCTTGCACACGGCCCAGGGTGAAGCAGAGGAAGTCCTATCCTGTGCACTGTGACCCCTAAGCAGCCTCAGCAGCCAGTGTAATGCACCATCTGCCTGCCAATCACCATCTCCTTCTCCCTGGATCATGGCAGACAATGGCGGCTGAAGCAGAGCCACAGTTCTCTTTGCCCTTGAGCTCGATCCCCAAAAGTGTGATCCGTGCTTGATATGCTGGAAAATAAAAACAAGAACACACCCACAGTTTACTGATACATTAAAAAATGACGATAACGATCCATGACGTCTTAACATAAATGAGTAGTGTTATTTTAAAAAATAGTAGCTCCATTTTCCAAGACAAACTGAACAAAAAATAAGAACACAATTCTTCCATATCTCTGACTAGAAGACAGGGGAGTCTCATATTCAGTTGGTCACAATGGTTTAGCATATAAAGAAGAATTGCTTTTGTACAAATAGATTATTGGGAAAGAGAGGAGGTCGTGAAGGCTTTGGGGGCCATTATGAAATGAATATTCCTTTTACATAGTGCATAAAATCTCAGTGTTATCAACTCTTTAAGTTTATTCCGCATGTCTCCTGTTATTTACTCTGTTATTTACTCTGTTATTTAAGCTCTATCAGTCTGTGTGTCTGTGAGTGGATCTTTGACCCACAAAACATCACTCACTGGTCATCTGAAAATGACAAAGTCCCTAAGTTTATGAAACTCTTCTAACTGTTGACATATTATCTTTGTTAAAAATCGCTTCCAATCTCATCAGGTAGGCATTTATGTACTGAAATCTGCCAGGCTTGTGGTGTTAGCTACAAATGTTCCCAAATTCCAATTTTCACTTGAAAGCTTGGGTTTTATCACTATCCAAAAAAAAAAAAAATACTGTCAGTTGCTTTCCTTGAAGTGACAGGCTTGCTTCGTTCATTTTGGAGAAAATGTCTAGCAAAAACTCAAGCCTGGGGAGCCATGGTGTGTCTGTCAGTCATTCTTTTGAAGAGAAAATGGTGTTCAGAGAAAAAGTTGATTCCGCTCAAAAAAGAAGCAATTGTGTACCAGCCCTTCCTGAGAGCTCACGCAATGGGTGGGCGCACGCTTCCTGTCACCAGGCAGAATAATAAAAGTCATGTGTGCAAGGGCCAGAGTGTAATAAAACTAACACTTTCCTGCTTCATGATGAGCTTTTTCAACTGAAATTGGTGCTGAGCGTGAATCCAGAGTTGGCCACTGCTTCCCGACACTGTCTCTACAAATCTCAGCCCAGCACTGTGGTGCATGTCTGCTGTCGGAGCAGCTCCAAAGGCTGAGAGCTGGGATTCTATCTCCAATGAATCAGCAAATGGCATTGATTAAGATGCATTGTACTTAGAAACAACTGATACTAAATTTGAAGTCCCCTTCAGTACAGCAACTTGAAGGTAATTTATTAAAACAAATAAAGAATGAAAGAACAAAAAGAACAAAGGAAAGGAAAGGAAGGAAGGAAGGAAGGAAGGAAGGTAGGAAGGAAGGAAGGAAGGAAGGAAGAAGGAAGGAAGGAAGGAAGGCAGGCAGGCTGAAGGTATGGCTCAAATTGTAGAGCACCAGCCATGAGTGAGCAAACCCAGTGAATGTGAAAGCTCTGAGTTCCAGGCCTAGGGAGGAAAATGTACAGATGTCAACAGAATTTCAGAAATATGGAGGTCGGCAGAATGAAAGCGAACATCTTTACATTGTTAGGAAAAGAACTTTGACCTCAGAGACCCCCTGGAATTCCAGAGGTGTGTGGTGTGCATATGCTCAGATGCACTGTGACACGCTCTCCCAGGAGGCCTAAGAACCAGATGTGCCCAGAACGGCACTATGTAGGCACCGTGTGTCCATACAGTGGACGACAACGAGCAGGTGGGATGTGGGGAACCTGATGGGGAGAAGAGGATTGCTTGCTCCCCAAGGCATGCCGGGACATGCTTGGAAGCCCGGGAATTGTCTGGATGCAGAGGATAGGTGCAGGTCAGAGGAGATGCTGCCGAAAAAGAGGCCTGGACCTGACACATAAAGTGATTGGTCTTTCAGAGGGCCATGAAGGGGACAAGGCAGGCCTCTCTACTCCGGCATCAGCCAGTCCTGTCCAGAGCTGGGCTTGGATGGGAGCCTTGGCAGCACTAAGCCAGGGCCTGGGCTGGGTGCCGCTGAGCCAGAGGCCAACCCCACTCTAAAAGCTGCTAGGAGAAAAGCTTCTTCTTGCTAAAGAGATGCTGGGAAGCATGCTAGAGTATCTACTGTAAGCTATCCAAGGAGACATGCAAAGAGATATAGTCAATATCTGGGTATGCTGACCTGAGTCTGTCATCCCAGCTCAGCTGGACCAGGGAGAACAAGGTTCCAGGCCATCTGGGTCTCAGTCCAGAGCCTGAGATCACATCTCAGTGGAAGAAGCTGAGCTTGGTCAGGTGTGCCTCTGATCTCAGCTATGGTATGTGGTATTAGGGGGAGGATCAAAGTCCAGGCCGACCCAGGCAAAAAGTCAGGTTGTATCTCACAAATAATCAGGTAGCAAAAGGACCAGAGGCATGATTCAGGCAGTGGAGTGCCTAGTAATTGCAAAACCCTGAGTTCAAACTCAGAATAATAATAACAAAATAACAATAAATAAAAGCTATATTTAAGTCAAGTAAAAATTTCTAGCTTAAGTCCATTTTTATACCAGTCATATAAAGTAGGAAAATAAAAATGAGATTCTTCATAGAGTAGACCAGAAAAATAAATAATGAACTTGACAGGAATGATCTTGAGTGAGAAAAGTCTTATACCAGTAATATACAGTAGGAAAATAAAAATGAGATTCTTCATAGAGCAGACCAGAAAAATCAATAATGAACTTGACAGGAATGATTTTGAGTGAGAAAAGTCATGTTTATTTTATATGTGTGTGTGTGTGTGTGTGTGTGTGTGTGTATTATTTATCAATTAGTTTATTTGTAGTACTGGGAATTGAACTCAGAGCATTGTGCTTAACAAACACTTTACTGCCTGAGCCATAGCCTCAGTCTACCAGCTTTTAGTTGGTATTCCACATAGGGTCTTGTAACTTTGGCTCAGCCAGCCTTGAACCTCAATTCTTCAGTCTCTACCTCCCAAAGTAGCTGAGTTTATAGGTGTGTACTGCCATACCCAGGAGGCTCTCTTTTAAAACCTGTGGACGCTTCTAAGTCCTTTAACAATGAGTATATGCAACGAGTATGTATTTTCTAATTGCACCCTAGAAAAATGGATCTATCAGCTTAAGTACCCCATGAAGGGTAAAGGAGCAAAATATATTTTAAAAGAATAAGTAGAAATTTTATTTAATGGCTGCACACCAGTGGCTCACACCAGTAGACCTAGTTAGTTAGAAGGCATCATGGTTCAAAGCCAGCCCAGGCAGGAAAGTAAGAGTCTTATCTCCAAGGAATCAGCAAAAACCAGAAGTGAAGTAGAGTGTTAGCAAATGGAGCGGACCCAGGCCCCAAGTTCAAGCCCCAGGACTGGCACAGGATTTCAAAGAAAGGCATAGGGCCTAAGGAGAGCAGAATCTCAGACCCGTTTCAGTGACAGAAAAGGGGTGACACACAGCGCTGCTGAAATGTGTCCCATGGGGGCTATCACATAAAGAGTCCCCACTGGGGGTTATCATGGCTACCCCAGTGGACTTGCCACTTCACCCAGCTCGTAGTTATCAAGGACCTGCATTGCGAGGCAGGCATTGATTATACCCAGAATCTGATCAAACACTACATTTCACACATATCCAAACTGCTCGCAGCAGGCTAAGTGACTAAAAAGTGCGGTCATGAGCTTTGAGAAGCTTTAAGAATTGTGTTATTTTATCTTGGAACACAGAGAAGTCACGCCTTTGCAAAGTTATTTCAGCAAGAGATTCACGCCAGGAAGTGGAAGGCTTACATCTTATGAATCAGCCTCAGAAGGTGAGGAGGGGCTCATGAAGGCCGCAGAGTCTGTGGCAGGACTCAGCACCCAGACCAGCCACTGTGGCACCAAGCAGGGAGAGAAAGATGGAGCCCGGAACCTCAGCCCCTGGTCAGTCACCCTGGTCTGCTCCAAGGCAGAGATGTCACATGGAAAGTACCCCAAGGCTGACGGCAGCTCTGTGGACTGCACGCTTTCTCTCTGGAGAAACATCTGGCCACGTTCTGCACACGGCACTCCAGCCCACAGCTGAGTCCTGACCTCCTAGGCTGGGCCTGGACTAGACAGCAAGTTCTGTCCTTGAACTCAGCAAGTTCTGTGCATCTGAAGCCACATCCAACACGCTGTCCTTGAGGTCAGATGTTGGCAAGTTCGTAAAATGGTGTTTAAGGTACCAGGGAAGGCTGCCAGCCTCCAGTGGAGGCCTTCACATCTCATCGCCCCTTCTCTCTCCCCGCACCCCCCTCGGTCTCCGTCTCATCCCACACAAGCCCTTGGCCAGTGAGGGAGATGCTACAGAGGTGCAGCAACACAGGGTTCTGAGGTACAAAATGGTGCCACCCCCTCCACTCCCTAAGACCACGTGACCCTGCACTTGAAGGTTCCGCTGCTGCCTCTCTTGCTCCACTGAACCGTGCACTGTGAGACCCAGGACCCAGTGACTGCCCCTAAACGGTGATTCTGCATGCCACGGGCACATCAAAACCCGGTTGTGACTCTGCACTGAGACTTCCTTTAACATGTCATGGTCCCCCAAGAAACCATTTCAGAAAATCACGGGAGCTCTGATGAGAGAATACGAGGATTGCCTAGACACGGGCGCTGCTGGTCTGCAGGGGAGAGGTGCCAACAAGAGCTGACACGGGACAGGCTAAGAAGTGGCATGACCTTGAGAGCTCCTCCCCCTCCTCTCCCCTTCCTCCTCCCCTTCTTCCACTCCCTTGCCTCATCTAGTAACTGAAGGTTGGGGTATTTCATCCATGCTGCGGTGCTGACAATTAGGAGAAAAGACAGCAGTGGTGTATCAGGAAGGATGGACGTGTGACAGCACACAATGCATGTCGACAGCTTCTCCCGACCTCATGGGTGATTCTGGAAAGCTTTGTCTCTGCCATCAACAAAAATGACTTTAAGTCTATAACTCCAAAGGCAATCCCTGAGTACCAGGATGAGAGAACCGAGGTGGCGAAGAGGTCATCCTTCTTGTAACAAAAACATTGCCACCTGTCCATTTGGAGGGACAGTTCAACTTGCAGTCATTTTGACAATGGAAATCTTTAATGAGGCCTAGAGCCTCAACACAGGCTGTAGGAGACAGCACCTCACTTGGTATTTGATCTGGTATTTAAAATAAAGATGGACTAAACCTTTTGTGTCAGTGTCTCTCAACTTCACTTCAACCTTTGTTTTAATTAGTTCACGCTCTAAATTATCAGAGGTAAAAACTAAGCCAAGCCTGCATTAAGTTACTTTAGCTAACAATTGAAGAGGGTGTTCTTTTTTTTTAAATTTCAGAATCACTTACCTAGTCTAGCTTGACAGGAATTATTTTATCGTCAACAGATTTCTTACACGTTTATGAACCATTTTAACCTTTTTCTGCTGCACTGGGAACATTTTCTGGTAAAGACTTTGACGAGATTGTGCAAAGCAGAGCCCAACATGGCAGTGCCCACCCAACCCTCTCAGACAACTTCCGGAGGGCTACTGCACCTCACAATTCCACAAATGTCATCTTGGGGGCATGGTATTTAGGACATTTCGAAGTCATCTTCCTCCTCCTCCTCCTCCTCCCTCCTCCTCCTCCTCCATGAGACTGTGCATGCCCACTGACCTATGAAAATGAATGAAATGATGTGGCCACAGTTTAAAAAAAGGGGGGGGGAGAAAAATTAAAGTTTTCTTTCTAGAAACACTGTTTTCAAAAGTAGTTTACATTCCATCACTGATCAAAGCATCTCTAAAAATAATTCGTTGATGTGCCTTTCTTAACCAAAATTCACTTCTCTGACATCCCATGGAGGACAGCGCTGCATCCGCTACGAACTCTCAGAAGAAAGCTTGCAGAAGCTCCACAGGCTGATTCCATTGTCGTCTGTGGACAGTAAGGTTGTTGGGGAGAAAAGCTTTATTGCTGAGGTAAGTTGACATGCTAGCTTTTGTCTACAGATGTCATCACTTCACCGAGGAGCTTCTGGGGATAGAAATTAGAATTTGTGGTCATTTGATCAAAGAGTTACTCTACCCTCTCTGAGGTCAAGTTTCCAGCAATGCTTAGGTATTTGAGATGTACAGCCCCTGACTATCCCTCTCAAGGCCGATGGACCCAAGAAGTGTTTGTTTAGTCCTTAACACGCCATCAATGGCCTTTCTGTGTTTGACCTAGAGATCTTTTGTGAACAAAAAAATCTTTAAAAAGATGTCCTTGAGTAGTGTAAAAAGGGGAAAGTTAACAGCCCCAATCCTGGGATATTACTATATCAAAATAACTATCTTCATAGGATATTCGATAAAATGATAAATATTCTTTCTTAGAAAATTCCTTTGTAATCGTGTACAAAGGGTTCATGCACACTGTGAGTATGATCTTCATTTTGCTGAGAACCTAAAGTCGTTGTTAAAAAGCAAATTATCTTTCAAATGCTGTATAAATGCTCTCCATTGTATTTGAACAGCATTAACATCTCCAGGCAAACACTGAATAAATAGTTATAAACTGAACCTTCAAAGGTCTGTAAGTCCACAGTAGACATGAGACCTCAGAGTCAGTGGAAATCTACTGGTCAGTTACCTGTAGGCATCAGGCAGTCTGGGGAAGCCAGTGGCTGTCTTTTTTTACCTCCTAGCATCAGGCTGTATTTTCAGACTGGAGAAATGAAGCCTGACAAGATTGAAGTTGAAAAGATTCACACAAAGGATCTGTGACAGGTCTAACTTCTAACAAAATGGTAATGGTGTGTTTCCATTGAAAAGTATTTCTCTATGAAACACTCAACAGAGCAAATATGTACCTAACTGGCACTAGAGTCATGTACCCTGGAAATGCAGTGTTCTTTATACTGGAGAAAAATCTGTAAGACTCTTCTCTTCCATTGACCAGCAAGAAGCTGTTACCAGAGGAGGTTATGGCTGAAGTGGTGGAGTGCCAGTCAAGTGGAAAAGGAAAAGAAAGAGCATGAAGCCCTGAGTTCAAGCCCCACTACAATGCTATAAGAGATTTTGAAGTCTGGATGAAAACATACGTGAACTGTAATCAACTCTGAAGAAAAATGGAAAGCCAAACTAAGCCGACATAATTATAAAATCCATTAAAAAGCTGAAAATAAACCAGAGAATCTGGAAATCTGTCAAGGATCTACTTCTGAAATTAAACAAAGCACCTTGATGTAGATGGATTTATAAGTTCTATCACATTCTCAAGATTTCTGTGACTTAAGCCATTGCATTCGGAGAAAAACAGGGCATAATCATTAACATTAATAACAGAATTATTCATCACCATATAATGATTATCCCCAAACTCAATGGATTTAAACAATCACCGCTCATTACCACAGTTCAGGAGTGGCTAAAGTTGTGAGCCTGCCATGGAGATGCTTGGAAATCTGCAGCAAAGACATAGACTCAGGCACGAGTTATCCAAGGGCCTGACTGGGACTGCTGGGCCCAGTTCAGGTTCATTTACTCTGAGGGCCCCTGGTGGAGGCCCCATTCCATCTGTAAGCAGCCTTGGTCCCTCCATATCACATTCCCCAGGGCTCCCTGAGTCCACGTATGACATGACAGCTGACTGCCCCCCTGGATGAGTAATCGGGAAGAGAGAAATCAAGGGGAAGGAAGCCATGGCTTTGGTGACCCAGGCAAAGCCTTCGCACAGACGTTGCTTCTTCTACCTACTCATCAAAGGTCAACCACTGAATCTGTCTCACAGGTAAGGGGAGGTAAATGAGCTCCACATCTAGAAGGAAGGTGATTCAAAATATTGACATGGTCTATCCAGTTCTCCCACGGGCAAAACCCAGTCACCTCTCCCCATCTACCCCAAATCTACTCTATACATCACTAGCTATTAATCAGAGTCTTTTCCTGTGGGAGCTGTACATGGAAGGACTCTGAAGGGCAGAGTCATACATATCCTTGCTTTTGCTGTACTGGAAGACTTGTGAGCTAAAGACTTGTGACCCTCACCTACCCAACACACACACACCTGTAAAATCATTGCTACTGGCCCTCTTGCAAAGGAAGGGAAGATGGAAGGTACAATATCAATGTTAGACCATCCAGTCAAGTTGTAGACTTTTATTTTCATTAATATACTATCCTATCTCTGGCTTGGCTCTTAGAACTATCTTCTAGCCACCTAATTCTGCGTTTAGAACTAGAATTTCTTTTTTCTTAAGCAATAATCATGTTTATGATTGCAAAGACTGAAGGTCTCTTTTCAGTGTCTATTGTTTCTGTTCTTTCAATCTATTGGTATTTAAAACAATATATCTCCTTTCTAAACCCTCTGGCTTTGCTACAAATCTTAATGGAAATTCATTGCATTAAGCAGAAATCACAGCCGTTAATGTTTTCAAGAAAAGTTCTTCTCTGCTTGGACTTCTACTAAGGGAGTAACCTAAACTTCTTGTGAATCCTATGATCAGGCTAAACAGCTCACAGAGGAAGCAGTTATATTTTTTTTCTGAGGGCTACATAAAGGATTTCACAAAATGCCCTTAGCTTTATCAGTTAGTCCCATTCTCCTATGAGAGCCCTAAAGTTTTAGTTAAAAGCTTTCTTAAAAAAATAATTTCAGCAGTTTACCGGCTAGCAAGGCTAAGACATTTTTTTAAAAACATTAGTCCAGCACCTTCTAATGGTTAAGGACTGGAATTTCCCTCGAGTTACATCAGTCCTCTCCCATTTCACTGGGCACGATAAAGATCCATGATGCTTTGTGGGCCCTTGGCCTTAAGTTAATCATGAAGCCTGTGAGTCTACTTACCCCAGGTGACTGAATGGTTGAACTTCCTGCCATTATTCCTCTAGTCTCACTTTCCTTTAAGCCCCGGCCCTTATCAAAGGCCATCTGGCTCTTATATGTGGTTTCTTGAAGCTTGTGAAGTTCTTGCAAACTCCCCAGCATCCTCGGTTCCCTGTCCACTGCCTGGCTGTAAAGTCACCCCCACAGTTCAAGCTTTTGCCATGCCAACGCCCTCCTCTTGGTACCGAAGTGAAGATACCTGTAAGGGTTCAATCAGAGAAGCAGATCAAAACCGCTGGGCTTTATAATTTGTGAGAGATGGCTGACCGGCGTCTGGATTGTTATTGCATTTGATGGAGAAGCCTAACATCAGCACGGCAGATGGTTGGGAAGGTGGAGGAATACAGAGAAGCTTTAGCTCTGAGCCACAAGCTGGCCCAAACCCGGAACACACACTGGCCCCCTCGTCACCCCCTGCCTTGGTCCTGATGAGATGGGTTTCCTTGGAGAAGACAAACCCTGGCATCACCAAGCTAAACCTACATCGCCCCCTGGAGCTGGGGAAGCCAGCAGAGGGTTGTGGGAAGGTGGAGTGGGCACAGACCAAGCTGCTGGCCCATGCCATCCTGTGAGCCACAGAAGTGCTTGTCCTGGCCACCCCCCTAAGTGCACACGCAACACCAGCTAGTGCTTTTGGAAAGTAGCTCCTGGGGCCATTTCCTGAGGAGGCCTGTGGAGGACAGTTTTCAGGCCTGGTTGGATTCACTTCCAGAACAAAGAAGAACAACAGGAAGCCCCTTCAAAGTGGCCAGCTGTGTCGCTTCTTCCATTAAGCCTGAATTTCTACTCTCTTTATTATTGCTATTCTCAGGGAAGAATGTTTTCTCTCTGCAATATCTTCTATTTTGGAGGATGCTATTCAAAGCTATCCATCTATCTTCTTGTCTGTCATTGGTACCCAGCAACAACAAGGAACATGGACCCGGGGGGAGCTGACCCTGCCCACTCTGAGAGGGAAGTTCCCCCACCCTACAGTCTAAAATCCAGCACCTGCAGGTTCTCGAGCCCCGAAGAACTGGAGTGAAACACATTTGGAGAAACTAACCTTTTTCTCGCTAACAAATGCTACCCAGGCCTTACTACTGTGTGCGCTTCCCTGAAGATTCACTCTATTAATACCACCGGAGGACACAGCTTGCTGGCTCCCCGAGAGCCCTGCTTCCAGGCTGGCAGAGAGTTCAGGTCTCAGCAGGCTGTGAGGGAAGAAATTATGAGATCAGAGACCAGGGAATGCCGGGGAACCCTCCCTGACCCTGGTGGCTCAGTGGTGAATCAGTGCTGGATGCCTGGCTGTCTGGTGAGTTCTCTCTCCAAGCTAAGCCCACCTGGATTGGCTTTTCTTACAGGCTTTGGACCCATTATGAAGAGCCTATCAACTCTGAGACCCTGAAGACTTCCATGCAGGATCGAGAAAGAGAGTGATGGGCCTGCAGAAAGAGACCTGCAGACATTCTTTCCGAGTAAACCAGAGCACGCAGTTCTATGACAGTTATGCACAGAGAACCTGGTTTGCATGGATCTGAACAGCTCTCCCCAAAGCCAGGGATGAAGTCAACAGTGGCTTCATTGACGTTGACTTCTCAGTCAAAGCTGCTCCTGGGTGATGCGCTGATCAGGCTTTGAAAAGTAAGTCTGTCTCTGAAAGCGAGTGCTAGGCAGGACAGAAATGAAAAGCTGCAGAGCGGATCATGACTTGGTTTGGAGGTTGGAAGGCCTTAAGACCATGATGCCCAGAGCACTTCCCTCTGTGTGGGTTTGGCTGTGGACTTGTCCAGTCTGTGGAGAAGAGGAGGTAACATTATCCAATGAGAATTCCAGAAAAGTCACTTTACCTAAGCTAGGGCAGGGTTCAGCCCAGTTGTACTGTGGGCGCTTCACATATTATTAGAAGGTGTGTCTAGATAAACACTCGTATGTGTCCAATGCTGATATGCTCAGATGAGACCCACGCATTAGAAATTCATTATTTCCCAGTGTCTTTTTGTTTTTATCATTGTGGATGATATTTGTTTCCCCTTATTTCCAAAAATGGTTCTTACAATCCAATAGGAGGCTTACTTTTTCCACAATTAATTACTGAGTAATTAGCAGAGAAAGAGCTAAAAATGAGGCACTAAAAGGATCCCCCCAAATGAAACTAGTTAGAAGTCAAGCCTGAGGAATACTGCACACACTGGCTGTGGGAAGAGAATGGTTCTGGTTCTAACCAGCAGATTCTGTTAGATGAAGAGATGCCCACACAGTGATATCTCAGAATATTGTTTATTAAATAATTTATCTTCCGATTGCCACCACGTGAAGAAGAAACGAGTTTAACTGACAGACATGGTTTAGCTAAGATGGCTTCCCCAACCTCTGCTTTATATGTTCAGATTAGTCCAGGGCAAACGTAAGGAGGTTACACTATAATAGACAAAAGGGCACATACCAAGGGGTAGAAGACAAAAGTCAGGAAGCACTTACAGAAATTAATGCATAAAGCCAAATACTCATAATCCTGTCTTTCGTCATTGGACAAATAACTACACAACCAGGGTTTTCCCCTGAGATGATTTGTATGTTAAGCTCTCCCCAGGGCTCTTGCGTTCCTATGGAGTTAGGGTAAACCACTGAACAAGGGGCAGATTGTAGCAAGTAGCGGCCCTATTTGGACCAAAATATGTAGGAAGAGATGAAGTGAGGGGCACAGGTAAGAAGGCACATGGGGGAAAGGCAGTAAGTAGCAAGACCAGGGTGCAGAGGCTCAGTAGACTCAGAAACCAGCTAGAAGGACCAGAGAGGCTGAAGGTGGGCTCCTGAGCCCTGTCTGGCACACAGCAGCTGGAGTTTTTAGGCCCTCTGAAGTGTCTTCCACAGAGGTTGCTTAGTGAACCCTCCATGGCATCCTGAAGCAGGCTGATTTTCTCCTGTAGAGAAGCAGAGGGCTTTCCGTGTGCCGATTCTCACAGCCGTGGAAAGGACTGGGCTGGGAAGTGTGGGTGCAGGGTGCCAGAGAGCACACAGCTCCCTGAGGATCCCAGATCCCACCTGCGCCTTGAGGGGGCTTGGCTGCCCTTGCTGTCTTCCGTGTAGGCCACCTCCCTCCAGCTGCCCTCCCAGCAGAGCTGGACCCCTGCCCTGCCAACACCTGCCACGTTTACCTTCCAATTCCTTTGGCCTGCAGCCTTGGTTTTACCTGAAGTCCTCCATTAAGCAGAGCCTTTGGCAGGTGTTTAAGAAATGACCTGTCACAGGGGGTGGAGCCCTCACCTTCTGCTATCCAGGCAAGCTTCCGCAAGCCAAGTCCACCCAGCATACGGCAACGAATGACATCTTCTGGGCACCATTCCCAGGCCTGTCATATACAAGAGAAGGGTGAAGCGCTCCCACTCGAGCTGCTCATGGTTCTAGAAGGGCCATGCCCCATCTCAGACAGCACCGGTCTCCCTCCTCCTGACACCCCCAAGGACAGGAGTGGTCCTTGTATCCTCAAGAATACTACTCTCCCCACCCCACCACGATGGCAGAGTGACTGGTCACTTCCCGCTGTGTCAGGAGATGGAGACTCGTCATTCCTTTAGTGCCACGTGACATGGGATGAACTCCCAGGAAATCTCACAATGATGGGTCAGCAAGACTGGTGGAGCTCTGCCAGGGAGGCACTGCCTATTGGAAGGGGGACCCTCCAGCAGACTCCCATTCCCTGGGAAAGCTGTCATTTTGCTTAGGGACATTCTTCTGATGACTCCATGAGAGATGAGGGCCACGTCTATGCCTAGCAGTGAGCCTGGATGGTCCAGCCACCAGGTTTGAAACCCAGATTTCCCCCAGTGAGTAACTATGGTAAAATCCTTGCTGGGTGCAGTGTAAGGTGGTGGGGTGATGGGCACAAGCTCCCCTTTCTCTCTGGCTAGCAGAGAGGAGCGCTCTGTGCATGCACATAGCCTCAGTTTGTCCTGGGCCACCGTGCACAGCGAGAATAGTCAGAATGTCACAGCTGCCACGCTATGAGCAAGCGAAGGAGGGACTCATGGAGACGCACACAGCAACAAATGAAAGAATGAGTGGCAAGTCAACAGAGACAGAACAAAAAGTCCGTGCTTTGATAAGGTCAACAAAATGGACAAACCTTTATCTAGACAGAATGGGAATAAAAGGGAGAGGAGTGTCATGGCCAAAATCAGGCAGGAAAGAGGCGTATTGATCTACTTGCAGAAGCAAACACCGGGCTCAAAGCATAAGAAAATCACTCCTGGTAATGGCTTGAGCCAGGGCACCCAGCAGGAGGGATTTATGGGCTCAATGATATTTTGGCACGTGATAGGACTACAGGCTTGAGCATGTGACTTATGCTTTCCCATGAGACATAGCAGAGGGGTCTCACTCTGGGGAGGCAGTGTCCCAAGCCAGGTTTGGTCCCCAGCTGTGGGAACTATGGAGCGCTGTGGTTGCAGTTAAGCCTCATCTGCCACAGGGGGCCCAGAGTGTCTGTGGCCAGCAGAGATCAGAGCCCTCTCCCTGGGGCGGCTTCACTGACCAGTGGGTCTCCCTCGTGTGTGGGGGTGACATCTGTGCTGGCACATAGGACAACAGACTATACACAATGTTAGCTATCTTCAGTTCTCTCATGATTCCAGGAAAATTACATAGCAGGTTCCACATGTGGAGATAAATGGGAAACAGACTTCTTTCCCCTAGCAACAAAAGTCAACCTTCAGGTTGATTGGATCCTGATGGGTTTCAGTCCCATCTTCATACCAAGAAAAGCTGTCAGGGTTGTCCACTCTGAGAGGCTGCGGGTAAAACCCAGCATATGGATTCATGTTGCTACTCATACCACACCTATTAGGGTTGGTGATGGAGAAGAAACCTGGATTACTCACATGCTCAAAGTCAATAATTTGCACACAGAAGATGTAGGGCACGTCGCATCAGGGAAATGGAAACCTATGCTGTAGAAAGAAGGCCTACTTCGTGGCCCTGTGCTCATTTCCTGGTTTTGGGACCCAACCTGCCTGTCACCTGGCTGGAAGGCTTGGCTGTGGTTTTGTGATGTAAAGTAAGGCTACATCTGGGATTGGCCCTGAACACCTCCACCCTTTCAGACAGCACCTGATTCCTCTTCTTTACCTACCTCCCACCGCCCTGCCCACCTTTGTGCTGATTGGCTCCTGCATCCTATACTAACTGAATGTACTTCCTCAATAAATGAGTTCCTGCCTGACGGTCTCCCTGACACATCTGATTGTCCTCCAACGAGGGAGGGCTGGGGGCCATCAGTCGACCCTTCCTCTCTTGGCTCGTCTTGGTCGGGGTGTGTTCTTTCTGTCCCTCTTGCAGGCCGGGAGGGACGACAAGGAGAATAGAATATCTAGAGTTCTAATGAAGCTCCTGGATTCTAGAGATGGAATCCTGCCACTGCAAAGGGGAAGGAGTTCTGTCTATGAGCTCTGTGCTAACTCCCTATGACATAGAGAACTGAGCAAGTCATGAACATGGTAGGGGCTGAGGGACTTGGGACTGGATGATTGGATGTCCTTTAGGGCAACAGGTCAGGCTTCTAAAATGTAGCATCCAGATGTTACTCAGAAATGTCAGAAACTAGTACCTTCTCCATCAAGTAGAAGTGTGTAACTCCTCTTACCCATTTGGGACAATTATAAAGCCCAATGAGACAAGAACTGTGAAAATTGTTTAGAAAAGACAGTGATTCTTTACAAATAAGCCATTCTGCCTTACAGTAGTCATGATTTCATCTTTCTAACAACAGACAATTTAACAAAATGAATATGAGCAAGTTGCAGTGAGATTCTAAGAGGGGTTAGTGAGGGGGATAGATGAATGGAACAGGGAGTAGGAGAAAAATACACAAGAACATTCCATTCACACTTGTGAGAAGGGAAGTGGAGAACATAGAATGAGTTGGGGGTGGGAATAGACAGGATGGAGAAGAATAACCGAAGGGGTGCCCTAGACAGAAATCATTGGACATTTAGACCGATAAGTTACATTGTAACCTCCATACAACCTTTTGAAAATAATAAGAATTTACCAACATTGTAGTTTTCTTGACTCACTGCTATATGGCTCTAGGAAGCCACAGGCCAGAATTCAAAGTTCTATGAAGATTTTTCTACTTTTCATTCCCTTGCACTCAAAATGACATTTCCTGTCCCACCAAAGGAATCTGTCAGAGAGGGAACAGTGCTGGGAAAGGGTGAGAATTAGCCTTGTCAGAGAGAGGCAAGCCTGGGCAGCCAGTGAGCACTGACTGGGGCTTTCTTCTGCTTCCTTTAGCTGCTCATTCCATGAGGCTGTGAGATCGATGGCAGGCTCCCCGGGGTGTGTGAATTAGGTAGATCTGTAGCACATGGTCAGGCAAGGTGTTCTGTTGGCTTGTTCTTTCCTCCTCTGTGGCTTCTCCTTCCCTGTGTCCCTCCTTCTCTCTCTGCTTCCCTCCCATCTTCTCTCTCTGCCTTATTGCAAGGCTACTTTCTCCTCTATGGACTTGTTTGGGACTTCTCCAAGTTGCGTGTTACCTGGCATAACTATACTGGCTAGTTCAGTAGCACACCTACCTGGATGGTATTGGGGGATTCTCCTCCAAAAGTGCCTGCCCATGCCTCTATAGCATAGAAATGGTTTCCTCCTACCTGTGTACCTTGAGGCACCGTGATGCTTCTGGGGATGCTGCCAGGAATGGTGGTGGTGGTGATAGTGAGGGGAGAGGTGATGCTGACAGTGATGGTGATGATGGTGATGATGCTGATGGTGTGGTGGTCAGGATGATGGTGGTGATGACACTGACCATGGTGACGATGATAAAGGTGGTGGTAATGTCGTTGGCAATGACAGGGTTATTGGTAGTGATGAGAGTGGTGATAATGACGATGGCAGTGTTGGTGGTGGTACTGGCAGTGATGGTGATGGTGATGTCACGATGGTAGTGGTGATAATGGTGGTATTGACAGTGGTCGTGATGACAATAATGTCATTGACAATGACAGTGTTGGTGGTGATAACCATGGTGGCTGGTGGTAAGGACAGTGCTGGTGATGATGATGACAATGTCATGGGTGATGGTGGTGTTGACGATGGTGAATAGATGGGGTCTCCCAGCTGTGCCGAGGGAGCAGATGGTTCACAGCAGAATGGGGTGCACAGCCTCTCCACTCCACTCTAGCAGAATGGAGAAGAGACGGGGGCTGCTGGCTGGGGATGTCGGTGGGAGGTAGCGAGCCCCAAGAGCGGTGGGAGGCAGCGAGCCCCATTGCTTGTTGCACCGCCCCTCAGTAGGAACCAGTGATGCATGTACAGCCCTGAGTCTGTGACCCTCAAGTGGGCTAGGGGAGCCCCAGGGGGCAAGCTGAGCCTGGAAAGGTGGAGAACAGGTAGAAACACCCATTATGTATCTGGGAAGAGGAAGCACTCCGATGGTTGTGGAGGGAAACGGGAGGGAGAGGGTGTGAGGGCACAGCTGCCATTTGGGTTGAGGTTAAGATGGGGCAGGAGGAGATGGGCATGTGGAGAAACATGGCTGCAGCTCCTCATCCTTTATATTTAGGGGATTTGAGTGAAATTGTTTATTGTGAGAACAACTTTCAATCCACTTTCCTCAAAAATTAGATCACTAAAGGAAATGGTTATAGATTGCTGGTGAGAACCATGAGCAGATTCACAGTCCTGTTTTCCTTCCTCTGAACGCTGGCCTAGGAGAGGTAGGTACCCCCATATCTCCTGCTGAAAGAAGCGAATGCTAAAGCTGACGTGAGCTGCAAAGCCAGCTATGAGGACTGGGTACACTGCACGGCCATTCTGTAGCTGGTGCACACTAGATTCACACAAGTACTGTGATAAGTGAACAATACCAGCACTCAGGCACTCCCTTTTGGTCTCTGATGACCAGTCATTCTTGACTCTATGGTGCTGAGAGCTGGGCCTGCAGTGATTTCCAAAGCCAGGTGGCCCAAGGCATCTGGAGGCTGTGCAGATCCAGCCTCTGCATTCTGTTCTTGGCAATCCTCCCTGGAAGAGAATATTCTCCAAGGGACATGAAAGCTGTGCCCCCAGACGTCTTCTTCTGCCGGTGATAATCCAGCTTTCAATGAGCCTCCACTACAGGCTGTCAGGCTGTCAATCCAACAGTATCACACTCCTTTCTCCAGAGCTGAAAGAATGTGGTGTTCTGCTCAAAAGACACTCATCCCACTAACGCTTCTGGAAAACAAAAGGGCTGATTCCTCTCCATTATAATTGCTTTGCTTCTAGAAAACAAATTTTGTTTTTCATGTACAAAAAACAAAACAAAACAAAAAACAAAAAAATATCAACCCTCCCCAACCAGCTCCACCAATGTTGTCTGTGAGTCTTGACGAAAACCCAAAAATATGTCGGCACTTAAAAATAACCCTGCACTTTACAGGTAGTTCCTTGTTCACGATTGCATGTCTTCCTCTCCGGTGTGCCCATCCATAATGCTAAATTAACTGTTAATAGATATTTTTAAATAGCCTAATTTATGCTAATTCAGAAATATTCCTGTTCCCAAGTGGATTATTTTTAACCTTCCAAATTGTTGCACTTTTCCATTGGCAGCTAAGGATTCAGGGAGGTCTGATCGAGCAGCTTCTGTGCTCTGTGGCTGCTTTCTGGGGGTCTGGGTGGTCCCAGGAGATTTGTCAGTCCCTCTGAGATCACCCCACTCTCTTCATCCTGCAGGAGCATCAAATGAGTGCTGGCGGTGGAAACGAGATTTGCTTTCCTCTGTAGTCCTCGTGGGCCTTAGATCTGGGATTCTAGTGTAGGCATCTCTACTGGAAGGTGCTTCTTCCTGCCAGAATACCATCCCACTAGGGGTGTGTGTGTGGTGTGTGTGTGTGTATAATGAGGGACAGAGTGGAGGGAGAGCATTTCCCATGCAGTCACAGGGCTGGCACATGGGCCAAGAAGGCTGGAAAGTTGGACAGGAATTGACGTTGTGGTCTTAGGGAAGTTCTAGCTTCTCAGAACACCATTCACATTCAGATCTTTTAACTGATTGGGTGAGGCCCATCTGAATGATCCAGAGTGCTATTATTTTCTTAACACCAGTGGATTATTGAGTTTAACTTCCATCTACCAATATTGGTTGGTTAGTTGGTTGCTCAGCCATAAGACTGTATCACAAATCTTTCCTCTAAGCCGAAGCTAACTTATGAGGATGACCAAAGTTACTTTATCCTGGTCAAACAGGCAAGGAGCCTCTGCTCCCCTCCCTCGCTCAGGTTCCTGACAGAGGCCATGGGAAGGCCTGGGAGCAGGAGTGAGAGAGTCTGGAGCAGCCATTTCACCATAGCAAGAGATGGTTAAATAACTCTGAAAAGGCACATTGCCAAAAGAATGGTAAAAGTTCCCAGGTTCTAAAGAGTAAGTCATATACTAAACACTACTTAGAGATAGAACTAAAAAGCAAAATGCAAAACTCCATCAAACCAGGAACATGAAACATAAAGTTCAACATCACCAAGAATCCAGAGTAGAGATAATAAAATCTTCTAGGAATGAAAAAGAGGGAATCTTTACATGAAAGAATACTCTTCACATTGATTTTAAATAATCTCTTTGAATACTCGGAAGCCATCTTTAAGCACCAAGGGTGATTTTTAAGTAGGAAAAAGACTTTTCCATTTAGGAAATACAGCTTAGGTGCCATCTACTTTGAATAATGAGGTGAGAAAGCAGATATTTAATTGGGTGGTTAAAGATGGAATTTTACTATGCCAGAAAATATTTTGGAAGACCAACAAAGTAAGACAAAAATTGACCTGACTGTATGAGACTGAACTTTGGCTGTGAGCTTCCAGGGAACCAAAGCAAAAACAGAGCACAAGAAACTCGCCTTCCTGCTTGAAGCATGTGTTCTCAAAGGAGCAAGCTATGAGACAAAAATAGGATATTGAAAACTACTTCTTGGGAGAGATATTCATCAGCTTTTACATTGCCATAACTAAAATACCAGTCATGAACAGTGTAAAGAATTATTTATTTCTCTCATGGTCTTAGGGGTCATTCTCTCTTTGGGGGAGGGAGAGGCAAAGGAGGGCATTTTACATCATTGTGTGGACCGGAAGCAGAGACAAAAACAATGAAAAGAACAGTACAAGGGGCCAGGGCAAGATTCAGCCTCAGGATATGTCTCTAGCCCCCATATTTGTAGTCTGTATTAGGAATCACCTGTAACATACCACTGTGTTCTTTTCTCCTTCTCCTGAACTCAGCTCTGTCTTCTCTAAGTGTTTTCCAGTGCTCTGGGCCAGTGTGGGGCACAGTCTGGGAGGGGAGCTGCGGGTTGTCCCAGTGGGTTGTGTTACATAAGCACCCTGCTGGGGGTTGGGAAGGCTCACCCCCAGATCCCACTCTATGCTAAGCCATCATTCCCACAGGGCATGGAACTAGTCTTGAGGTCTGTGGTGGTTGCTTGTGTAAAAGAACTTGCCGTCTACCCAGAAAGTGACCCATGGCCAGCGGCTGGACTCTCCCACTCCCCCAGATCGGTGCGTCCATGTCGTCATTGTGAACTTGTGGGTAACATCCCACTTTTAACTCACTGGCTGGAGGCTGGGCCTTGATCTTACTCAAAGAGCGTGGATTTACCAAGAAAAAGAATCTATCTTCACCGTGTCAATAGTGCACTTTGGGGTGGACTAGATGTTTTGCCAGCATTAAATAGGAGGAAAGCAGCACCTGAGGCAGAGAAGCACGATGCTTAGGGGTGGAACACGACTGGGGAGAAGGGGTGAGAGCCCTTCATAGCCAAGGAGGACCCCACTGTCTTCCTTATTTCTTATCACTTAACCTCCAGCCCAGGAGGCGCAGGAGGAAGCTCTAAGCATCCAGGCTCCTCAAGTCCATCACACCCACCCCTACACAGAGCCCCTTCTCAAATTAGCAGCTGCAAGGGAGGAGGAGAAGGTGCCAGTGATGTACAGCCAGACTGCCCTCCAGGGCCCAGCAGTGGAGGGGGATGCAGAGGGTGCCTGCTCTGCTCCTCTGTGTGAGACTCCCTCGGGGGACACAGGAAAGCATGGCGCTCCTGCCTGGGCCTGAATCAGAGGCAATGCAACGAGCATGACAGGAATGAGACTTCTGAGAAGGAAGCATGGGGTATCATTGTTACTTTTTCTTTTAAAAGAAGGAAGAATTTACATTTTGCAGAAAAACAAAACAGGCCAGACACTGTGAATCTTTTTAAATAACATTTTATTGTTTTCATTTGCCAATGATTAACTTTGAAGCCTACTAGGAAAGTATCATGATGAATCATGAATCATAGTGAATAAAAAAATATAGATAGAATAAAATATCAGGTTATAAAGTTAGTTTTCATAAAAAGCTCATTGTCCATCAATATTTTCAGGGCCTGGGTGCTCTGAAAGACAAATGTAATTTGTAGATGTTTCTTGTGGTATTTTTTTTTTTTTACATTTCCACCAGTTAAAATTCAGAATTCATATTATCAATCATTTGAAAATGACTATTACAATAAACAGAAGGGTCACAAAATTTAAAACAAGTTCTAAGAACCACCATATATATATATGTATAGATATATACATATACAAACTTCTGTACAGGGGACTGAAATAAAGAGAATGCTCCAGTCTAAAAACAATTCTCCTGTAGTATGCAGGCTTTTCAACAAAGAATGCACATGTAGTTTCTTCCTATACCCATATTTATTTTCCCATCTGATCCAGTATTCTTAGTGCTGTTTCTACTCCATAAATTAGTAACTGTTCAGTAGCTGAGAAATATCCTATTTTAAATTATACCAAGAAAAAGGAAACAGAAAAACCTGGAACTTCCCTGAAGGGTTGAACTTCAATTGCTCGCACAGGTTGCAGATACAGCACCAGCACAAGCCTCAGGGGTGGGCTGGGAGGGGAGGGTCAGCAGGGGGTGTGCGGGCAGACACGTCCTGAGGGTTCACTGCTGCATACTCCTCACTCTCCAACCTGGCTAGAAGCCTCAGCTGAGCTCTTTGTTAGCACACATCGTTTGGCACAAAAACAAAGGATGTTGTGCAAGACTGAGGCTCTCTCAAGGACTGATCTCAGGGGTTCCCCGCGCTGAAGGGCTGCAGGCACACCCAGGACCTGTGCCCACCTGAGGACACCGGAAGCTAGGCGGTGGGTGGACACACCTCCCTCCTTTCCAAGGAGAGCCATTGCACTGAGGGCTAGACACCACAGGCACCTCTGAATCAGGTAAACGAAGATGGGGTGGAGGGCGAGGACGAAGGGCTTGCCTTTGTGAGACAGGTCTGGAGCTGTGCCTGCTGCCATGCTCACTGCACGATCCCAGAGTCCACTGAGGTCTGCTTGCGAGTGGTCTTTGGAGGAGGAGGGGGTGGCGTCTTGCTGGGCAGTGGAGGCGGCTAGAAGACAAGAGGAAGATGTCATGTTACTTCTGCCCCCACAGGAGATACCTGTCTCCAGGAAGCCATCTAAGCAGCTGGACTGGAGCCATGCTCACACATGGCTTGGGCTCCACCCGACTGGCTGAGGGCTTGTACAACTGTGACACCCTAGTCTGGCTGCCTGGCAGACGTGGGTCTTTCTGACAGCTCCTGCTCACCACCTGTACAATCCCTGAGGTATACAGCCGCCATGCTCCACTGACTTACTGTATGTGTCACTAATGTGACCATTGCTCTGCTATCAGGGAACAAATATGTCCTGGGTGAGGTTCTACAGAGGTGACAGCAGAGCTGGACAGCTGAGGGCATGAAATGAGCAGTCATCACTGGGTCCCGAGAAAAGTTTACTTAAAAAAAGGGGCAGCTCCATTGTACTTAAAGATAATGACAACAGCTCATGCCTATAATCCTAGATACTCAGGAGGCTGAAATCTGAGAGTCAAGGTTCAAAGCCAGCCTTGACACAAAAGGACCTGAGACTCTTATCTCCAATTAACCTCTAGAAAATGGGAAGTGGGGCTTGGCTAAAGGGTAGGGCAGTAGCCTTGAGCTGAAGAGCTCAGGGACAGCGTCCAGGCTGAGTTCAAACCCTATGACCCACAAAAAAAGAGATAATAATAACATTATACACACACACACACACACACACGCATGCACACGCACACACGCATGCACGCACGCCTTGAGTAACTCTCCACCACTTTTCCATGGAGGAAAAAATAAGTGAGTGGTGAATCTGAGCCCTAGGCCACAGGATGTCTTAGAAGGGTCTGAGACCCATGACAGACAGGGAGATGTTCCATGGCTGTGTGTCCATCACAAGGTGAGTGAGCGATGGAGCCCATAAGCCGATGAGTGAAGAAGGGCGCTGCGGTGAGGAGGTGGTGCACACCACAGCAGAGGGGCTGGGATGGCGCCTCAGCATGCTGTCCCCTAGTTTAAGGAGCAGAGAGGACTGCTGACAGCAGGAACACAGTGAAATGTTGGAAAAGTTTACAAAGGACCAAAGAATGACGAGCGCATTCTCACTGGCCAAGTTTCTTCCTGACTCATAGACAAGTATTTATGAGTTGCCTTGCACAGATGCATGGCAGAAAACAGAATGGGGCCAGACGTTCAGACGCCATAAAGCAAAAAGTGGCCAAGCGCTAGTGGCTCACATCTGTAATCCTCTCAAGAGGCTGAGATATGAGGATCCTGGTGTGAAGCCAGTCCAGGCAGGGAAGCCCATGAGACTCTTATCTTCAAATAACCATCGAAAAGCCATCAATGGAGCTGTGGCTCAAGCAGTAGAACACTAGCTCTGAATGAAAAAGTGAAATCACAGAGAGTGAAAAAAACAGACACATACATGTTGTTATCGTGGGGAGAATGGTTCATGAAACGCTGCTTTTGAAGACAGCACACACACATGCATGTACAGAAGCCCCACAGACAGGCCACCGAGGACTGATCTCACAGTCTGATAAAACCTCACCTTGGAGATACACCTGTGCCAAGTGAGGTGTCCAGTGTAGCACTGCTAAGCCAACGGATAGACCACCTTCTGGTCCTCAGAGCCACGGTGAAATACTTCCCTTAAAATGGCAACAAGTGGAGACAGAGCTGTGCACTGGCCAGAGGTGGGGACTGGGAGTGATAGGAGGGCCCTGGTCATAAATCAGAACCCTACATCTAGGAAATATCAGTGCCACTCAGGTCACCAGTGCCACCTGCCTGCCACCTGGACAGGCTTTCATGTCTCAAGTGAACTAAATAAGAAACAAATGGCTGAGGACTTGGGTGAGTCAGGCAGTTCATGCCGCCTTTATTAACGGAACCTAAGCCAGTGGAGAGGACATGAGGCCTCTACCTAATCACGCACAAATGGCCCCAGGAACTCAGAATGATGTGTTCTAGAAAAGGAGAAAGGAAAATATTCCCCAAATGTCTAGAGAGACCAGGGGGCATTTCTGTTTCTGTTTTGTTTTGTTTTCTAGTAAAATAAAAGGGAGGAATTAAAGATGTGATTAAGTAAGCCATTAGGCCAGAACATCTGGCAGAGCTAAGGTTCCTCCTGGACTCCCCAAGTCTCCTTTGGCACCAACACGTACACACAATGCTGGGAAGGTTCACCCTGTGGCTCAAGCTGGCCTCGGACTACCTTTGCAGTGCCACTGAGTTTTTTCTTTAGTACCACGTCTGGAGAAGGCAGTGCCCTTGCAAGTGGCACTTTGGTCTCAAAAGAGGCACCGGTCCCTTCAATGCAAAAGCAATAATCAAGCATGTGCCATTGATAAATACTCTCTCCTCCACTCTTCTCACAAAGGGAGGAAAACTTCAGAGCGCTCATGGAAACAGTCTTGCTAAGAAGGACAAAGAAATGGAAAAGAGAAATGGCATGCAGACTGTCTGTTGTCTAGAAAGAATAAAAACCACACCTAGCCGTTCTTTACCCCCTCCCCCCTCATGTCCTCCATGATCCACGGGCATCTATGACTACAGAATTACTTTACAGAGCAACAAATACCAGCAGCTGCGTAAATATGAACAGGGCTATTTACTCTTCAGACTCAGCTGGTTTACTTTTACAGAGCCATGAATAAATGTGCATGGGGAGGGAAAATAGAGGGGGTGAGACCCAGTGCATTCTCTATCTACTGCATGCATTATCTACTGGCCCTCCTAGTCCTAGAGCAGAGTAGCTGGGTCTGACCTAGGGCAACAGTGCTGGGAACCCTGAGGAAAGCACTGGAATGAATGAAATGGAATGATCCACAACCAGTGACCAGAAGCACTGACTAGATGGCAGGCTGGTGCACATTCATTAACAGTGCATCAAGCAGGCTCAGAGGCTCCTGGGCAGAGTTCATATCACAACAGTGCCCAAGGACAAGCAGGGCAGGATGGAAGAGGGCTCAGCACTGCGGGAGGAAACCAAGCCAGTACCCAGAACCCAAAGGAGGGGTCTATGGGACTGGGAGTACAGTGAGGGTGCCTGTGCTGGCTCCAAGCCTGATATCCCTGTTGTACTCCCTGCTCAGTGTCTGGGACCTGCCCCGGGAACCGCTGGGACCTGGCCTATGGAACCCAGCGCTGTGCCGCCTCTGCAGGGCATGTGCACACCGACAGCACAGGCAGAGAGACAGATGCCTTGGCAGTGAAGCTGCTCTCAAAATTCAGACTCACCTTGGTTATCCTAGCTACTCAAGAGGCTGAGATGTGAGGACCGCAGGGTCACAGATCAAAGCCAATCTGGGCAGAAAAGTCTGTGTGATTCGTATGGAAGTGTAGGTTAAGTGGTAGAGTACTAGCCCTGAGCAGGGCAAAAAAAAAAAAAAATGCTAAGGGACAGAGCTCAGGCCTTGAGTTCAAGCCCCAGTACTAGCATAAAAACAAACAAGTCAACAAAAATCAACACGTGGAGGAAGTGCATCCCAAGGCGATGACAGCTGCTGGGAACGGTTTCCCGGCTCTGACATGGAGTCGGGAGGTGTGACTCGATACTGTAATGAGTCCTCTCTCAGCGCGTGCGCGGATCTCATCTGCCTGAGCCCACTGCTTGCCCTGCTCTCACAATCATGTCCACGCTGGCCCTGCCCTCCTTTCTCACATCTGGACACAGGGTCCCAAGTACTGTGGAGGAGAAGTGAGGAAGGCCCCCCTGCAGACCCACACTTACCCGCTGGTGTGGAGGAGGCGGGGGTGGTGGAGGTGTCGGCGAGCCCACCAAGTCCTGGCTTTCCATCAGGTTCCCATAGTCTGCCATGCTGCCTTTGAGAGGCAGGGGGGGTGGGATGTCCGCCATGTCTGGGCTCGTCACGCCATTCAACTCCAGACCTGGGAGATCAAGGATCTGTTTTAAACCAGCCTGAGATGGCACTGAGGCAGAGAAGGCCCTTGGGCTGTGCTCCAGCTCCCCGCTCCAGGAACACTTAGTCCTGAGGAACGTCTGCCCATGGAGTAGGGAGTAAGGAGAAAGATAATAGAAGGGGTAGAATTCCCTTCCAATAGAATGTTCTAGAAATGGAATAGCAAGTATCACAAGACACTTAAAACTAGAGCTTCTGCAAGACATCAGGCCTCTGTGGAAACACTGGAAGTGATGTAGCTCTTCCTGACCCCCGCTGCCCGGTGACTTCAACCTAGATTGTGAAGGACTGGCTGTGGCCTTCACGTCCCCACAACTCTGGAGATGGCCCCCACCTCCCATTCCCTCTCCCTGGCCAGGAAGACCCACAATTGCAGAGTGGCAGCTGCTCTTTCCTAGCCCAGGAGAAGTATAGTGCATCATGGGACCACACAGTGGCCGTCCCCAGATGCAGCCATCACCCTGGCCGATGATTTCCCCGCCTCTCCCCAAAGATCCTGGGAATGACTTGTTTTCTTTTTATATCAAAGAGAGGAACAATGACATGCTTGCTGATGGGCATCTTATGCATTCCTCCCAATGATTCATCTGATGATAAATCAATCCTTCGTTAGGAAAATGCCTCTTAGGAAGCAGGGGTCCTGTCAGAGGGGGTGGCTGCACTGCTCAGGGAGGGGAGAACACGAAGAAGAAGGCACCTGCTGGCTTGTTTCACTATGGTAAAAATTTGCCATTTTACCATCTACTAGTGTAAAACCCAGGGAGAAGGTTGTCTCTTCCCCACCCGCCCTCCCTTAGCTGCAGCACGTCCACTCTTTGCTTGGTAGATAGTACTGGATAGTTCCTGTTTGCAGAATTAGAACTTCCCTTCAGTGCCTAGGTCCTCTCACTCAGCTGTGTTTCCCAGGCTCATCTACAGTGCAGTATCAGAGCCCTGTTCCTTTTTATGGCATAGCTTCTCCACCCATGGCCCTGCCTTTGGGTGTGCGTTTTTGGTTGTTTCATCATCTGATGAATATTTGTGTGGTTTCCAGCTTTTGTAACGATGCTGTATCTAGGTATATTTCTAATTCTTTGGGGTATAGGTTTAGACATGGAATCACTGGGTCATTCGGAGTAAACATGCAACTGTATTAAACAAACAGTGCTGTAAAATATAGAAATATTTTTATAAAAGACTCTTGTAGATTACAAGATGGGGAAATACGACACTACCTTCCTTCCAGTACCCAGAACATTCTTTGCTTACAAAGTGAGCTCCATCTATCCCCTCTTGAGCGATCCACCTCAGAGTCTGTAAAATCACTGCCAGTCTCCTCTCCACAAGAAGTAAAGTGCTCGCTGCTGGATGTCCACTGTGCTGATCCTTTGTCCCGTAGCCCTCCATCTGGCCACCAGAGGAGCAGGCACCCCTGTCCTGCAGGGCCCCCTCCTTCATTCCCTCCTACTGGCACCCTTCCTCTCTCAGAGTCTAAGTGTCCCATGGCCAGTTGGTCCGGTAGCGTCCTATAAAATGTCCACCTCTGAGTTCCGGCCAGAGCCATGGATGTGAGTGAACTCAGAAATACAATCTGTGCAGACAGAGCCAGGGGAAGGGTGTGGAAATGAAATCTTCTTGGATCAATGCTGGACCCCGAAGTCAGTGCTTGGGGTCCTTCTGTGAAGGGAGTACATTGGATGGACCCTGAATCTAACTCCTTGGGTCTTGTGAGAATGTGCATGGGATGGATCTCAAAGCTAATGCCTGGGTCCTGTGAGGGGAGTACAGGGGATGGACCCCAAATCTAATGCCTGGGTTCCTGTAAGGGGAGCACACAGGGAGCCAGATACAAACAGGCAGGGATGGAAGGATGGGCTACATAGGAACACGGGATTTCTGGAAGCATCTAGAAGCTGGGAGAGAGGCTTGGAAAATTCTTCCTCATAGCTTCTGGAAGAACCAAATTGCCAGAACCTAGATTTCTAGACTACTGGCCTCCAGAAGCAGGGGGGACATGTTTCTATATAAGCTGAGATAAAAGGACTACCCAGGGCCTGTCCATCCCCTTCCAAGTCAGAGGGAGAGAGCAGGGGCAGACCCCCACACTCTCAGCCACTGAGTTCCGAATCCAGAGATGAGTTCTGGCCTGAACTGCTGGAGGCCAGCTTGTCCTGAGGGCCATGCCTGAATGTTGGGCTGTGAAGTTCTTGACCTGCTGCTGGGGTGAGCGGGAAAGCTGACTCTGTGCAGAGCCCTGAGTGAAGTCTCGGGGTGTGTACAATGGGGACTCATGCTCTGACTTACCGGACTGAACGCTGAAGCTGAGCTTGGCCCTTGGAGTGACCGGAGGGGGCGTCTGCTGGGACGATGGCGGGGCTGGGGACACGGAGAAGCGCCGCTCACTGCCAATGACATTGAGCACCTGGCTCTTGGGTCTCTGTGGCCGCAAGGGACTGATCTACAGCAAAGACAGAAAGCACAGAGCAGGGCAGAGTGAGCTCCCTGTGGCGTCCCCTAGGCTGTCACAGCATGTATCTGAAAACAGGTGTTTGGCAAATGATCCAGTTTAGCAGAAGTCTTTGGAGTGAACCTCGATTCCTCAGGACCAGTGTCCTCCTTAAGAGACTGCTGTGCAAGGGAGTGGGTTCCTGGAGGGCTTTGCTTCAGCAGTCTCCCCCCAATGAGGATTCTCATGCTGATCCTCAGTTCAAGCCTGGGGTGGGGTGGTGGCACTGAGAGGCCTCCCAAACACCGTGAGCCAGTAGCAGAGCACTGCTGCGAGCTGGCGGAGCCAAGCAAGAAGACCCGGCCTCGAGGAGTCAAGCGTGGAACTGAAGTCTAGAAACATTAGCAGAACCTGTTTCATCCCTGCCACCATTACCGGGCAGGAGTGCTTTCTCTGTCACTCCTGTTGGCTTCGGACTTCCGGTGAACTTGATTTTTCCTTACAAGCCCTTCCCCTGGGTTTGCTGTGGCAGTCAATTTTGTTTATATGTTTCTTATAACTTGTCTCATATCAGTAGGCCTCAGAGAACATCAGTAATTACAAAATATTCTGAGGTAGAAGTAATCAGAAAAGTTATTAACTCAGCCAAAAAAAGCAGGAAAACAGTTTCTCCTACTTCCGCCAGGAAAGATGGACAGGCAGGAGCTCCAGCCTAGGTGCTGCAGCCTGACCTAGAGGGGTGCAGGTACGTGCATACATGCATACGTGTATGCATGTGTCTACATACATGTACGTGTGCATCCATGTGTACATCTGTGCATGTGCATGTGTGTGTGTACGTGCATGTGCAGGGTGGGGAGAGGGGATTGGTTTGAGTGAGGAAGAACAGGGTAAGGTACAGTGTCCATCCTAGAAGAGGATCACAAATCCAGAAGACTCTAAAGCTAAAGGCAGGCCAGAGGCTGTGTCTGGGCAGGGGAGGGGACTGCAGAATGGTAAATGAGGGGCCCAGGGTCCCAGGCAACCTGCCCACCTGAGACCCACCCTGTGCTGATGAGTGGGGGGGGGCTGCCCCAGAGCCAGGCTGATACCTGGGGCTGAGGCTGACCAACGGAACCGTCAGAGTGCACAGAATGTTTTCCTGGGGAGACTCAACGGTGGCCTGGAGAGGCTGGATGTTCTCTGTTGGAGCACAGAGAGGCTCTGAGACGGTGGTGACATCCTGATGGTGCCAATCAAGTATGAGGCTAAGCCCGGGCCCCAGGGTGAGGAGAGGAATGTTGGCACAGTCTGGAAAGGCTAACAAAGCCCAGGGCAATGACAATCTTAGGTGCCCAGAGAACACTAGGGAGGAGGGCAGAGGCATTGGGGGTCACAGCTTCACTCGGGGGCCTGGGGCCCTTTCACTGCCCCCTCTCCTACTCCAGGCAGCTGGCCTAGGAACTCGGACCCCACTGACACTGACCTCACCAACAGCTCTGGCCTGGGGCTGGGGTAGGGGGTAGAGTGGGGGGTTTTCTGGCTATCCACAGCTGGAGGCTGGGATTCTTGGCCTTCTGGTGTTGCTGCTGGCCATTCTGCTTGAACAGCAAGGTCAAGCTCGGGGCTCTGATCTTGCTGAGTACCAGTGGCAGTGCTGAGGCCCTACACCCCTGGCTCTGTCCTTTGCAGGTGACCTGGCAGGGAGCTGGGGCCACCCGTGGGAGGGTAGAGGTTTACTATGCTGGTGGTTTAGCACTTGTTCTGTCCTTGGACTTCTTCCCCAGCCCAATCAGGCTCAGCTCCACCACTTGGCACTACCTCTGGAGGCCCCCAAACTTCCAGCATTATAGGGAAAGAGAGGCCATGTGGGGCTTGAAAGGAAGTTCCAGCCTGCAGGGATTGCTGGCATCATCACGGTGGATGGAAGAGGCAGCGTAGAGACCCTGTGGTGCGCTGCTTGAGGCCCGATGCTGGTACTAAATGCTGAACTGTGTCCACTGTGTGTCAGAGCCCAACGCGCATGGCCACACTGTGTTGTCCAGAGACACAGGGGCTTTGCTGTAGTCACAGCAGCTGCCCAGAGAACAGAGGGACATCTGCCTTCCAAATACCAAGTGACCGCTGCCCTCAGAGTGAGGACAGATTCAGAGGGAATGAGCAGTGCAATGTGCCATATCGAGGCAGGGCCTAGTCCGAGTCCTTCAGAAGAACCTTTTAATCACAGCCATGACAGAGCAGCTGGTCATGGGCTGCTGTCGAGCCAGGAAGGCTCTCCATTCACCAGACAAGCACCTGTGCAGATTTGAAGAGTGTGCCACCCTGGGCATATCTGGAACTCAACAGCCTGTGAGGGCCTCTTCCTACTTTGTTCCCTTATCCAGACAGTGCTTTCTGGGCCTCATGCCTGCACTCAGCCCCAAATACTGTGGTGTGCCCATTGGAAGCCCTGCCAGGGATGAGAGCAGGTCCCATGGGCTTTACTCTCTCAGGACACCCAGCACTCTGGGGGTGAATGTGATTCACTGGGTTCAGTCCTTACGTCAACATGCTAGCATATGTCAAGTCCCTGCAAATCCTTCTGAACAACGGCCAAGAGAACCGTGCGTCAGGCAGATGGGTGGGGGCGTGGAGTCCGGCTGGCGGAGATGAGGAGCCTTGGGACTTTGGCTGAGCGGGTAGTAACTGGCTCCATCCTGGTCAGGAAGGGGTGAGGGAGAGGCATGGCTGACACGCAGCACTGGACTTCGATAACTCAAGTGGGCTGCTTATCTTCCCAGATGCCAGGCCATCTGTGGGAACCAAGTCTTACAGAGCAGTCAGGAATGGCAACGCGCCAGGGCCCGCCGGGGAATGAAGCCGAGGTCAGGGGCTAAGACATGACCCTCCAGAGAACAGGCCCCCAGCTCTGCAGCTCTGGTGTTCGAAGCTAGGGGTGAGGCAGAGCCTGGGTTTTCAAATGACTGTTTTCTGTGTGAAAATTCAATTCAATCCCCCTAACAGCCCTCTTGGCTGGCAGTGCCAGCACGATGGCCCCAAAGGCACCCACGGAACCAGGTGGATCCCCGTTAAATTACCGTTTCTGAAAGGATCACCGCCTCTGACGGCTGCAAGGAGCTGTCGGCGGGCTTGAACTCCTTATCAAAGATCTCCTGGTGCTTGCTGTTCCGCTTCTCCTTCTTCTTCTCCTTCTTCTCCTTCTCTGGGTCGTCCCTGTCCAGCTTGTCCTGGGACCTGGAGTGCGTTTTCTTTGGCAGTAGAGGCTCCAGAGCAAACCTGAAGGAAGCAATTAGGCCAATGAATGGTGTCTTCTTGGGAGAGAAACTGCTCGTCATCCCGCAAGGGGAAGTTTGGCCGCTCTATGTGTGTCTCCCCGCTGCCTGGGAATCACGGTCCCAGATGGAAACATCTCAGCCAGAGGCCCTGGGGTCCTTCAGACACACTAGCCCAGCGGTAAACAATGTGTTTGGAATCTCAAGAAAAACAAATGGGGAAGAGGAGACATGGAAGGACAGGAAATCAACCTGGGTATTTGTTGATGGGCTGAAGGACTTGTGTTGACTTATGACGGCTGGTATCATACAGTGGGTCTGTTGAGAACTGTACACAGGTGCACGTTCAGATGCAGAGGGGGAAACCGCACTGACACGTCAGTGCGGTCCATTAACCAGGTGGCAGGGCCAGCTCCGGCCCCTGTCGTGTAGTTGGAGCTGGGCCCTGAGCTGGGCCTGTATTCCTTGACTACCTCAGAACACATGGCTGTTGTTTTGGAGCAGGCTGAGATGGCAGTCAGGTTTTTATGAAGCTCACATCAACTTCTGCATGGGACTGTGGGGGAGAAATGGCTGCTCCAATTAGGAAAAGGCTACTACGGCAAGCTCACGTCTCCTCCAACCCTCTTCTTCCCCTCCTAACAGGGCTGGGCGCCCGGATCCACTGACACAGGCTCGGGCCATTCCAACAGCAGCAGTGTCGACGCATTGACTACCAATAACTGCTCCAACCAGAGAAAACAAAAGAAGGAACATCGATCACCAATAACTGTTCCCAGCCAGAGAAACCAAGAGGGAAGGCCAGCTCTGAAGCGCCTCTGAAGCTGTCTGTCAAACCAGAACCTGACCAAATCTCTAGCTTCAACTCCCAATATGTAGAGAATACAGGGGGCAGAGACAGGCCACACCAACCAACACCTCAGGGGACAGGGACACCCCAAACTCACCACCACCTAAGGGCACACACTAATCTACCCTTCAGGGGCATCCCAGGAAAGAAAACCTAGGTCAAAAAATAATAAACTATGGGCACTAGTGGCTCACGCCCATAATCCTAGCTACTCAGGAGGCTGAGATCCTAGAATCGTGGTTCAAAGCTAGCCTGGGCAGGAAAGGGTGAGACTCTTATCTCCAATTAACCACCAGAAAACTGGAAGTGGTGCTGTGGCTTATAGTGGTAGAGTGCTAGCCTTGAGCTGAAGAGCTGAGGGACAGTGCCCACGCCCAGAGTTCAAGCCCCACCACCAATGACAAACTAACTAACTAAAATAAATAACAAGTGGACTGCAATAGACTCAAGTAAATATAAGGTAATGACCTCAGTCTTGTTCTAAACAAAATGAGGATATTTATGATAATGAGATATTAAACACTAATATTACACGTACATATATATATATATATAATAGTCTATGTCATGGTGATCTGGAATTCCCATTAATATGTTGCCTAAAATAGTTCTTCTCTTTCAGAAGTACATGATCTCTGGATTATGTAACTGGCTGTGTGGGTAAGGGGAGTGGGTGGCGCACAAATGGAAACAGACTGGCTGGGCTCCCAGGATGCCAAGCCCCCACTTGGGATCTGTCTGAACAGAAACCAGGGGGTAATGGAGACAGCTTTCTGTAATAGGTTAAACAAGAGACTCCTGGGAGGAGCTGACTGTAGCTCACCACGATCCGCCTGAACCCATCCATTAGTTTCCACTGCACCCCTGGGCTCCTGGGAATTTAAAAGCACTTTCCTACCTAGCCTGTGGGGGTGCTGTGGAGAAGCTGGGATTTTGTGCTAAGTGACAGGCACACATGATTTAAATACCTCTACGTGGAGAATCTTTGTATGGGTTGACATTCTAAATATCAAACATGGATTAAAAATAAAACTGTAAGTACCCTCTCTACACAATGGTTAGTCTCCAGAAGGTGTGGATAGCTGGGCCACCTTGTGGGGTAGCGTGGAAGTTGGTGCCCAAGAACCCACAGGCTTGGCAGAGTGATGGACTCTTAAACCAAATGGGTTCAGACAAGTATATAATTGTGAGAAATTTGACAGCACAATGATTCAAAGTCCTTCTCTGATGTTCAAATTGCATGCAGCATTTTTCCATGTTTGCAGAAGAAGATTCAGCTTTACAAGGGTCCCACTCAGAAATGCAAACACCCCAGCATTGAGGCTGTTCTTCCAACAGACAGCTAAAAATAAAGTTCCAGTGAGTGCCTGGGGTTCTTTGGGTCTAACTAGCTGCCCCCACCCCACAGACATGGCTCTAAAGCCCTCTTGTGTGACCCCACTGTGTGTTGGACTCTCCAAAATCAGAGGCACCAAGTACAGGGGGGTCTGTGGGCGGGGGACAGAGGAGGGGAGGGAGGGAGAGGGAAGAGCAGGTGGTCTTTAATGGCACAGTTTAAGTTTTGTAAGATGAAGAAGCAGTGGTGGCCATGGTTCCACAGCCATGTGGCTGTACTGTACAGTACACGGCAAATGGCGTACTGATTGTCACTTGTATGATTTGCAGCACTCCTCATGGGGACCAGAGTCCTCTCTGTTGCTGCAGGCACTCACCCGTCGGAGCCGGGCCTGGATGGTGTACTGTCGGATGACAGGGAAGAGACGGAAGCCACGGACAGAGGGCGGGACGTGGACGGCATGGTGAAGGACCGTACCATGGAGCGTGGTCGGCTGCCTCTTCTGTCATCCAGGCTTGAGGGCTGGGGGGGGGGGTGGAGACGGGGGAGAGAGACAGAGACAGACAGACAGGAAGTGAGTTTGATGTCCATACAGACATGGAATCTGAGGACAGACCTGCTCATGACTTCAGCATCTTTAAAACCAGGCCCAATGCTGCAGAGAATCTAAGGACGGACCTTAATTTAAATGCAGTTTTCTCTTCTGAGGCCGTAATGACAACCTGCTCCTCAGCAGCACAGGCTGACTGACCAGGAAGTGCATGTAGGGGGCACTCACAGGTGCCGGGTGTGTGGAGTGAGGGAGGGCTGGACTCCATGCAGAGGCAGGCGGCCTGGGTAGGAGGAGGGAAGGTACCCTCCCTGCCCCAGTAGACCTCGAGGGCCACATTCTAGGGAGCAATGACCTCTGGCAGCTGGGTGCTGGTGGCTCCAGCGTGTCAGCCTAGCTACTCAGGAGGCTGAGATCTGGGGATCATGGTTTGAAGCCATCCTGGGCATCATAAGTCCATGAGACTTATCTCCAATTAACCATGCCAAAAAAGCTGGAAGTGGGATTGTAGCTCAAGTGGTAGAGTGCGCGCTAGCCTCAAGCGAAAAAAGGGCAGGGACAGCGGTCTAGGCCCTGTGTTCAAGCCCCAGAACTGGCACATAGACACAGAAGAATTGGTCTCAGTGTGGAATGTTTCCATTCCCTCGCTGACATTTTGTATATCCCCACCACGAGTCTCACTGAGATGCTGCATTTGTCAACACCTCATTAGCCAGGGATGGCTCGGGTACCTGCACCGAGCCAGATGTGGGCACACAGCTGCTAGCAAGCAGTTCCCTGGAGCCTGGGAAATGGGCAAACCACATTCCTTAGGACAGGCTGCTAGGTAAGAAAGAATGATCACAGATCACCGATGCTCACTCCAACCCCTGAAAAGTGGGCTTGCTTCGTGAACATGTGATCCTAAGTAGAACATGATTTGCCAAGTAAGAAGTCCAAGATTGCAAAAGGGCAGGCGTTGGCATACTCTCTCTGCAGATGACTGCATATGTAGTATTTTAGGCATACACAAACATGTACAAAAGGAGGGAGGAGGTTGTATTCCAATAAAACTGTATCCTCAGAAGCAGGCAGCTGGTCTGAGTTTGCCAAACAGTGGGTGAAAGCGACGTGGCACTGGAAACGGGCAGTAGAGAGGGGTCTGAACTTTGCAAGATGGGGCAGTGGACTTCTCGGTGAAATGTCCATTGTGCTTCATCAACTTCCTAAGCAAATAGCATGACGTTAGTTACTTGTTGATTGGCCCCCATGAGAAAAGAGCCGGAGGACAGGCTGGCATCTCCCTCAGCCTCTGGCCGGGCCAGTGGACTCTGTTCTTTCTGTGTCTTTGCTGTTCCTTATGGCCCCAAGGCTACCCCAGGTCCACTCTGGGCACTTCATTCACTGCCCCAGCATTGTCCTGCCACCTAGACACGGCAACATCACTGCATTCTGATAAGCCTTACATCTCGCGTGGCAGCCTTGGTCTTTCCAAATCCACACTACCCTGGGCCATTTCCTTCACAGGGTCAGAGGTGGGGACTCGGGGGAAAGGTAGCTGTTTCTGAACATCTACCTTCTGCCTCCCCTGTAGTCACCGCTGGCTGATGTGACTCCGACGCCAGCCCTTTTGGATACAGCCTGGAAAGAAGACAGCAGCTATGGTTTGGTGGCTCTCCGTGGCATGGAGGATCTCCTTTGCAGTCCACTGTCACCTGATCAGACTGAGGAGGAGCAGCCAAGAAAATAGAAGAAACTCGCTGCGCTTGGTATGTGGGTGGGGTCTTGCACACTCAGTCTTGCTGGTTTCTGTGGCAGGCAGGGACAGGAGCCCGGGGGGAGTGGGCTGTGTGCTCAGGACACGAATGGGGCCATGGGCTCTACTGGACCCTTTGTTCAGATGTCCTTGTTGAGTGAGCAAAGGTTGTAGAAACCAGGAGACGGGAATTTCACCTGTTTCAGCGGAGGTGATTACGATCCTCCTCAGTAGTGACAGGAACCGCTCAGGGCCATGAGAGCTCACCTGAGCCAGCAGTGGGCGTGTTGGGTCAGGCTTAGAAGGTGTGACCTTGCCTAAACAAGGAGCCACTCTCAGCCTCTGCTTCCTCTTGAGCATGAAGGAGCCATCGTCACACTGGCTCCTGCAGGGGGGTCATTGAACTGATGGTGGAGGCCCACCTTGTTTGGCACTGGCAGATGGCAGCTCGCTGGCTTTTGTGACTTGTGATCCAATGGCCATGTGCAAGAAGTCTCTTCAGCACTCACTGCCAGAGTGATCCCCTGGCTCTTTCCCGGGCCTCCAGGCTTTGCCTCTCGGATGGACTGTATGGATGAATCTTAACCCTGGACCGTGGGCTTGGGTGGAGGGATGGAATTAGCTGAAGTTAATATGGGTGAGCAGTGAGGTAAACAAGCAGATATAGTTCATAGTTTGGGGGAAATATGTCTTTCCACGTTGCACGAAGCCAGCTGTGCAGCAGGGCTGGGGCCTGGCCGCTCTGTTGTGAGAAAAAGGGGGCTAATGTGCCCCAGCACTGGCCCAGAGATGCTACCAGGACCCATTTGAGGGGTACAGGGAGACTCGAGGTTTTGGCCTCGCAGTTCGGGCAGGGCATGGGTGGCCGGGCAGGGAGCCAGGCACACTGAAGGCATTAGGGGACAGCTAGAGAGATGGATTTGGAAGTCTGACCAGCCCCTGGGTCCCCGGGTGGCTTGGGAGGTGGACAGGAGCAGAGTAGAGAAGGGTGCAGCCAGACAAGGTTCTGTGGTCCCTCTCTGGCCTGGAGGAAAGAATGAGAAACAGCAGTGCTTTCTGCCTGCACAACTGCGTGCACTGGTGGCTCAGAGGCCATGGCAGAGGCCACTGTGTTCCAGTGTCCTCCCTAGGGTCCCCAAGGTCCGCTGAATCCCCATCCCGCAGCAGCAGTGACGCTCCAAGACTGGCAAGACAAAGGAGTGAAGCCCAGCGGCCCATGTATTCTGAAGTCAGAGGGTGTCCGAATCTTCTTTTTCTGAGGCTTAGGCTGGCTCAGAAAAATGGACAAAATGGTTTATGTCCTTTCTGTTGTTGTTGTTGTTTTCACTTTTAAATCCAGCCTTCTGGAAACAGGGTGATACACAATTGCTTTTCTAAGTATTCTGAGATGCTTGCAAATTTCCGAAGATGGTAGGGCAGGCAAGATGCCTTCCACACTAGTTTTATTGCTGCATTTCTCAAAGGCTAACAGCCCTCAGTACCCCTCTGGCTGCCCAGAGAAGGCTGACCATAAATCCCGGCTCTGCGATCCCTGGGACTTCAGGAAGGGAGCTCCTGGAGACAAAGCTCCTTCCGTTTTTTTCCCCCAAGTCCCACTGCCTCCACAGAGACTGGTAGGAGGTCTGGAGGAGGTGAGGTTGCCACGGAAATCACTGATCTCCAGTGGAGAAGGCTGCTGGGGAGCACAGGACACTGACTCAAGAAGACAGACGTCCACCACTCTCACAGACCCCTCACCCCCACCTCCACTCCCCTGTTCCTCATCATACACTACCTCCTGTCCCCTGCTCCTCATCACACCCCACCTCCTGTCCCCTGCTCCTCACACCACTCCTGTCCCACAGCAAGCTTGCTTGGAGATAGTGCATCATAGCAGGGAAGGGACAGGAACCATCACTGGCAAGCTGATACCTGCTTATAATGCTGAAATCTGCATTAAATGTCTGACAAAACAGGAAGCTTTTCACTTAGAAACCTGAAGCTCACACAAGTATTTGCTTCTTAGAAAGAATTAAAAACTGTGTGCAACTTTTAAAGAGCTGCCTTCTGATGCACTCTGAAACTCTTCCTGCCTCTCAGCCCCGATTGTGAGGCCCACACTCAGGGCTTCTGACACACACACACACACACACACACACACACACACACACACACACACACACACGGATCCTTCCATGCAGGAGGAGGAAGGGGGGGAAGGGAGAGAGGGGAGGAGGGGGAGGGAGGAAGAAATGGAGGGGGGAGGAGCAAGAGGTGAGGAGACAGAGGAGGGGAAGGAGTAGGGGAAAGGAAGAGGAGAAAGAGAGAAGGGGAGAGGGAAAGGAGGGGAGGGGAAGAGGAGGAGACCATCCTGTTTCCAAGCCTGGTTACCGGCTGCACCTTCTACTGGACTGTCCATCCTGGACGCCTATCTGCTGGGCTTGTAGACTGGAGCCTTGCTGCTGACTGCCTGGCTCATGCTCCGCTTGCTGCAGGACACCAGCTCTGGGCCTGCCATGCAGGGGGACCCATGCCTGGCAGCAGCTCATCTCTATCACTTCTACTGAAAAGCTCCTTGCATTATTTTAATCATGACTTTAAGTCATAAGCAGCTTTGGTCATACTCCTGATCCAGGACCCAGAACTTTCCCCCAGCTCATCAGAAAGCCCAGTTTTGCCCATCTCTCTGCCTTTGAGGGGGATTTTGACACCAGTGGCGGGGCCTTCTTCACTGCTGCCCTCACATGCTTGTGTCTGTGCGGCCTCTGGCCCACCTCCCTCTTGGTCTGGACCCTTTCTTTCCTTCTTTCTTTCCTTCTTTCTTTCCTTCTTTCTTTCTTTCTTTCTTTCTTTCTTTCTTTCTTTCTTTTTTCTTTCTTTTTTCCTTCCTTCCTTCCTTCCTTCCTTCCTTCCTTCCTTCCTTCCTTCCTTCCTTCCTTCCTTTTTGTCGGTCATGGGCTTGAACTCTGGCCTGGGCACTGTCCCTGACCTTTTTAGCTCAATGCTAGCGCTCTACCACTTGAGCCACAGCGCCACTTCCTTGGCCTGGACCATTTCTATTCCTCCAGCAGGTGAGCCTTTGGCATTGGTTTCAAACCTCAGGACGCCATCTCTCCTCCCTTCCTGGCCCCAGTGCTTAGGGGCTGACCTTGGACTGGGCACAGAGGGGTGAGCCTCGGGGCTGCTCAGCCTTGTGTGGGTAGATCACGCCTGAAGGCTCTGAGACCAGATGTGTCACATGAGTCTCTGACATGTCTCCGCAGTGCCACATCACCGAGGGGAGGCAGCAGGTGACTGAGGCAAATCCTTGGATGGTGACGCATTTCTGAGAGGAGGCTGACAGATGGGTAACTCACAGACAAGTGAAAGGTGGGTTCCCTCGGCCCCCGGCTCTGAGCCCAGCACGGTGGGACACCCCTTCTGCAGTTCACCACTTACCATGGTTCGGATGCCATACTGCTTTTCCACCTTCTCCCTCAGTTGCTTGAAGCAGGCTTCCATTCGCTCATGAAATGGCCTCAGGGCCTCTGTCACCTTGTCTCCATGAATCCTGATCCCTTCAGCAAGAAATGGAATCTGAAAAACACACAGGTTCTCGGTCCCCATTCCTGGGTTTGCAGTCCAGCCAGAGCAATGCATTCAGGGAGAGGAGGGGACATGATACAAGATGCACCTGCTACTGTGACAAGTTTCTAAATCAAACTGGCGGACTAAGCTCATGTCTTCCCCACAGACCAGGGTATTTAAAGGAGGCGCCTTGGTGTCTTTCTTGGGCCATGTTCAGGGTGGGGGGGCCTCCACTGTCTTGCTGAGCTCACACTGCTCGGCTGGCTCAGAAGAGGCTTCCCTGTGCTTTCCACCAGAGTTTGGGAAGAACTGCACATGGAATTTGATGAGCTGCATTCTTTTCTGTCACCAAAGGGTCACGTTGGAGACAAATAATTTTTAGCTAAGAATATTGTCTTTATAGGCAATTGAAAGCCTCGCTCTAAAACAGGAGAATCTAATTATATGTGATCTATAGTCCTGCAGGATATTCTGATTTAGGAAGGAAAACTAAATTTATTCTTCCTTAAGACTAAAAATAATCTCTTCTCTGCCAACACCGCTGTCACAAGACATCCATGCCAACGTTTCAATCCCCATGTGTGGCGATGGCGTTGACCTTTGCTGCTGCGGCAAGAGGCTTTTTCACTCTCAACCGCCCAGACCCTCC
Source organism: Megascapheus bottae (assembly GCF_031878675.1). Taxonomy (NCBI): domain Eukaryota; kingdom Metazoa; phylum Chordata; class Mammalia; order Rodentia; family Geomyidae; genus Megascapheus; species Megascapheus bottae. Next base: position 3,946,634 of record NC_143523.1, read on the forward strand.
GAGCTGGCGGTGGGGGTGGAGATGTAGGTAGGAACGGGAGGCCTCTGCTCCCGACCTCTGCTTCCCCCACGGGCCCAACATGTCCGCAGGTGGAAGAGAGCTACCTGCCCACACTGGAAGCTAGGCCGTTCTCAGTGCAATCAAGCTACAGAGAGGCTGCCTCACGTGAATTCCTAATTAATAGACATACCAATTAAAAACAGATTTTCCTAATAGGACAGAATACTAATCTAAAGGAGCAGATTTATCAAGAAGGGAGAGAGGAGTACGCAATTGGATTTTATGGGAACAAATTCAGGAAATCTTATCAAGATGAGTCAGTCCATGAGATCTACTTCATTTATACCATGCAGCTGCTGGCTTTGCTGGCACTCCAGGAAAGGGGGCGGGTAAGGAAACAGCCCCTGTCCACACAGCCTGCAGCCTGCTCTCAGGTGGCACTAGCACAAGATGGGGCTTTGCTGACAGTTGGGACTAAACCCAAGGCACACAGCAACTGTCCCATTCTGGGATACCTCGTGGCATTTTTCTCGTTCCCTCTGAATTCCACATGCAGATGGCAGCATTCCTCAGTGCAAATGCTCACTGAGGAGCCTTCGTTTTTTGACCTCTGCTTTTGGGGAAGACAAAGGCATGCTGGGACCACTCTGGGGAACATGATAAGGTGCTGTGACTACAGGGATCCAAAGGCAGGGGGCGGGAGCACTGAGTCAAGGCGAAAGGCAGCTATGCTAGCACCTGACGGCATTTTAGATGTAGAATGGCCTTGTTCAAAGGAGCAAAATACGACCTAATCAGTTCTCACAGGAGGGTCACAGGTGGGGTGGGGACGTGTGAGGGGGGCGTGGCAGGCCAGTTTGAGCTTGGCGTTTCAAAGGAGAAATACGTCCACATGGCAGGGATGAGATGGTGTGCTGGAAATCTGTCTCGGGTCACCTCGAGCATTCAGCAATAGCAGGTGTGCTGGTGGGAAGACAGTGTCATGCCTAAAACAATGTGACTCATGACCAGGAAGATTTCAGGCTGCCTCCTCCTGGCCTGGCTTCCGTCCTGGTGCAGGCAGCCCAGCACCATCCTCTACTTCGTTCGGAACCAACACAGGGCCAGGCCACTCAGCCAGCCTGCACCAAGGGTTGTGTACGGGACACAAGTGTCTTCCACTCGGACACAGGTGACATAGACCCCACACAAGTCCTGAAGCTCCCAGCAGGAAATCTGCTGTGCCCCACAGAGCTTCCGGTAACCCCAAACCACGTCAGCTACAGACAAAACCAGAACAAAGCATTGCCATACACTCCAGGTGCTCCCATGTCCATGAATACACCATTCGATGGCTGATATGAAGACAGGGTTTCCAAAACATTTGCAAATGGAAACACAATCACAGGCTATGTTTTGAATATGTATTTTCCCTTACCCTTTGGTTTCATGAAATAGTTTCTTTCAACTTTCCTGTGAGTTGCTTTAAAATTCCTCTTTTAATATAGTTATTAGGGGTGATGACACAAGGCTGACATAAAGTTGCTCTCTAGGGAACAAATTATTTTCCTCTATAGGACTTAAAACTCTAAAAATCCAATTTGCAGTAAAAGCTTACAGGGGGGAAAATCAATAGAACTTCTGCAGACCAAACTAGTTTTTGTGGTACAGAATTCAGAGGAGTTTTGTAGCTTCTAGTTTCTACAGTATTCAAGAGTCAATATCTATCTATCTATCTATCTATCTATCTATCTATCTATCTATCTATCTATCTATCTATCTATCTATCCACCTACCTACCTACCTACTTACCTACCTATCATGTTTTATAAGGGACGCTCCCAACAAGAGTTGGCTTATATTCCAAGAGAAATCACTGCTGGCCAGTGGAATGCAGGACATTCTCCAGAAGCCCCAGCAGTGAGTAGGAAGTAATACACAGAACTGAAACTGGGGAAATGGACACACAGACCATAAGCTGCTCCATCTTGGCTGTGTGAGAGCAGAGGAAGCGATGCTGCAGCTTCAGACCTACACTTTCTCAAGGACTTCAGCAATCACGCCGAGCCTTTCTTTGGGTGGGCTGGGGCTAAGGGCTTCAGGACTCTGAATTCTCCCTGATGTTCTTTTTTTCTACTACAAAGATTTCCGAGTAGCCAAGATGCCAGACCAAGGGACTAGAGATCTTGCACCTTTACAAGACAACTTTGTGGGAGGTCAAGTTCATTGTGGTAAGCCCAGGGTTTATGACACAAAAGGGTAGGGGGGTGAGATGGGGTGGGGGGTTTGGGGAGGTTATGTGGGGTGGGACGGGGGTGGTTCAGGGAGGTTATACAGGGAGGTTATCTGGCAGGAATCACATAGGGAAGGGTATACATCCAGAGGCATTCACACCTCAGTCCAGAGTGTCCGCATGGCCAAGGCGGTGCTTGGATCTCACAATCTTGGAGATCTTACTGATCTCTGTGCTCGGATCTTACCTGCCAGGCTATGAGGTCCTTGAGCTTCTCAATCTGCCCATGGGCCCCCGGGTGCTCCTGCAGGTACCGGTCTGTGAAGAAGGCCTGAGGAGAGAGAGACACTCAGTGTGGCAGTGCATCCACATGGAGGCTGGCACACCAGGCTTTAGGGAGAAGCGTGGCATAAGACAGTCCTACCTAGGCCTCATGGAGCTCCTGGCACCCTCATTGCTGGGCTCTGTCGAGGCCAGGGAAGGAAGTCAAGCACAACTGGTGGACAGAGCACCTGGGCAGCCATGGTGGCCACTCATAGATGGCACCCTGTCCTGAGACTCCAGCAAATCTACAGCTGGTCTGAGTGGCTTCCCCTTTCTGGACTGCATGAGTATGGCCCACCTGACCCGACCCTGCGCCTGGCCAGGGCCCGGCCTGCACCCATAGACCACAGTGCACGAGGTAAATGCATCTGTTTTGCACCCCTGGTCACACGATGGCCAGCGATGGCCTTTCTGTCTCAGTCTTTATCTAGACCAAGGGTCACAGAAGCTTTCTCTATAAGGGGTCAGGGCAAGAGTCCACAGGCCTCTGCCAACCAGCTGTGTCCAGAAAATCACCACAGGAAGAAGGAAAGAACTGGGAGAGTCCACACGCAGGCAGACGCTCCATACCCTACAACTCTGCCTGTTTCTACCGAGCTACCGTCCAGGGGGAGGAGCAGGACGGCTCCCTGGCTGTACCAGGCCGTCAGCCTTGTCTAATCATCTGGAATTGGCACCATGGAATAAGCAGGTCCCAATCATGCCACAGCTGGAAGCCACCCAAGGGACAATCTCCACAGCTCCTCTAGCCCGGTGTGCACAGGCCACTGGGGCTCTGAGGATGGCCAGCTCAGAGCTGGCATCTGGCGTCATGGCAGATGCAGGCCGCAGAGGCTGCTTCTAGCCCTGCCTCAGCTCAGGCGGCTCTGTGAGACCAGGAACCCCGTGCTGGTCGGGAGCTGTGTCTGGCACGCTCGGCGGTGGCAGGGCAGGGCTGTAAGGAGAGCGGCGTGTCACGTGCCTTCTCGTAGTTTGCAAAGCCGCCCATGACGGCTGGGTCCACGATGCCATTCAGGAGCATGGACAGGGGGTTGATGGGCAGGCCGGGGTCGTCCAGGTGCTGTTGTACCATGCTGCTGATCTTGTCGCTGGTCAGCTGCATGGTCTCGATGGCGTTCTCCAGGGGGCTGATCTCCACCTGCAAGGACGAGGAGGCATGGGGCTCCGGCTACTGGGCTGCAGTGCCCATGGCTGGGGCTCCTGGAGAAGCAGCATTCCCAGGGGGCAGGTTTCCTGCTCTCTCCTGAGCTGCACCCTCACCTGCAAGGCAGTGGGCGTCCACATCCCGAGTGACAGAGGCCATGTGAGCAGAAGCTCATTTGGACCGGTGCCTGCTTATAACCCGCTGCTACACCTAAGTCCATTTGTCTGAGGGCTCTGGGGCACAGAATGGAGGTCCCAGAGCTAACAGTGAAAATGTCCCCAGGAGGGGCAAAGAAAGAGCTCCAGGGGCGCCTTCCTCAGGCCAGTGGGGGTGCCAAGGGCCCAGAGCTCGTGTTGACATAGGCTTGGCTGGAAAGAGAATTTCAGGAGACCTTACCATGAACAAAATGAGCAGTGCCATCCCCAGGGGCAGGATCCTGCCCAGCGAAGACTCAGAGACCAAAACCTATTTCAGCTGGTACCGGTGGCCCAAGCCCTCAGTACAAGCTACTCAGGAGGCCAACATCTGAGGATCGCAGGACGAAGAAGCCAAACTGGGCTGAAAAGTCCAAGAGACATTTCTCTCCAATTCACCACCAAGAATGCAGAACAGGGGCTGTGGCTCAAATAGGAGCACACTAGCCACGAGTGGAAAGGCTGGGGGGCAGTGCCAAGGCCCTCAGTTCAGGCCCCAGTACGTTGTGCACTCACACATGTGCACACACACAGAGCAGCGTATTTTAACCAAATCTCCGAGTGTATGCCATGACATCTTGGTACCTATGACATGACATTTTATGGACCACCTCTGCTTCATGAGATGCAGCCACCCCAGAAGCGTACACGTGAGCTTCCTGCACATGGAACTGTCCTACAGGGTGGCAAGATTTAGCAAGGGAGAAGGAAATTATAATTCTTTTTTAAAAATGCCCATAGAGAGGTGTGTACTTTCAGGCTATTTTTACTTGAAATGAGCAAGTACTATTAATTAAGTTGTTTGTCATGTAAATGGTAATAAAACCATCAGGAAGAAAGATTTGGTAAGGAGTTTATGTAAATGGGAATGTGTTTTAAACTTCTCATTTACTTAAGGGAGGGAACTGTCAAAACATCACAGCTATGACTGAAATGAAAGGCTGCATGAGAAGGAACGAGGTCCTGGCGCTGCTCTTAGCAGCAGGCACGGGGTGGGTGGGATTCCATGGCTCTTCCCAGCCGAAACTGGGCTGGGGGACACACTGACGATACCACAGCAGGTCACACAGTGACACCAATGACAGCGTCTGCAGCCTGCCACTGTGACCACTTGGCTCCAGTAGGTAGAGGGGTGGGCCAGACCTCACCAGAAGCAGCTCGTTCTGAGGGGGGTCCTTACCATGAACACAGACTTGACCTCAAACCACCTCAAGATCCCTGGCAGCTTATAGGCTGTGGTGTATATGGTCCTCTCGATCCACATGTTCTGGGAAAAGAATACACAACACAGTTAGGGAGACCCACCAGGACCTGGATGATCTTCTTTCTGCCATGGAGGCCTCTACCAGGATCCAGTCCTGCTGCAGCTGAGCTGGGCTGGCGTGCTGTGTGGATGGGGCCTCGGGAGTCCTGCCCACCCCACAGCACAGCACACAGCAGAGCGGTCATTTCCAGGCTCAGGTCTCGGGTATATGGCCAAGAACATAATCGGTGAGCAGGGGAGGCGTGAGCCCTTCTAAACAGGAAGGGGTCCCTCTTCAATAAAGGAGCTTTTGGGAAGACTTCAACAGTTTCCCCAAAATCATCCTTAGAGTTCAAAAGAAACTCAAAGGTGCATTAAGAAGATGTGGTTGATACAATCCAGAATTAAACTTCTGTGTTTTACGCCAGGTGTCGGTAGCTCACACCTGTAATCCTAGCCACTCATGAGGCTGATATCTGACAATCTCAGTTCAAAGACACTGGTAGCTTACACCTGTAATCCTAGCCGAGCTCCAACAATCTCAGTTCAAAGACAACCCTGGCAGGAAAGTGTGAGAGAATCAACTACAAGGGTAGAAAAGGAGCTATGGCTCAAGAGGTAGAGTCAACCTTGAGTGAAAGAACAAAGAGACAGAGCCCAAGCCTACATTTCAGGCCCTAGTAGAGACACATGTGAACATGAAGCTATGGGAATAGAAGGAGAAAAGCTACCTTCTTTGCAGAGAAGGTACATACTTTAGTATCTACCTTTTAACCTTCTTAGGAAGCGCTGTGTCTGAAGTGTTATGCATGTTTTAAATCAAAGTACCATTTAGCCCTGGGTATAGTGCCACAATTCTGGAATCCTAGAGGCAGAGGTCAGGAGGAGTGAGTCTCAAGGCCATCCAGGCATAAAGGTCACGAGACTCTGCCTCAACCCATAAGAAGCTGACTACACCAGGCACTGGTGCCCACACCGTAATCCTGGTGACACAGAAGTCACCCTAGGCAGAAACTGTTTTGAGACCGAGATCTGACCATGGTGGCACACATCTTGGGTGAGTCATGCCCAGATAAGCACACCGGAAGTGAAACAGCCAGCAATAAAACAGGGCTGGAGCTGAGGCTCAGTGGCAGAAGGGCCTGCCTAACAATTCTTGAGTTCAAAACCCAGTACCACCAAAAGATTTTTCTTGTAAAGCTAAGCATGGTGGCACATGGCAGTATGCCAGCTGCCATGCCAATTTGGGCAAAACTATGAGTTGCTACCTCAAAAATAACCCATGATAGTAAAGGCTGGAGGTATGGCTCAACTTGTGGCATGCCTGAGTAGCACACACCAGGCCTTGAGTTCAAACTCAAGTATTGCCCAAAACAAATGAACAAACAAAAAAGCCAAGTGCTCACACCTGTAAATCCTAGTGACTCAGGAGGCTGAGGTTGGAGGACTGAGATTCAAAGCCAGCCCAGTCAGGGAAGTCCATGAGACTCTTTCTTATGTCTAATAAATTACCAATAAAAGCCAGAAGTGACGCTATGGCTCCAGTGAGTAGACAGCCAACTTTGAGCTTATAAAACTCAGGGGCAGCAAGTTCAAGCTCCAGGACCAAGACCAACCGACCCACCAAATAAATGATTCCCAGGGACACTCCCAAGTCTCCAGACTGGAAAACATACACATTAAAAATGCAATGCTGTCTCATAACAAGCATTTTTGTGAAGTGGTATACTGTATATGGCAGGAAATTGTGACACCAAGAACAGTTCTTCACCTGTCTCAGCTGAGCAGAGCTCTGGTGTGAGGGCAAACCATAACCACAGGCGCGGGCCTGTCTAGCTCTGGATTACTGGCTACTGTTCTGCTTGACCCCCACACAGCAGAGTCTGCTAGCAAGAGTCCAGAGAGAAACCAATGGAACAGCAGTTCTAGAAAGCGGGTCTGGATCAGAGAAACCTCTGAGAGTTCAGGGGACAGGAGGAGATCTGGGGACAGTGAAGGACCTCTGGTCTCCCAGGCTGGCTTGCTAGCTCCCCGGGCTCCCTGCCCAAGACAGGGGCTGGTTTGCTATACTTGGCTGCATTTCCCCTCCTCATACTCGGACAGGGCCCTGGGTCTATCTTAGCTTATGGCTCGCTCCTCCTAACCCAGCCATGTCATCAGCCCCCTGTCTGGTGCTGGTTTGCAGGACTTCCTTAAGGTCTAGATGTCTGAGATGCCATAGCTAGGTCTCAGCCACCAGCCCTGGGACCTGAGGCAACCATGTTCCCTGAGGAAGAGACTTTCCAGCACACACTGTCTGGAAGCCTCAGGCTTTGCCAATCGTGCAACCATCTTATGTGAAGGTCTAGAAGGGGCCCTCAGGGGATTTCACAGACATCTAAAAGCAAGCCTAACCTCTGAGGCTCAGCACAGTGCAAAACGTCAGGAGTCTCAGTTATTCTTAGCTTTGCTCCCAACTCGTCACGCGCCTTGTGACTGGTGGCACACCCTGTTGGCAATTTCCTTGACCTCCTTGTGTCTTTTCCTCACAGAGTAAGGAGACACATGTCGCCAGATGGGAGAGATGTGAAGGAAATGTGTAAATCCTGAAACCAACAGGCACAACATAAAGAATGGTACACATCACTTAGCAACACTGGCCACCACTGCCAACAACGCCTGGCTTGCAGGTGCCTGGTCTCTGACTGCAGGCACCGTCACAGAGAAAGCCAGGAGGCTACAGGAACCAATCTGGACAAGATCAGATGGGTAGATTTTAGGATTCCTGAAGCTCTAGTGTTTCCAAGGACACTGGCTTCAGAGCAGGAGGGGACATCCCCAAAGTGCTTTCCATGAGGAGAGGCAGTAAGTTCATGAGCCAAGGAAGCTGAGGGCTCCTGGGGAGAGAGGTGGGTACCCTCTACTTAGGCAGCCCTGGGGGGTGTGCTGGAGCTTTGCTCTGGGTCCGGAGTAGGTGTTCATTCACCCCTGACCCCAGCGCTCTCCAGACTGTAGATAAACAGCTATGCCAGCCGTGGGCGCTGGTCCTCCCCAGAGCTCCTGAGGCTAAGGGATCCCCTGACTGAGCCAACAGAGGGACTTCCAGGAAGGTTTCTGGGTAGGAGGAAGAAGTGTTCACATTTCTAAAAACTGCTTTGTCCCATGCATTCCAGAAATGGAATCCATTCCACTGGTTTGCATACATAATTTCTGTCTCTTTGGAGATTGCTCCTGTTGGCTAGACAGGCCTAGCATCTGAGCCCTTTCTCGCTTTGGTTATTTTTCAGGTATGGCTTCCCATTCATTGCTGGGGGCTGTCTGAGACCAAGGCCTTCAGTTCCCCCCACCACACCCAACTTGTTTGTTGAGATGAGATCTTGCCAATTATTTGCCCGGGCTGGCTTCAAAGTTGGATTGTTCCAGGTGCAGGAGTCACTGCACCTGGCAACGCATGCATTGCTAAAGGTTAGAAGAATGAAGGTTCTATTTCCATGGTACTCATGCAGCAGTTGGCAAAAAGGTACAAATATCTGGCAATGTCTGGAAATCTTTAGGGTCACAACCTACAATGTGCAGTTTATAAGACAATCACACAGCACATAAAGTGTAGTGCTGGTTGGAATCCAATAGCATGGGGAGCTATAGGGAAGTTGAGGCTGGGCTCTGGACTGGGTGAACATCTGTTGTAGACCCAGCTCATCTTGCCATTGTCACAGTAGAAGGTCTGGTAAGTCTCCACTTATGACTAGGGACACAGGTACTGGGGGTGAGCAGGGAGGCCAATGCAGAAACATAGTCCCTTAAAAGTATTAGGCACCTTGTGATGTACCTAACTTACCTATCTTCTATAGGCATCCATCGACCCGTATGTCTATGTATCTGTTATCTATGTAGCTATCACCTATCTACCTACCTTCTATATGTCATCTACCTACCTGTATTTCTATGTATCCATCATAGATGTACCCATCATCATTATATCATCCATCTTCTCATCTATAAAAATTATTAAATTCTATATTGTTCATGGTAGCCCTGAGACTGCATTTCTCCACAAGCACTTTTAGTGAGTTTTTTTTTTTTGAGTGGGGAGAGGGAAGAGTAGTTTGCCTTAGTAAAGAATATAAAAAATTAAATATATATATGTATATATTATATTGTATTACCGCAAATTCATTGTCTGGGTTCTTTTCTCCTTTCCGGATTGGTCGTGAATATTCAAATCGCTGGACCTCATTCACCCTGTAAAAACTGGAGATAGACAATCATTAGACATTTTATTTGAAAAACAGCCAATCTGCTTTCAGACATGGAGTCCTGCCTCAGAACTGAGCACTGAAGGCAAACAAAGCATCCCCAGCTGTGACCCTTTGCTGGGGCCTCAGGAGGGGGATGTGGGTAGGCAGAGAGATTACCTGAGATTTCACTTTCTCCCCATCCCTGCTGGTCTTCAGGGGGTTAAGTGCATTGAGAATGGAAAGACGACGCAAAGGACAGGGGCCTGCATAGTCAATAGTGTTGATCCTTTAGCCCAGTGACTTAATAGTAATTGTTATTTTCTAAGTAAAGGTCATTGTTCTCCGTGTGTGTGTGTGTGTGTGTGTGTGTGTGTGTGTGTGTGTATGTGTGTGTGTGTGTGCGCGCGCGCGTGTGTGAATGCATGTACTGGTACTGGGGCTTGCATTCAGGGCCTGGGCACTGTTCCTGAACCTTTTCACTCTAAGATGGCACTCCACCACTTCAGCCACACTTCCCCATCTAATACATTTTCTTTTTGTCAGTTGTGGGTCTTGAACTCAGGGCTTGGGCGCTGTCTCTGAGCATTTTTACTCAAGGCTAGTGCTCTATTACTTGGAATCACAGCTCCACTTCTGGTTTTCTAGTGGTTAATCAGAGATAACCGTCTCATGGACTTTCCTGCCCAGGCTGACTTCAAACTGCAATTCTCACATCTCGGTTTCCCGAGTAGCTAGGAATACAGAGGTGAGCCACCAGTGCCCAGTTTCACTCCCAGCTTTTTGGTGGTTAATTGGAGATAAGATCCCTGCTCAGGCTGACTTTAAAATGGGAACCTTAGATCTCAGGCTCCCGAGTAGCTAAGATTACAGGCATGCACGATAGGTACCCAATTTATGTTCATTATTTTTAAAAATGGTTTAATTTCAGCCCTCCATGCTACAAAACACCAAAGAAGTTACACAAGGAACCCGCTGTCATCCTGAGTGAGACATGTGCCTCCAGCCATGCAGGGAGCAGCCAGACAAAGCTGGGGAGGGCCTGCCCAGCTCTCGGTGGCTCTGTGCTTCTCTCCTAAGCCTTCCACCTGTGAGCAGTCCTGGCTGGTGGTTTCCATGACTGCTGATGGAAGGGCAGAGAGGATGAAGGCCAAAGGAGCCAGCGTACTTCGGGATGTGGAACAAGGTCCTGAGGACTAGCAGGCCATCAAAGAGGTTAATTCTTCCAGCAGGACACAGATCAAATATGAAAGCCAACGACTGACATCAAAGAACCACCTGCAAAGGCAGATGTCTCTACCCTGCCCCATCACTGCAGTTCAGAGACATTTTCTCTCTCAGAGCAGGACACGGACTTGCTGTGACCATGCGTGGGGCGGTGAAGGGGGAACAGATGTTGGAATCTCTTCTCCTGTTTTACACAGTGCCATCAGCTCAGCCACACCCCAGTGGGTCACACAGATTAGGTGGGGGTGGGGCTTGGGCTCTGCCCAGCAGCAGAATTCTACCCCTCTTGAGATTTTAACACACACACACACACACACACACACACACACACACACACACACGCACACACACATACACATACACACACACACACACACACACGCGCGCACACACGTCTTTCTTCCCTCTCTTCTGTGATTCTAGAGAACACCAGCTTCCTTTGCTCATCAAAGGCAAAATCCAACCTTCAGAAAGTGGAGTTGTTAGTAGAGGCTGTGTTGATAAGAAAAGTGAGATCCTTACCTTACAATCTGCTCAGACACCGGCCGGTGAAATTTAGGGGGCAAATCAAGCTTAGGCTTCACTGTGAAACACTGAATATCTGAGAGGAAGGTGGCTAAGGACAGCTAGGAGAAAACTAGTCCCCACCCCGCCATTAGCCCGCCCAACTGTCCAAATATACAGCCCCTCCCCCCCCCGCCCCGAGCTTGCCTGGCCTTCAGCAGCCTAAAGGATACACTGGCCAGGAGAGTTCTTAATATCATCGCCTGGTGGAGATGTTGTCTTCATTTTCTCAGCATTTGGAAACTGAGTTAATAGCCGAGCTTCGAAGTCTTCCCTGCGCTCATATTCTTTTCCTCGGTAAATGAAGACTTTCCCCTAGAAAACCATGACAATCTTTAAATACCACCACCGGGAAGGATCAGGGAAAGATCGCAGGCCAAGGTGCCGGTCTTCAAGACATCCTTGACGGTTTTTTCTTACAAATCTCACTGCATTCAAGAACAACTTGTAATTACATTGCTCTTACTAATCAAGAGCATGTGGACAGAAGCCATCTAAGTTAATATGGTTTAGGAAGCGATGAACCTTGCGTTTCTGAACTCTTATAATAAGCTTTAGTCCCAGCAGTAACTACCAATTAAAAAACTATGAAGAAGTGAGCTGTCGGTGGCTCACGTTTATAATCCTCACTACTCATAGAGGGTAGGAAAGTCTATGAGACTCTTATCTCTAATAAACTACCAAAAAACCAGAAGTGGAGCTGTGGTTCAACTGGTAGAGCCGTAAGCAGAAGAAGCTCAAAGACAGCACTTAGGCCAGGCAATCAACTTCCCACACATAGAAGGGCCAGGGCTGGGCAAGGGGAGGAGGGGAGAATGACTGCATATCTTTTCCAGGAGTTAAGGCCATGCCATCTCAAAATATGATGAAGTGGGATGCTGACTTGTTAAGGTGATTTAAGTCACTTAAAATATTAAGGCATTGTGCTCGAGTCAGTTACCATACGGGGATCCTATGAGCTGGTGACATTCTTTATGCTTTTCTCTTATTAATAAGATCTTGGGTAATTAGGTTTCTAGATCTCTCTAGTCCCAAGGTCCCATGTAAGAACTCGGGGGATGGAGAGAGGATGAATAAAGGTGGCCATCTTTCTCCTACAGTCTCTGTCCTGACCAAAGGACTTTAGGCTTCGTGAGACTAAACGTGGGCCTCACAGCCTGAGTCTGACCATCCAGAGCTCCCAGGGGAGATCTTGCAAGAGGTCAGCAAAACCAAAGGAGAGGCAACACAGACAGAAGAGAAAGGCGGGACTCTTGCCCTCCCCAGAGGTGGGTGAAGAGCAACACTGTCCCTATGGCAGTCAGATTTGCTATGTGGATCCTTGTTCATCCTCCATGGGCTAAGGTTTTGTCCTTCTTAAATAGCAGTCCCCAAGGGAGGGTCTGCTGGGGTCGTCACAGAGGGCAGGTCAGGACTCTCTTTGGTCGGGAATAGGTAGCATGCTTCCTTACAGCTGCTATCTTGCAGAGGCCACCTCTGGGTGGGTGTGACACAGTTGCTCTGTGAATGCCCTTCTAAGGAGTCTCTATCTGTGAACCAGAACAATCTGTGTTCCTCCAGGATGCAATGAGTGTGTTCTGAATGTCAACCAAGTCACAACCAGTGTCAGTGGGTAGAGATGGAGGCTGACTCTAACTGGAGACTTGGGCAAGAAGGGATAGCGGGCTGGAAGCCCTGGGGTTCAGGTATTAGGGGTGGAGGCCTGGGGTTGGCTTCTTTATAACCCCAGGTTGCTCTAGAATGAAGTTTTCCATTCAATATCAGGTGCAGTCCTGCTTTACTGGTGGCAATTCTTGGAGAGCTACTTGAGAGGGGTAAGAAGAGGGAGGGAATAGGGGGACAAACACATGAGAAGGGGTATCAAGGTTCGAGAAGTAATGTACCCATTACCTGACAAATATAACTGTAACCCCTCTATACATTATCCCCAAAATAAAATATAATTATAAAAAAAGACGAGGGATACACAGACAGACAGACAGGTGGACAACATTTTGCTGCACACTTCTGTGTCTATGTCTCAAAGATTCAGCCTTAAGTCAACTTAAAATTTCTCTAACTGACCTTCAAAAGGATACAGAGATGCTAGAACATTTATTTAAGTTGTCCCGGCTATCCATCTCGATGTTTGCTTCTCCCGAAATTCCTGTTTAGGGACTAAGGTGATGGCACCGAGAGGCCAGGAGGTCCAAATGTCACAGGGGGGTTCTAAGGAACTCACCCCCCCTTCTCTTCGGTCCAGAACATGGCCTCACCACACACCACGTCTCCCACAGCTCCTCAGACTTCCAGCCTCCAGCACTATGAGGGAGTTCTGTTCTTTATCAATTATCCAGTCTGAGGACTTCTGCTATAGCAGCTCAAGTGGACTAAGTTCTACTTTATTGTGAGCATCTAAAGATTGTTTAAGAATTGAACGATATTTTTTTAAAACTTTGTACTTAGCGATGCCTAAAAGGACCATGATGGAAAAAAACGTTCAGTTTTTCTAAAAACAAAATTAATGTCAAGCAGAAATCAAAGTAATTTGTAGTCTCGATTAGAGATATGCACATTTACTGTGGTTGGCTTGTAAGAGTATCTAAAGCCAAACATTTTAGGAATTCAGTAAGATTTAACATACAGCAGGCTCCTACAGAACATGCATTTATTTTACCTCATGCTAGAAGAAGACATAATCATAAAAATGTATATAAAGGCTTTAATAGAACAACACTAGTGAGTTATAGATGAAAGTAGCAACAATGTTCCCTAGAAATGTCAATTACTTTGCATTCTGAAGTAGTCCCTTCAAATGTGAAAGCAGGAGGAAATGCACAGACAGCCATAGATACGTATTCCTTGCAAGAGCTATAAATATTTATATGTACACAAAAACAAAAATGAAAAAAGAGATCGATTTATGGAGAAAAAGAGCCCAAGGGCCAACCCACAGGCCCTGAGGCTGCTCCAGTAGCCGCATTAATCTCCAAACATCCCGCCCACTTTTTGGGTAATTGCAAATGTCATTGTCAGACTGACCCCTGCCAGGTGATCCGCGAAGCGTGAGAAATATATTACTACAGCCCCACAAAGTTATTCAGGTGTGGCGGGAAAGTCAGTTCAATATTAATCAAGCCCATTAGACTCTATTCATACTTTCCATTTTGTCCTTTGATGGTGGCAGTGACCCAGGACTGTCCCCTGGAGCCCACAGTGCCTGCTGGCTCCTGGCACGGCCCAGCAGCCTGTCTCCCCAAGGCACTAACTCACATAATCAGGCTGCTATCTGGCTCCCAGAAGATGCTGGGTCCTCTCCCTACACTGACCTGCACTTGGTGGCCACTCTTATCACAGGCAGCCATGGTCCATGGGAATGGAATCGCACACCCCAGCAGAGTGGTGTTAGAGACAACTCCAGGCACAGGTACAAGACACTCACGCTCCTGAAGAAAGCCTTTCATAGCACGGAGTGACGGCTCCTCCAAGTTCATTGCATCCTTTAGCTTTGTCTTTTAGCTGAAGTTATGAAGTTAATTTCCATTTCCTCCTTCCCCAGAGCTGGTATTCTAACACTCTCTATTTGTTCCTTGGATTAGAAGACTTTCTGTACTATCTGGGCAGGGAAGGCTGGCCAGCTACCACTCCACTGCCCACAGAGGACACCAAAGGATAAGCTGAAAAGCTCGCCCTCTAGGGTCAGACCAGTTGGGTCACTTCTCTCAAGAATGGCATGTCCATGGTATAGAAGCACCTGAGTCCTGCGAGTAGAGAGTAAAGAGAGAGCTCCTATCTCAGTGACCCCCGTGATCAGAAACACAGAAGCAGAGAGCACACTTCTGGGACCAAGAAGATCCAACATGGCTTCATCTCCCCTGACAGCTGTGTTCCCTTCACAGTACTCTCCTGAAGCCAGAGGACTCACACTGGGCTTCCCAAGACAATAGAACCCATGTGTCCTAAAACATGTCATCTGCCCAGACACCCTACAGTAGAGTGGACCCCAAACTGTGGTACCTATACACAACGGAACTTTACACGGCCATTAGAAACAATAATATTACGTCATCTGCAGGGAAATGGATGGATCTAGAACACATCGTGTTAAGTGAGGTCAGCCAAGCTCGGAGAGACAAACGACTCTTGCCTCTGATCTTATAAAATAATATTTATCGAAATGAACTCTAGGAAATGGACACAGAGGGTTTTTCTTTCCTTTTATGCTGCTATTTTTATTTTCTTTTTGTTCTGGTTTGATCTGTTTTAGGGGTGGCAAAGCGGGGAGGCACAGAAGTGGAGTAACCAAGAGTGAACCAATGCAGCAGTGTTATCAACTGGACCCTAGGTAAAAATATAACTTGGGGTTGGGATGGGAGGGAAAAATGGAGAGAGCAAGGGTGACACTGTCTAAAAGGAAACGTATTCTTCACTTGACTTATGTAACTGTGACCCGTCCTGTAACCTCACTTTTGTAATAACAATGAACAAATGTCATCAACAGTAACAGGAATCATGACCTCACAAGGATGACAGCTAAGAATGCATTTTGACAAAACTGAAACAGTGTTGTGAGGTGGCCAGGGATCATTTTCTCATATGCTTCTCCTCTGGGCTCCTGGGAGCACAGGGCAATGGATGCCTGGCTGGTGTTCACAGTGGTGTTCCAGGCATTTGGGACACGGGTACAATAGCACCCACCTCTCCCAGGGTGAGTGGGGGTCAGCCACCCAGCTCAGCCAAACACACCACTGGCAGAGCTGGATTTTGCTGTGAGTGAAAAGCAGAACAACAACCCGGCTAAGAAAAAACCGAATTGAAATTTTTACCCGGAGGAATGTTGGAAAGCCTTGTCCATAATAGCCAACGGCAAAATAGTCAGGCTTGGGTCTTATCACTTTGACGATGTTTTCATAAAACTGAGCCTGTTTTTTCTGGAAGGAAGAAAGAAAGAAACAATGCATTTCAGGATCGAGCATGGCAAAGGAGCACCCTTCTTCTAGATCCTTCTTCTGGGCTAAGAACTCATGGGTGAGGGGTGAGGGAGGGGCCGAATGACCTGCACCTGAGTTTACTATCACCAGCAGTTTCGACATACATTTTCACTCATCCTCCCTCATTTAGCATGGAATTCTGAACAGAAACACAGTAGCAATTCTGACTTGGTACCAGATAGGATTTTCTCTTCTGATTAAATGATGAGCCTTTAGTGCTTTTCTCTTTTAGCTGCTATGAGCCAGGCATAGACTATATTAAAGAATAATTTAGAAGAATGGCATTATTCCGCTCTAAATTAACGACAAACATTACAGCATCCTAATTGTGATCTGTTGAATACAAAGGAGACATGGCTGGTGAATCAGTCATTAGAAACTTAGGAGCTTCTTTGGCCTGGCTACCGCCCGTTGATCCCCTCTTGGCAAAGCCCTTCAGGGCTTCCAGACCACTAACACAGGAGCTCAGCAAAGGGCACGGATAACTCACAGGCTTAGTGCTGGGTTGTGATGTGGATATACAGAGTGAATGTTCACAGAGCATAATGAATCCGCAGATGCAAAAAAAAAAATAAATAAAAAGTCTGTAGATCCTACAGAGTGATCAGGCCAGAGAATGCCTGGGTAGGTGTGGATCCCATCATCCCAACAGAAATTCCAACAAAGCAAGCCTACACTGCCTTGGTTCAATTACAAAAAAAGAAGAAGAAGAAAAGAAAAGGGGAAAAAAAAAAGTGAAGACCTACCAGCAGTTCACTGAGTTGTTCATAATCAAACATTTCGGTTTCATACTGTTCGGCAAGCTCCTTGCCTAAGGCGATGGCCTCCTCCCACATCTGAGTTACAAGGAAGAAAAAAAAGCAGACACAAACCTGAATCATGCAGTCAGATTAAAAAGGCAACAACATCATTCACAAGACAGCGATTGAGAAATATACTGGATTAATTGAAATTGGGGAAGAATGACACTGGGAAAACACAAGTACTTGTGAGATTCTTGTCCTTTGGCTCCAGCCCTTGCATCTGCTGACTAACGTATCCAATCCCTGCTCACCCCCCATGCTGGTTGGCTTGGCTTCAGGTGATGCAGTGCGCTGGCCTGTCCTGAACCCTCAGCCCCCTTCTCCAGTCACCAGGCATGGCAACCAAGGCCCATCTGTTAGTGTATCCTGGTGCCAAGGAAAAGATACTGCAGCTGTAAGAGGCACTTACATGAAAACAAGGGGTCTCGCTTGGCAAATGATGACACTTAATAAATTAGGTCCCACAGCACCAATTGCTAAAAAGGATCTCCAAATGGAAGCATACAAAAAGCTGGCTTCGTGTGCGCATGCTGTGCAGATGGAAGTCCTGCCCTCATTTGGCAAAGGAGAAACTTCATAGGGTCTATAATGACAAGGTGGCCTTCCACACAACTGGCAGGGCGATGACCGGTGAGATAATTGGTGCAGAGCTCCTGCCTACATTCCCCGGGAAACGTAATGTGGAGCACTCAGGAAGCGCGCGGGCATTCAGAGGCACCACCCCTCCTCTGGGAAGTCTTTCTGGCGGTTGTTGACTCTCCTTGGTGCCTCCTGGATGAGCATGACTTCAAAACGTTCCATCATGTAGCAAAACTTGAACCTGCTTTGCAACCTCCTGCATCCTGTGTTCTAGACTCCAAGTCCCAGCCTCACCATCAGGACTATCGTCCCGGCACTAAGCATGTCTGTCCTTGCTTTGATTCCTCCCACTCGACACTGGGACACCACAGACCCCCTGGGTACACCCCGCCACCGGGAGTGCAGCAGTCATTACCAGGGGACTAAAGAGATGCTTCTAGCCACCCCTGTGTTCCTTGACTGAGCCCCTGATCCACCTTGTCAGGTGAGTTCATTAGTTATGCCAGTACTGCAGCATCTAGCAGGTAAGTAATGGGACTCGCCCAACTCCATCTTTACCAGAGTTCTTGATGTTGAAGCCCAGGTCCCAGCACTTCCAGCTGGTCCCCAGGCTCTCACACACATTTGGCCTGAGCCTTCATTGATGCCTTATTGTATTTTCTTGCCAGAGTGGACCCTAAGAGGGGCCTCTGTTGTTAAGAGCCTGTTTCATTTAAATCTTTTTCCCCCCTATAACTACTCATCTACTATTTTTGATTAAAAGAACAACAACAAAAAAGAATCCTACTCTAATACTTGAAAAGCAAGATAAAATGTAAGCCCAGCTTGGAATGGAGAAGGGTCAGTGCCCGGGGATGGGAGAGGGAGGCAGAGAAACCCTGTCTGTAGTCCACAGTCTCTCCCTTCCTCCCTTCAGCTTAGCATAGCCTTACATCCCTTGAACATCTGCATGAGACTTCCAGATCTTTCTCCTGACTTCCTCTGGAGCCCCAGGAAGGAAAACTCCAAGGTTTCTCTGAAGCTCCAGTGACCCATGCGTCTCGTAGTACAATTCCATCTCAAAGACAACACTACCTTTCCTGGCAGGCCTCCTTTATAAGATTTTTTTTTCTTCTCATTTCCTGCAAGCTAATGTACATTCTCTTAGCTATTGAGAATGTTAGAGTTTCTAATTTACTCTGGAGTAAAAGCTTAATCTGTCTTTATCCTAAATGACAGATGAGGTACTTTAGATACATATCAAAAGCAATTGTTTTTAAAAGAAATATAAGTCTTGAATAAATATCTTATCCAGCTAGCCCTGTAGTTACGTGGTTGTGTTTTCTATCAGATTTTCTATAAATACCTATTCCCTTCTCCCTCTTCTCTGTATGTGGTAAAGGCGTTCACACTGAAGAGATTTCCATCTACTTTTAATTGGACAGTACTCTAAAGAAGAGTATGGGTAATTCATATTTCCAATGTGAGTAGCTTAGAAAATATTTCTGTGCCAGAGAGAAAACAGATTCGATATGATTGGGATTTAGATTATCTCGGTGAAAGAATCGCTTTAACCTTTCCGAACGAACACCCGCTGGGCTCCATTCTCAGAAGAGCTATAGGCTTAGCAGGTTTACACAGCCCCAAATGAAAAAGCTCCTATCCGCAGACAGCATTACTTTCTGATCCCAACTCCTTAATCCAGTTTATGGCACCTTGGAAATTGTTAGCTGCTGGCTCCCTGGGCACGTTCTTGCCTCTACTGCTTTTCACTAGAGGATGATTGGTGCCGTTTTCTTGAGATGATAATCTTCCCCATCTTTCTGAGCCTCTCCGTTGTAGGACGTTCCATTTGTCCAAGTTCCCTGAACACAGAACTCCCTTCTCAGCTCCAGGGAAGAGTGGCAGCCAAGAGCGCGGTGTTGGGAATTGAGTTCTTACAGAGTCGAGGGTTAGCCACATGGTCAGAGGACCTCCAGGAGATACAGCACATGAAAGGACACAGGGTGGCGGTGCCACTAATGCTGGCCACTGGTGGGGGACTCTGGATTAGCTTGGTACTAGCTGAGAGGAACTCACCAGAGAAGCCTGACGTTCAGCCATTCATCTACAATCCATTTGTCTTTTCCTGGCAATGACTGGAAAATTAGACCTACTCAATTACTGTCTGAATCTCCAGAGTCCTACACAGTTCTCGGATGGTTCAGTGCCCTAATGGCAATGGAGTATGAGAATGTAGAGCTCTGGGTAAAGTCCCATAGACCCAAAGGGAGCCCCAAACCTGCTGGAGACCTTGTGGAGTGAATGCCTGCCCAGCCAGGGCCGAGCGTGGCATCCTTCCAGTCCCAGGTCAGTCACAAGTTGTGAGGAGGGTCGTGTTAACTTCAAGGTTGTGGCCAAGTTGACAAGAGGATCAGCAGATCTCGTGGTCACAAAGCCTGAGTCACAGCTAGCTGGAAGTCGGTCAGTTTAGAAAAGAGCAAACTGAATTACTCAGCGAAAGAACCATCTTTGATTCTCCTGGTTCCAATGTGAACTCACCTTCTTCAGACTGAGGCCATACACAGGCTTGGAGTCTACCATCTCTCACTGTCACCTGACCCAGGTGACCTCAGTGTCTGCACTGACCATGTCCTTTCTAGTCTTCTCTCTGTGGCCTCCAACTTCTACCTCAGTTGCAGAGCTTGTGGACGAGGGACACTTTGCTTAGATGCTACCCACTGGTAGAGGTGACGCCAGTCTTTTTTGTGATCTCACTCTTGAAGAACCACCTCTGTGAAGGCCCCCCTTCCCAAAATCCAGAAGGAGGGGGCATTCTATCCCTGCACCCCCTTCCCACCTGTGACCCATACCCACACAGACCTGGCATAGGTTTAATTATCTGCTCATGAAAGGGCCCTGGTGCCGCGCTCGAAGCCTCAGGAAGGCCCCATGTTTATCTCTATAGTTCAGGGTGAAGGACAGCATTTGTCACCATGCGAGGAGAAACTCATAGCTGGTCCTAGAGAAAGCATCAGGAGCATCTTTCCTGATGCTAAAATGTGACTTTCTCATGTCTTTTCATGATTCTTTTCTAACAGAAAAATGCATAATAATAATTCGCCATGATAATAATACTAACACTAATAACGTGTCATATTCGGGCCAAATTCTGGCTAAACAGTGAGATTGAGAATGTTTGAGAAATGCTGAGAGTTAATCTGGAAGAGCATTCTGTGAAGCAGACATAGAGCTTATCTTAATAACAACTGCATCCTCAAAGGCCAATTGAAAGGATGGGAACATGTCACCCCAAGTACTTAGGAAAGAGAGCCGACGACGTCATCAAACATGGAAACTTGTACCCCATCCCCTATACTTAGTTCATAAAATGATGCAAGCTTGTATATGGTTTTACAACTTTGGTGCAAGGCGAAGTGTGAACTTTGTCAAAGGAGGGTTATTTTAAGGGACAAGAAAACCGAGCTCCAGCTGAAAATAGCAGCAGGGCTTCGCACATCACTGTGGCTGGAATGGATGGGCGGCCTCCACACAGAGCGAGGTGGGGCCTTGGTCCCAGAGGTGGCGCAGCAGTGTTGGCTATGACTGACTGGAAGCTTTGGGCTAAATTCTCTTCTCAGAACTATTTTCTATTTTTCACCTTCAAAGAGAAGTCTGGTAATTTTCAGTGAAATACTTGGATTAAGGGCTTTATTGAAAATGACTAGGTCTCCATCAGACACAGTAAGACAGACAACCTAGAGCACCTTCGGAAAAGGAGCAGTTGCCTTCCTGATAAAGTTCAACAGAAAGCTTTTAGGGGTTGCTGCAATGGGTGGTGAAAACAGAATGGGGAGACAGCCAGTAGTAATTATTAGCCCAGGAAGGAAGAAATGTTAAAGAATGAAAAGAGAAGCAGCAGATGGAAATGACGTCTTAGGGAGAGAAAGAAAAAAGATTAAGAGACCAAGAGCTTCGCTGCAAGACATTCAAAACTTTTTAATAATAGTGAGAAAGCAAGAATAGGAGAATGCTTTCTTGAAGAAAAACTACAGAAAGATAACAATGTAATTCAAGGGCCGGAGTGCCCAACATAAAGAAACAGAAAATCCATTCAGCTTTGCTGATTTTAAGGCACAGAGGTAAAAAAACGTTAGTATCCAAACCCTGCCTCTTCCTAGACCCTCTGCTTCCCAGCGTGCACCGGAAGAAGCGGTGTGGGGCCTGTGGATGTGTGTGTGTGCTCGGGCCTTCAGGACCCAGCCTCCACAGGCCCTCCCTGCCTTTCAGAGAGCAAACTAACTTGAGAAGGTTTATTGTGTCCATGCAGTAAGCACCTAGCGAAGACCCCCTTGGGCAGTTCCAGAGACGACAGTGAAGCTGTATCTGTGGAGCTACACCGGAGTCAGGGTGCTGTCAGACTGAGCTCATTTTATACTCTTGTTTATAACTCATCGATCAGTCAGTTCAACCAAGCTGTTAAGGTCCCCTCCTCTAATACATTCTTTTTTTTGTTTTGTTTTGTTTTTCTTTTCCAAAAAAGGCCTTAACATTTTTGAGTCTAAAATGAAAACGCGGAAATGCTTCTTGAGGTATAACTGCTCTGGGGCCAGCAGGCACCAGCTCAGATGTGAACTTGGAGGAGCCCGTACCATCCATTAAGCTGGTAACTCCGGTCCCTGTCGGAGACCTCTACATGCCTGTCTGCCTGATCACTCACTCAGTAACGGTTGCAATCATTTGGACTGAAGACAGCTTTTTTTTTTTTTCCCTGTGGATCATGGGGCTTGAACTCTGGGCCTGGGCGCTATCTCTGAGCACTTTAGCTCAAGGCTATTGTCCTACCCCTTGAACCATAGCACCATTTCCAGTTTTCTGGTGGTTAATTGGAGATAAGAGTGAGTTTCACAGTCTTTAGTGCTTGGGCTGGCTTTAAACAAAGATCCTCAGAAAAGATCCTCAGATCTCAGGCTCCTGAGTAGTGAGGGTTACAGTGTGAGCCATCACGGCCAGCTATTTTTTTTTTTTTTTTGGCCAGTCCTGGGCTTGAGCTCAGGGCCTGAGCACTGTCCTTGGACTTTCTCAAGGCTAGAGCTCTACCACTTGAGCCTCAGCACCACTTCTGGCTTTTTTGTATGTATGTGGTACTGAGGAATTGAACCCGGGTCTTTGTGCATGCTAGGCAAGCACTTTAACCAGTAGGCCAAACTCCTGGCCCCACGCCCAGCTGTTTTTAACAGGCATAGGCACTAGTCGGGGCCAGCTTGTAAGACTTTGTCTTTGTCCAGTCTACAACCTGGTTTTGAATACGATGCTGAAGGCAAGTGGGTGTGAGACTACGCTTAGGGAACATGTGGTAAAGAGGCAGCAAGACAGGGGGCTGACTGGGGTCTGGGGAGTGAGGAGAGGAGAGGCTGGTTCTTTATCCCCCTCAGAAGCTCAGAGTCTGAGTCAGGAGGTGAGGCCCACATGGCACCCTGACTCTTCGTGGAAGTGTCACACAGGACACAGGATCCTGTGAGGATTCTGGACTTCTCCCGTGTTAAGGACCAAGGAAGACAGAGGACAGGTGAGCGCTCACGTCAGATGCAGGGAAATCCCCAGCTTGGGCTGCAGTGATAGCTCCTTATAGAGTCTGATTCACGTAAATGGGAGCAATCACCATGCCTCCAGGACAGGTATTGCTGTGGGTCACCAGGAGTCCCCCCAGTACCCAGAGTCCCAACCTCCAGCATCCATGAATGCCTTTCTCTGAAATCAGAACCTCGTGATACAATTAAGTTAAAATGGAGTAGACTGGGCCTTGATTCAGTGACCAGTAAAGGGGACATGTGGACACAGAGACGTAGCTCGGAGAGATTGTGTGGTGAGGCTGCCAGGAAACAAGTGCCAGAATGGTAAGACAGCTACACCAGACACAAGCCAAGGGCACCAAGCATGTTCTGCCCACTGACATTTGATTTCAGGCTCAGAGCTCCCGGCACTTTGGCAGAATGAATTTCTGCTCTTGATCAGTGCATGCCTCTGGCCCTCTGTTAGTGACCTGGGGAAGAGGACTTGGGCTCCTTCCTCGAGTCCATAGTCACCTGTCTCAAGTGACCCCATCAGCCCTGAGAGGAGTGGACAGTCCAGTGCCAGAAGGAGCGCAGAAGTCACTGTGGTGTCACATACGAGGGACTTCTAAAGCCAGCATATCTGAAGCACAAGAATGTACATGACCAAGTCTGTGGAAGGTTAACTTTTCAGTGACAACAGAAAAAGGTCATGATACCAAATGCACAAAGACACATCCGAACCACTGCCCTACGCGAGGCTGCTCCTGGTAAGAGGTACAAAAATTCTCATGTTTCTTCAGTCCTCACCACATCCAGAGCAACTTAAAAAGGCTATTGATTCAAAAAGAAGAAAAGTTGCTACTTCGAAATGCAGGCCGGAGCAACATGCATGCATAAAACATTTCCATACACAATTTGTAACCCATTGCTGCCTCTGCAAACATGTGCTAAGAAAATGTGTTTACAGGGCTGTAGGAGGCGCACATGAAAGGGCAAGCAGGAACATTTGCAGGCTTGCTTTTTTTTTTTTTTTTCCTTTTTACCTTGCCCTTGTCAAAGTAGTGGATGATTTCTTGGTAGAGCTGCTCCTTCAGTTGCCCCTGTGTGGTCGCCTGGTACCCGTCCCGCTGAGTGAGGTGAGCAGCACACACGTCCTCCGACCACTAAAGCAAAAGCAAGGAGTGAGCAGGGCCCTGGTAGGGGGTGGGGTCTGATGGGGATGGGGAAGAGAAGGAGGGGGGATTGATAAGGGAAAGCCCTAGGGACTGGTCCTGGTTGGGGAGGGAGTTCGGGGGGGCATCGTGGTATTACAGTGGGTCATAATCAACACAAGCTCCATACATGGCGCATAAAAGGGCCCCCCTTCTGAGGGCAGAGTGTGGCTCAGTCTGTTGAGGTCTGAGGATACCAGGGCAGCCTCTGTCTGGAGGTCCCTGGCTTACTGACTGTAAGTATTCTAGTGGGAGCAGATGATTCTATTTGAGGATTTTTGGATAAAGGATATACTGGCACCCATATAGTAGGGCACCCGTACGTTACACCTGCAATCCCCGCTACTTGAAAGGCTGAGAATGGGAGGTGCTTTGATGCCAGCCTGGGTCACAGCTGGGCACAGTGGCACGAGCCTGTCATCCCAAGCTATGTGGGAGTCTGAGGCTGGCAGGATCACAGTTCTAGAAGAATTTGTAAGGCTCCCTCTGAACAGAAAGAAGCTCAGCATGAATGCAAGTGCCTGTCAAACCAGTTATGATGCAAAGCCTGAAACAGGGGGAACGAAATCCAGGCAGGGGCCAGAGATCCTATCTCAATCGTAACCAGTGCAACAAAGGGTTGGAGGCCTGGTGTTCAGTTTATAAGAATACCAGTCAGCTTAAATTCACATTTATAGATATTCAAGTAGATCTAGGAAAAATTACAAAACGGAGTAGTGTAAAAGATGTGATCACAAAGCATTCCCTATTCACCTGAAAAAGTCAGAACCCAGCAGAAAAGATAACACAACAGGGCCTATCGGGTCAGACAATCTGTGAAGAGCCATCTGTGCCCATCAATCCAGTGATTAACCAAATGATACGTTTATGCCCATATACACGCTCTACGTTCTCATGCACATGTAAAGGTTTCTGTTGTCTGAGAAGAAGACTGAATAAGCAGTTTGTCAACCTATTTTAATTCTCCATGGTGTTTTTTTTTTCCAAAGACCTTTACATTTACAAAAACTTGTAACTGAAATTCAGGTGTCTAAGAAATGAAGGCTAGCAGCATTCACAGTGCCACAGCTTTCACCAGCTGCATGCCCTCTGAATTCCCTATCCCCAAACGTGATGTCTTGGGAGAGCTTCAGATGACTTTGGCCCTCGGGCTGCTTGCCTGGAGGAACAGGG